>NC_135880.1:144408478-144573577 GCF_964194155.1 Cetorhinus maximus
ACCAGCTTATATTTCACCTTTTCTCCTACTATGCTTCAGTTCTGCCGAAGGGTCATGAAGACCCGAAACGTTAACTGATTTCTTCTCCACCGATGCTGCCAGACCTGCTGAGTTTTTCCAGGTAATTCTGTTTTTGTTTTGGATTTCCAGCATCCGCAGTAGCTTTTAGCTTTTTGTTTTTATCTGTGTTTAATTGACTGCCACCTCTCTTCAAGAAATGCCCTCTCTGAAGAAGTATGGTTCTGTTCTCCGACAGGATTTCCGCCTGTCTCTTCTGCCCTGCTCTCCCCCCCCCCCCCCCCCCCCCCCTTAAACCAGCTTATATTTCACCTTTCTCCTAACTATGCTTCAGTTCTACCGAAGGGTCATGAAGACCCGAAACGTTAACTGATTTCTTCTCCACTGATGCTGCCAGACCTGCTGAGTTTTTCCAGGTAATTCTGTTTTTGTTATGCATGTTATAACATGCATGAAGTTTTTCTAAGCGGTTACAATTGAACACAATGGCAATGACTGGTAGCATTACCTGTGCGTTAATATCTATTCAATTTAGCGTAAAAGGAGGGAGTGAGAATGATATTCAGTTAACAATTCAACCCAACCTGATATGTTAACAAGATAACATTTCATGATCAGAACTCCTGGGCAGTGTTGTTTCTCAATCTTACTGAACGGGAAGCTACACACCAAAATTGAAAGTTAGGAATTGGAGTGGGACAAGCTGATGGCAAACATATTCTACCCACAAGGGAATTGATCAACTCTACTGGGTCAATTCAGACACGCAGATCACAGAAAATCAGGCGTTCCTCCAAAACCTCAATCCCTCTGCTATCTCCCATTTTCTTACCTTCATTGAGCACTGTCATGATGTGGATAAATTGGTATTAAAGACTTGAGGGAGCCTTAAAATACAAAGATTATACTTGTGACGTAGTAAAACAAGAGACATGCAACACATTAATTTCTACAAGGTTTCAAAGTGATCAGATTTTGAAATAGCCTTGTGGCTCATTCTAATTAAGCTAAACTAGGGTTTGCATCTTCCTCAAATACATCAAATCACTCATCCTATTATGGGAAATTAAGCCTGTTTTAGTTCCAGTCGGTTTAAAGAATTCAATGTTTCCCTAGGCCAAGCGACCTTCGAACCAATCCCACAAATCCCATGATAGGCAGACTTATGATCTCATAACAAAAGATAAAATCAGTGGACAAAATATCTCCTGATGTAGGAGTACAAATATTGTTACAACTACTGAGAATAATAACTTTGAACGTAAAGCTGATATTCAACTGAAAATCCTGCAAAATGTACTTTTATCACATATCCCTCAAACTGAGCATGAGAATTTCCTATATGCTCACCTGTCCAACCTCAATCCATAGCTACAGAGTACAATACATTAATTTATTTATTCAATTTTTATACAGTGAGAATATTAGATGAAGCATTATAACAGACGGTAGCTACACACTGCTTGTGGCAGCAGCAAAACTCAAAGCTCTATCCCAGGCCATGATGTCTGAGGCAGGATGGTCATGCCTCATTGTCTGCACCCACTCTTGCATTGAAATCCCCCAGTAGTTAAAGATCTAGGGGTTCTGCTGTTAGCATTGTTAAGCTCCTCTTAGAACTGGTCTTTCGCCTCTGTAGTGGAGCATAGTGTTAGAGCAAAGATACTCATGCAGTTAACTGTTTCCATTTGAATTGAGAGGCTGATGGAGAGAACACATTCTTAAAAATTTGTCGGGGGGTTTTGGTGGTCTATCATAGTAGCCAATGTGCAGCTGTTATGTCTAAGCTAAGAAAGAGAATGCAGAACAACAGCAACAGGACCGAAAACACCAACTGCGAATCTACCAAGCCTGCATTCTTAATGCACTCCTCTACAGTGGTGAGACCTGGACAACATATGCTAGGCAGGAGAAAAGGCTGAATAATTTCCACCTTCACCATCTCAGACATATTCTCAGGATCTCTTGGCAGGGCAAGATCACCAATCAAACGTCCTGGAGTATGCTAATTCCATCAACATACACTAAATGTTGAGCCAACAGCATCTGCATTGGTTAGGCCATGATGGATGATGGCCGTATACCCAAAGGCTTTCTGTACAATGAACTGGCCAGTGGGTGATGGCCTCCTTGGTGTCCATCCCTCCTCTACAGACACCTGCAAGTGAGATATGAAGATGGTGGATGTTGACACTGACGTCTGGGAGACGGTCACTGACAGCCATGACCTCCGGAGGCTGACTGTTTGGAAGGGTATTTGAAGGGGTGAGCAGAAATGAAAAGCCAAGAAGACAGCCCAGAGAAAAGAGAGGCCAGTGCACCTTCACAGCACGTTGCCTTCCTCTGCAGCAAATACAGCAGAAAATGCCATTCCTGAGTGAGGTTCCTGAGCTACACCAGGTGATGTGTAACACAGAGCACTACGGAGCAAACCTTCGTCTTACAAAATGGAAGGCTGCCACCTTATAACAGGAGTTTCAATGATAACAGTCTGGACAATCTTTAAACCTGAGAGAGAATTCTATTCCAGGGATATTGACCTACATTGTGCACCATCTCTCACTATCTATGCTCTCCAACTGCCCTATGTCTTTTGCTATGGCTACATTTTGTTACTGCAGATTAATTAGGTAGTGCTCTGCTTTGACTATCTGTGCCATTGGTTAGAATTGGATGTCCAAACTATCATTAATTTCCTCCTGAGTTTACCAAAATTTGTCAACTATTTCCTTCAAAGACGCAAAAACTTGTTGCTGTTCATCCAACGATCCCTACATTATCTTTTCCAGGCCATGTTGTCCGAGGCAGAATTCTCTCCTGTTGTAATACCTTTTGCTTTTACACAGCTTCATCATATTCCCACATGCTATCTATTTGCTACTTCCTGTTTTCCACTCTGCTTAATTATGTGTGTGCTATTAGCCCTGGATAACTGCCTCTATATTTCAACCTCAATTTCTCTCCATGACCTGTCCAAGGTTTTTGGACGGCACCTGTTGGTCAAGCCTCTCCAAATTTTTAATCTGAAAGCAAAACAATTTTTGAAATACAAACAAAACAAACATGAAGAGGGTGTTCAGTAGAGCAGACACCTCTGCCACACTGTGTTAATTCAATGTTATTACAATTATGCAGCCCTTCCTTGAGGACAAAATTAAGGACAAAGTGAAAGACAGCCCCTTAAAGGGAAACTGCAAAAACAAAGACAAAATTTAAAGGAAACTTGCAAACATTGAACCAAAATGTGATTAAAGGGGTCTATAAAGCACCCTAGTCCCCATGGTGCCCACCGGGCATGGAAGGCCTCGACGGTGACGACAGACACCACGTGCTCTCTCTCCAGGGACACCCCGCCGTGGCGTAGCCGCGGAAGAGGGGCAGACAGTCGGGTCGGACGACCCCCTCGATCGCCTGTTGCCTGGACCTCTTAATGGCTAACTTGGCCAGGCCCAGGAGCAGGTTCACAAGGAGGTCCTCCTCCATCCCAGTGCCCCTCCGCACCGGGTGCTCCCAGATCAGGAGTGTGGGACTGAAGTGCAAACAAAACAACAGTAGAAGGCTTTTTAAGTAACTGAAAAGGGAGTGCAGCCTACAACATCCTATATATACACGGTCCACGGACTTCACAAGGCTGGAAAAGACACAGGTTTCTTGGGAGTCTGAACCGACACAGCCTTCGGTTGTATGGGACTGCTGTGTGCAACACCCTCCACCCCAGGTCCCTGATGGAAAGTGGGAGGACACCTCCATATAGGGCTCCCAAAGGGGACCTCCACCGCTGGACGGCAACAAGGCACGCCAGGGAGTGGCCGGGCGACGGGTGAGGGCAAGGAAGTGAAAGGTGTGTAGCAGCAGCCGGTACAGGAAACCCTTCCGCGCCGCGCTAAAGGACACGGAGGGCATTTCTGCAAGGCGGCTCATATTGCGGGGCACCGACTCCCGAGGGAGGGTTCAGGATTTGGGGCCAATGTGGAATTCCATCCGAACAGGGGAACGCTCAGATGGAAGATCCCTGCGCACCTGGGCCACCTCGAGAACCAGTATGAAGTCGGGGCCGAGCACGACCATCCTAAGGTCTTGGATGCCATCGGCTGCAAGCTGGACGTCCACCGACGCACATTGCACCAATTCCTGTGGAATCATCCAACCCATTCCTCCACCACCCAGCACGTCCCCGATCCTGGCCACCCCAGCAGCCAAAGCCCTCCTCTCCGCCAGCCACTGAAAAGGACGGAGGGGCAGATTCCTGAGCAGCGTCTCTCTGACGATAGCCACTACTCCTGATGGGGGAGAGCTGCATCACGAGGCTACCATGTTCCAGGCTTTGATCAGGTCCTGGTAAAGGATGGGCAACACCTGCAAGGAGCCACCGAGGCCCCTCAGGTCTACAAACAGGAGCTGCACATCATAATTCAGGCCGTGCCCCTGGCGGAAGAAATAGATCGCCAGGGCACACCATCTCGGAGGAGGCTCAACGTATGGGTATCGCTGCAGGGTCTGAAGGCAGAAAGTCGCCACCTGTGTGCGTAGGCACACTAGCGCCTGACCGCCCTCACTAAGCGAGAGACTCAGAACCTCAGTAGCGACCCAGTGCAGTCTTTTGTCCCAGAAGAAGTCTACGAGCATTCTCTGGATTTTTGTGACAAACTCCAGGGAAGGGGTCAAAGTGACCAGCCGGTGCCACAACATGGCGGCAGTCAGCTGGTTTATAACCAGAACTCGACCCCGGTAAGACAGCACTCGGAGCAGTCCTATCCAGTGCCACAGGCGAGTGGTGACTTTGGCCTCCAGCTCCTGCCAGTTCACCGGCCAGGATTCCTCAGCAGGGCAGAAATGGTAGAGGAGGCTGGTCCTGCTCCAGGTGAAATGCCTGAGCTTCTCGGGTAGGGGATCCATCTGCCATGGACCGACCAGGAGTCCAGAACACTTGCCCCAGCTGGTCCTGGCAGAGGACGTGGCAGAGTAGACCTCCTGGCGCTCGCGCATCCTCCGCAGGTCAGCCGGGTCACTAAGCATAAGGAGCACATCATCGGTGTAAGCTGAGAGGACCACCCCGATGCCCGGCCCGCGCAGAACCAACCCCGACAACCTCCTCCGCAAGAGGCGCAGAAAAGGCTCCACACAAATAGAATACAACTGACCAGACAGGGGGCAGCCCTGATGTACCCCTCTCCCAAAGCGAAGGGGCACCGTCAGGGACCCGTTAACCTTAACTAGACACTGCGGCAGCGTGCAGAAGTCGGATCCAGGCGATGGAATGCATCCCAAACTCGAATGCTCGCAGGGTCCCAAATAAATATTCGTGCTCCACCCTGTCGAACGCCTTCTCCTGGTCAAGAGACAGGAAGGCACTTAACAGACCAGCCCTCTGGGAAAAGCGGATGACGTCCCAGGCCAGATGGATATTGACGAATATGGTTCGGCCCGGGACCGTGTAGGACTGGTCAGGGTGCCAAGGTGAGAAGACATTGCCCTGGCAAAGATTTTGTAATCTGTGCTGAAGGGGGAGACCCGGTACCAGTTTGAGGTGGCGGAGATCCCCCTTCTTAGGCAGCAGGGCAATAACCGCCCTGTGCCACGAGAGGGGAATCTCCCCGGTAACAATACTCTCCCCCAGGATCCCCACGTAATCGTTCCCCAGGACGTCCCAGAATGCCCTGAAGAACTCCATGGTCAGCCCATCCAGCCCCGGGGATTTGCCCCTGGAGAGACTGTCGAGGGTACCGGTCAGCTCCCCCAGACTTATAGGGGAGTCAGGCTTTCCGGCGCCCTCTGGGCCGACCTGCGGCAGGTCCTCCCACAAAACTCTGCGAGCATCCTCGCTGGACAGATCCGGAGAGAACAGGGCAGTGTAATAGTCTCGGGCAATGGCCCTGATGCCCTCCGGATCCGACACAAGGGATCCGTTGTCGGCCAGCAGCGTAAGGAGCTGCTGACGGACCCCGTGCCTTTTTTCCAGCGAGTAGAAGAAGGGGGAGCCACGGTCCAGGTCCTTGAGGAACCGGATCTGTGACCTCACATACGCGCCACTGGACCCGACGAGTTGCAGGTCCCGCAGTGCGCCCTTCTTCTCATCGTACACCAGCCGCAGGGCCGGGTCCGCATCGGGCTGACGGAGACGTGTCTCCAGGTCGAGCACCTCCTTCTCCAACTCCTTGACCCTGGATTTCTGCCTCTTTGTCGACCCCCTCACGTACTCCTGACAGAAAACGCGGAGATGGGTCTTGTCCACATCCCACCGCAGCCTCAAGGAGGGGAAGCCTCCCCGCTTCCTTCTCCAGCCGGCCCAGAAACGATGGAATGAGTCCAGGAACCGCTCGTCCTCCAACAACAGGTTGTTAAAGTGCCAGTACGCGGACCCCGTCCTAGCGCAGAACGGAATGAGTTCTGCCCACACGACTGCAGTCCGTGCACGGCACCTGCCGCACAGAATCCGATGGAACACAGGAGATGAACACCTTGGAAATGTAAAGGTGTTCGAATCTGGACGCTCCGATTCTAGGCGACACCAAAGTGAAAATGCTGGAGTCAGGATGGAGATGTTGCCGGATATCCGCCAAGTCAAAGGACCTGACCAGGTCACTCACACCTAGCGTGCGGTGCTGGGCACCGTGACAGTCCCGGGCCTCGAGGGTACAATTAAAATCTCCCCTGAAGATGATGCACTCGCCCGTGTAGATGGAGCCGAGATGAGTGGACACTTCCTCAAAGAAGCTCGCTTGCTGCTGCGCGCCCAGGGGAGCGTACACATTCACAAAGTGAAGCACCGCGCCCCCCAGGCGCACAGTGAGGTGCAGCAACCAGCCTGGCACCAGGTCCTTGACCCCCCAAAATCTCCGGCTGAAAATGTGGGGCCAACAAGATAGCCACCCCGCCAGAATTGGAGGCTAGATGACTCATGTAGACCCCCCCCTCGCCACTCCAGGAGCCATGTAGCTTTGTCCCGCAGAACAGTATGGGCTTCCTGCAGGAAGCACACCGCATACTTCCTGTTCCTGAGGACTGAAGTTCTGGAACCTGCGCTGTATGACCCTGCTGCCGTTAATGTTGAGGCTGGTTATGTTGGTCTTCATTGTCAGAAGTATGTGTTACTATCACCTCGTGAGAAGTTAAAGAAGGAGAGGACTATTTTAATCCTTCATCTCTTTCTGGAGCCCAGCAAGAAATGTGTGGACCGTCCTCTTAGCATTCCTGTCCAGCCCAGTGGCCTAGAGGGCCTCATGGGCAGACCAGAACACAAGAGGAAAAGAATGCCACCAGTCCAGGGCCGACTGGACCCTGTCTCAGCAACCGTGATTGCTCACTAGAAAATCCTGGAGCTCCCATAAGTCGTCCCCGGTGCTCAGCACCGAAACTCTGTCCTCCTCCAGGTCGTCTCCTCCAGCTTCCAACCCCTCCCCCGTATTGATTACAGGGGCTGGTTTGGAGCTGCCAGTCGGTTCCACCCCTACCTCAATCCCACCTCCAGGATCAAGGGCAGACGGGTCCTCTCTGGTCTCCTCTTGGGGATATGGGCCAAAGGGCGGTGGTGGCTCAGAGCCCCGTTCCCCCCAGGGCACCGGGTCGTCCAGCGAGTCTGGAAAAATCTCCAGATCTAGCATGGAGGCGCCCGGCGCTAAAGGATGGGAGGGAGTGGGGAGGCCTTCCTTGCCACCATTGCTCGATGACCCAGCAGTTGGGGCCATGAAGGGACTGCTGCAGTCCCCTGGTGGGCCAGATGGCATCTCAGGTGTACAAGGTGGGTTGGGATGGGGCACCACTGCAAAGGCGATACCATCACTAACCCCCCAAGGGGCCTTGCTCAGAGGACCGCAGCAAGGGAACGGGGGTTTGGGCTTCCTCCAGAGGGCAGAGCAAGGACTTACATGGCAGAGACGCCACCACCGCTTCAGTGGGGGAGGGGACACATCCGACCTTGCGAGTTGTGAGGTCCTCCCCCTCCGAGGGGTGGCGTCTCTTACAGGCTGGGGGCTGGGCAGACCTCCATCTGCGAGGCCCCTGCTGCCTCGTCCAGCCCCTCTGGACGCTCTGCCCTCTGGGGTTTGGGCAGGTCCACCCTCCTTTAACAAGACCACCTCGGGGCCGCGTGCCCAATTGCCGCCAGACCCGGGAACCCGCACGGGGACGATGCCAGGCCCAGCACATGGCACTGAGGCGCACACACGAGCCCGGGAGCAGGCGCAGACACAATGCTGAGGCCGGATGATTTTTGTTCCCCCGAGCCAGTGTCTTCAGGAGTTAGAGATCAGGGCGGGTTTGGGGGCTCTTGTGGCAGGTCTTCCTCCGCGCCTTCTTACAGCGCAGGGTCTCTCCCCAGCCTTGCTGGCAGCCGAGATGGCAGTGGCTGCCAGCGGCACCACACCTTACAAGGAGGAAGGTGGAGTGGTGGTCGGGAGAGGAGCGGTGGTGCCAGCCGCGGCTGACTGGATGTTACTGGTGGCCTTGGAGGCGGGGCAGTCCTTCCTCACAGTCTGGAGCAAAGGGATGTGGGAGTAGGAGAGAGGGAGACGGGGAGGGAGAGAGGACAGATTGGGAAACGCCTCGATGCTTCCGGAGGCGGGGAGGGGGGCAGGTGGTGTCGGTATATTCCAATCTTCTGCTGCGGGGGAAGAGTCTTCCCCTGGGAAGTTAGCACTGCCCAGGCACAGTTCGGGATCAGGTGGTGAAAGTCCTCAGACTTAGCTGGCTCTGGGCGGCACTAGCTAACCCAGGCAAGGCAAGGGAGGGCAGGATGGGGTACGGGTTTCACTTCTGCTTAAAATCCAGTCTCTCGCAGCCCTCCCTCCTTAGATCTTCCTTCCTCCCCCTGCAGACAACCAAGCAGTTGAATCAGAGACTTTACTTTCCCCTAGGCACCCACCTCTGGCACAGGACAGTCCTCCCCCTCTGGCTGTAGCGGAGTCCTCTCGCCTCGGCTCTCCTCAAACTCCCACTCCCAGGCCTTGCAAGGCCCCACCCTGCAGTAGCATGATGTAATAGCAGCAGCCTTGTTGGCAGCAGTCTCCTTGCTCCAGCTGATGGCGAGAAGGAAATCCCATAGCACCAAGCACAACCACAGCAACAGCCACAGATCAGGCAGCAACCAGGCGCAGCTGAGCCCAATAAGAAAGCTGTAAGCTCCACAGTCTGGCCATGGGTGTTGACCACTTGTACATACTGTTCACTATTGTCAATAAACTCCTAAGAATGTCTCCCTGCCTGTTGCTCCTTGTTCTGATGAGTAGTGTTCTTGTCACTCAGATGTGAAACCTTTCTGCACAAATTAAAAGGCAGGAGTCCCAGTCCAGGGCCTCTTCCCTGTGCTCTGTGCAGCCATCAAGTCACAGTGATGGTCCAGCCTCACACTCCCTGGAAACATTACTGATGCCTGCACCTCGGTGGTGCTGGTCATTGCTGCCAGAATGTAGTGGGCAGGCACCACAGAGTCCTGTCATTCTCTCTGTGTGCTCTCAGCACCTTTAAGTTGGAGCTGGCCATCATCACACCAGCACCTGCGACCAGTGACGTTGTGCACCAGCTCCTGAAGGGCTGAGGTGCTGAAGGCGGACACAGCATCAGATGCATCTAAAGTTTTATGGCTGTGTCTCTGAGATGGCCCTGATCATGGAGCGCAAGCGAGCTGCCCTCGGCCAGACAGGAGTCAGACATTCTCAGGAGATATGTGAAGATCTATGGAGTGTCCTCACTGCATCCTCCTGCGATTGAGCAACTATTAGGGCCTCCACTGCATCTCCAAGACAGGAGCACTCTCACAGAGGGTATAAGCCAGACTGGAGTCAAACATTCATAATTGCGATGTGAGGATCTACAGGGACATCTCACTGCATGTTGTCATCATCCTCCACAAATCTGGCAGCTATGAAGGCCTCCCAAGTGCACCTGCCTCATCTAGCCAACGAGACAGCCTCATCCCCATCGTCGTCATCACCGAGGACTCCCTCACACTCATCCCCGTCATCGACATCCTCATCAGAGGAGACATGCAGCTCCTCCATCTCCTCCTCAGCCAGCTGCTCTCCCCGTTTCAGAACCAGGTTGTAAAGGGCGCAGCAGACAACGACAATGCATGTCACCCTCTGTGGACTGTATGGCAGGGCTCCACCAGACCAGTCCAGGCACCGGAACCACATCTTCAGCATCCCGATGGTCTGCTCCACCAAGTTGTGAGCTGCTGCGTGAGCCTCGTTATAGCGTCATTCTGCTGCAGTCTGAGGCCACTGCATGGGTGTCTCAGCCATGGTCTCTGCAGGTAGTCCTTGTCCCCAAGGAGCCAACACTGTAGTCTCTGTGGACCCTGGACTGCAGGGATCTGCAAGCGACTCAGGATGTAGGCGTCGTGCACACTTCCTGAAAACTGTGCGCACACCTGCAGGATGTGTTTCCGGTGATCGCATACCAGCTGCACGTTCAGTGAGTGGAAGCCCTTGGGATTGATGAAGTCCACTGAGTGTAGCGATGGAGACCTGAGCATCACATGAGTGTAGTCACTCACACCCTGCACCTGTGGGGATCCTGGGATCAGGGCAAACCCAATGGCTTTTGCATCCTGGCTGTCCCGGTCCTGGATGAAATGCACAAAGTTGTGTGCCATGGAGAAGATGGCATCCGTGACCTTGTGGGTGGCGGATTGTGAAGTCCCACAGAGGTCACCTGTGGAGCCCTGAAAGGAGCCACTGGCATAGAAATTGAGCGCCATGGTCACTTTCACAGCCACTGGCAGTGGATGCCCTCTATCTCCCCTTGGCACCAAGTCCTGAAGTAAATGGCAAATGTGAGTCACCAGGTCCCTAGAAATGCACAGTCATCGGCGACACTGGTTCTCAGTCATCTTCAGGAATGATAGGCGGCGTCTATAGACCCTGGCTGTCGCTAGGCGCCGACCAGCCACGGCTCGCTGTCGCTCCAGGGGAGTGTGCACAGGAGCCCCTGCTGCCCGTTCCTCATGATGCTTCTGCCTTTGCGTAGCCAGGAGCCTCAGTCGCTCTCTCCTCCGTCTTTTACAGTCTCTGTAGTCCATCTGGCATACAGCTAGGTCACCAGGATCCATGATCCTGACGTGGTCCTCCTGCAGCATGAAAGAGAGACGTGGCTATCATGGTTGTACTTAGCACCTTTCCTGGCCCTGTGTGACTGCCCCTTAATGCTTCCTGGGGAGTGCTGGTCACCCCTTGGATGGCCAGAGATGAGTGCGCTGCATGGCTGCCCTGTCAACCTGTGACATGGGAGTCACTGATCCAAACCAGGATGCTGAGATTGCAAGGGGCTCTGAGCATCTCCAGCAGTGACAGCTACATGGCCAGCGTTGGCGAGGAGATTGTACAACGTGTGCAGTCCGACTGCTCCGTGGTCCAATAAAGTGGTGACGGACTCGAAGTCTGTGCCGGGGGCGTCAGAGGGGGGGGGTGGGAGGGCGGTGTGGGATAAGGTATGGAGCACTCGGTGGCCCTTTGGTGCCTCCGCATTGCTTGCATGGACGGGCAGCCTAGGAGCCTGACCCCAATCATATCACTGTGACTGGGCCTGATCTGACTCAGTTGTAGAGGCATGGTCACTTTCTACAGGTGTCCCTAATGCATGGCCATTTCCCTCACTTACCCTGCCCCCCACCTCGATTGCCTGTGCACGGGATGCAGCGCCAGGGCAGCACTTGACCCCAACCTCCCCTCAACAGTGGCCTCTGAGGCTAGTCAGCACTTGCCCCGGACACCATCCTACCCCCTCAGCAGTCGCCTCCAAGACTGGCCAGCGCTTGCCCCGCGGCACCATCTGCCCCTCTCAGCAGTCACCTCCGGGACCAGGCATCAGTTTCCCCCCCAACCCCTCCAGCGCTCCTGAGGCCAGTAAACAATGGGTGAGCTGTGGAGAGCGCTGCTGCTCACTCACCTCAGTTCCCCCAAAGTGAAGGCCGCCAAGTGCACGTCACCTGCATGCTGTTGTGAAACACGTCAGCATGCTTTCCCACCAACGTGGGCAGACAATACAGTGGGGTTCCAAGAGCTGGCAGGATGGCCTTTTAATTATTCGCTAATGTATTACAATTAGCTCCCTGCCGACCAATGGCGGGAAACGCGGCCCGCCGTCAAAGGCTGAGCGGACAATTGCGACCTGCCTTCATGCCGTCATGAAGCAGGTCCTGTCATATTTTCCACACACGCCACCTATCATGCCCGCTGCCAGCGGGCTCGTAAAATTCCATAGCATCTGGTTGAGGTGGCATCTGTCATTTGGTTTCAGAGTGTGATGTGTCTGACCACAGGTTTGCCAATTGGTTTACATGGACTTATATTTATTGAGAACGTTAAAGTATAAGATAGCTTTTGTAACTTGTGTTACCCTTACAAATCTGTATATATCTGTAAAGATATAGTTGTGGGTGAAGGAGTATTGTAATATAGTTCATCTTTTCTTGTTTAATAAATGTTTATGCTTTTATTAAAAGTTCATTAGCTGACTTCAGTGACTCTGTTCAGTATCTACTCTCCACGTATCTAAACAAATAAATTAACAATTAGGATCTATCAAGCTGGGTTCCACTCTGGGATCAGGCTTGTGCAGGAGTAAACTCAGCAGGGGTCAGAACAACATCATCTTTCTATGATGACCTAGTATGATTATATGGGATGGGAGTAACATTCTCTTAAATACGATTGTTGATTTAAAGTTATTCCAGATCCACTATGCTTAATACCGAAACCAGTATTATTAAAATCCTCACAAGCCTGACACGTAATTTTAAATAATACTCTAATCATATTAATAACACATTTCTCAAATTATGCACTACCACCTCATGGGAAATCATCAATATGCCTCCCTAGTTTTCCTTTTGCTGCCTTTTGGTATGGTTTCAGAAACTCTTCGTTTAAAACTATCACCCGATAGAAATGTGGCTTTTATTGACCTACTACCATGAATATGTGAAGAAACAAAGCTAACAAGAATTTCAAGACTACTTTCCCAGCTGTAGAAGAGTCTATTCTAACACCTGGATCATCCAGTCACTCTTCAAAACTCCTAGTATCAGCCTCGCTTTAACCTTATAAGTCCCAGCTGCAAGGACTTTTTCAGTGCAAATCCACTGATGTGGCAAAGCTGGTGGACTGGTATCTAATATCTCAGAACAGACTCCAAATTCTCTTCAGCTATCTGACACCCTTTGTTTTGCTGATCTTTTAAGTTTATCATCAGTTTATTGGTAGCCACCAAAACTTCACAATCATGAGAATTGTTTCTTCTAGCTCTGTTCAGAGACTGTTCTATGGGCTTTATTTCATTGTGTAATCTATTCAAGCTACAGCCTGTACTTTTACTTTTACGTGTTCTGGGACTACGACTGCAGAGACCTCCCTCTTGCACCATCTTTCCCCAGTACGTGATAGTTTTCTGATGCAAGAGTCACTTCTGGATCCAATATCAGCACCTGCTTACTTTTCACTCTTTCACCCCCTCCAGCCAGTCCATGGACCTTTTTTCTTAGCAATTGTTGTGGTGTCTTTGATGAACGGACCACAGGAGACTCAGGTACAAGTTACGATCGTTTATTCGAGCAATTGCAAGGAGGGCACCATCTCAATGCAGCTTGAGACAGTACTCTGCTAAGCTACAAGTGTTCACCATATTTATACATTATTGGTCACATACAAGAACATCCTCTAGATTCCAATCTTGTCAACATATAGGTTTACATTAAACAGACAGGTCTCTGGTACAAAGGTACATACATCATCTGACCCCACCTTCACCCAGGCAGAGACCTGCCTTCCTATCTAAGCTGGGACCATCTGTCCTTCCCCTATCTGTTGAAGAGCACACTTAACCTATGTTATTACCATCCTCTGACTCCAGTCTAACTCCCAAAACCCCCAATCTATCATTCTTCTTTGTCCAAAATGGCCTTGCTGATAGCCGCAAGCCCTGAGAATGTGCAAAGTTCAGCATTCTCTCTGTCCCAGCCTGAACTTTAAATGTTAACTACTTAGCAATTGTGGTTTTGCATGCTGGGATATTTTAAGTCAAGTCCCTTGACCATTACTGTATTCTTTTATTTCCCCCTAACACAATCATCCCTGAACATTCAACCAATATTTAAATTTGCCAGTAGCTTTTCCTGCACTTCCCACAATTTTCACATCTTTCCATTCGCTAAACCCCTCTGAAATATATATCACCTAAGTACCCACTCTGGTCAATTGGCCTGTAGCTGTGATAACTCTGTCATGTGTGTCACAATCACTCACATTACCAATTATCTAGCAGCGGCAGGATGAGGCCTTCCATTGGGCATTAATATTCCACTTAAGAACCTCAGTTGGCCACAGGGTGGAAAAGCCATCCATGGGCCATCCCACCCTGGACTTAATTGGCATGGAGGCGGGAAGGTGGCAGAGGCCCAACCCACCACCCTCCCACCTGATTAAATGACTCCATCATCAAACTCACCACAGGGGACAACACAAGATACTTTCCAATGTGTTTACAACAATCAAGGAGTTTAAGGGGTAAATACAGAGAGACTGTTTCCTCTTGTGGGGAATATCGGACAAGGGGTAGTCTTAAAATTAGAGTTAGGCCATGTAAAATTGAAATCTGGAGCACCTCTTCACATTAAATCCATTGGCAATATGGTATTGCTCTTCCCCAAAAGGCTATGCTAAATGAGTCAATTGAAATGAACAAGACTGAGAGTGACTTTTAATTTTTATCATATCAGAGTATCAATGGTTCAAAGGCAGGTAAATGGACTTGAAGTACAGATCAGCCACGATCTGACTGAGTAGCAGAATGGGCTTGAGGGAAATTCATGTTTGTGATCTAGCGCATGAAGGACAATATGGAGATAATGGAGAGCCTGAGATTAGCTCGGAGAATTGGAGGGGCCGTGAAAAGACTTAATACGCGGTTTGGAGAAGGCTAACGTGCAGAGAACAAGTAATATATGCACAGTGGAAAGTGCCCAGGTTGGAGCAGAGGAAGGCAAGATTAACTTTGGAGCATTACAATAAACATCTTTAGAAGTGCAGATGTTGTAAACAAACCGGTTACTGCTTTCATTTGAGTGCAATGGCTGACAGTTAGATTTTAATGAAACTACAGTAGTTCTCTCCCTAAGGTGCAGTGCGTTTGGTTTTACACACAAGTTCAGCGCCAGAGCCACTGTCGCATTACCTTAACAACAATAACCCACATATAGCTATATACATATTACACAGCTGGAACGGCATTGTATGATAGCACGCTCTGTGTTGCTTCCATTTATTAGAAAAGTTAAATGTTTTAACACATTGCTTTATGGTGCACTTGGGAACTTAGTGA
This sequence comes from Cetorhinus maximus, assembly GCF_964194155.1. NCBI lineage: Eukaryota > Metazoa > Chordata > Chondrichthyes > Lamniformes > Cetorhinidae > Cetorhinus > Cetorhinus maximus. Next base: position 144,423,809 of record NC_135880.1, read on the forward strand.
TGACTGCAGTGACTGGCTATGATTCCTCTTTCAGCTTTCAATATAATGTTAGCGACAGCGCCTCTGTTGCAGGCTCCCAGGATGTTTGTGACAGTCCCGTGACGCTGTTGTTAAAGTAACATTAATGCCGCTGCTTGGTTACTGCTACAGTTCAGCCCAACTACAAATTAACAGCCAGGAGCAGTTTGGGATGCAGCAACCTTTTGCTTAATCGATCAGAATATTCCTTCAAGGATATTTATATTCAGTACTTATGTACTTTACTGTTAGATTGATTTAAGATGCCGTTTCCATTACCTCTCAAAGCAGAGAATGTATTTAGTACGTTTGATCCGAACTTCATGCCTGGGTAAGACCTGAGAAATGTTCTTTTTCTAAAGTAAGTTGTGGAGATACTTAATTATGAGGCAGCCTTGTATGCTTGGGCACTGATCTCATGTATTGCGTCAAATGGTAGTGGCACAGGTCTGGCCTATGCACACATATGCATTGAGTCCTTTCTGCCACTTCCCCAGAGGAAGGACCAGGTCATTTCCAACCAGCACCACGCGGGATCTAATGATCGGCTCAGGGGTTGCCTTATGGGATTTGGGAACATTAAACCCAGCTCACCCTTTTGATCCAAGAATGAGGCAACAAAAAGAGATGACAGAGAGAAAAAAAAAGCTTTAAAAATGGGGTAAAATAAAATGCTCATGAGCTGTGATTCAGTGGTAGCAGACTTGCCTCTGTGTTAGAAAGTTGTGGGTTCAGGTCCCACTCCAGAGACTTGACCACATAACCTAGAATTACACTTCACTGCAGTACTGAGGGACTACAAGGTCAGAGGTACTATCTTTTGGATTAGACCTCAAATCAAGACTCCATTAGCCCTCTCAGTTGGATGTAAAATATCTCATAGCACCAATCGAAAGAGGAGCAGCAGAGGTCTCCCCAGTGCCCTGGCCAACATTTATCCCTTACCTGACATGGCTGAAACAAATTATCTGGCTATTTATTGTTTGTGGGAGCTTGCTGTGCAATATTTGGCTGCTGCTTTTTCCTACATTACAATAGTGACTACACTTCAAAAGTGCTTAATTTACTGTAAAGTGTTTTGGGACATCCTGAGGTTCTGAAAGGTGCTATATAAATGCAAACTTTTCCTTCTTTGTATTGATACTTACAGTTCCAATAGTCGCAATATTAATACAGATTAGCAATCTTTGTTTTATTTTATATACATTTATGCAATATACATATTTGGATCAGTGTAATTAAATTCTAACATAGATTTATTATTTAAATATATGACAAAATACCTGCTGCAATCATGATAACTCTGCAGATACTTTCTCATAAAACAGGCAAATGAATACCTCTGGGGAATGAAAATGTGGCCTGATACACAATGTACTTGGGAGGTAACGTGGCACAGGTGAACAATGAATCCTGTGTTGTTCCTCTCAAAATGTTACTCATCTTTCCTACAACTCCATGTTTGAACCTCTCCAATCAGGTTTTTTGCCCTTCTATAGAAGAGAAATGGTTCTAATCAAAGTCACAAATGTTATGCTCTGTGACTATAGGAACTTAGGACTTTTGAGCAGGAATAGGCCATTCAGCGCTTTGAGCTTGCTCCACCATTCGATAAGGCCATGACTGATCTGGTTGTGGTCTCAAACCCACTTTCCTGTCTGCCCTCCTCCCCCCCCCCCCCACCCAATAACCCTAGATACCCTTGTCAATCAAAAATCTGTCTAACTCTGCCTTGAATAAATTCAATGACCCAGTCTCCACTGTTTTCTGGGGAAAAGAATTCCACTGACTAATGACCCTCTGAGAGAAAAAAATTCTCCTCATCTCTGTCTTAAAAGGGAGACACTGTATTTTTAAACTGTGCCCGTAGTTCTAGTCTCCCACAAGAGGAAACATCCTCCAGGTATCCAACCTGTTAAGTCCCCTCAGGACCTTATGTGTTTCAGTAAGATTACCTCTCATTCTTCTAAACTCCAGTGGCTATCTGCCCAACCTGTGACCATGGTACATTCTCCTTTCTCATCCTGCTCAACCTCTTATAGCCTTTGACATGGTTGACCATACAATCTAATGACTCTCCTCCATTGTTGAGCTCAATTGGACTGCCCTCTCTTGATTCCAGTCTTACATACCTCATTATAGTCAGTGAATCTCCAGCAATGACCTCTCTTTCTATTTTCACCATTACTTCTGGATATATTCTTGGCCCCCTCCCCTGCTCTTCCGCAACTATGTGCTGTCTCTTCATGACATCATCTAGAAACATGGGAAGGATTTTTCAGATGGTGAGGTTTCCCTTCTCGCCATCGGAAGAGTTTGCGGTGAATGCATCGCTGCTGATACTGGCTGTCCCACAGCTTTTAACCCCCCCAAGGATCATTAATTGCCTGGAGATGGGACTTCTGTCCCTCACTCGGGAGGAAGTCCTGCCTCAGAGAGCAGCCAGCTAATCTGATTGGCTGGCAGCTCTCTAGCCCCAGCAGCGCCAGAGCTGCAGTGGACAGGACTGGGTCTATAAGCGTTCCCCAGAGTCTAAGTCCTAGGAGTCCAGGACCCGGTGTATGGAGGCCTCACGGAGGGGTGCTGAGGCCGGAGGTGGGGTGGGGGGGGGAGTCGGGATGTGTGATGTGTACGGTAGGTGTTGATGGAAAGGCCAAGTGGGGAGGGAGAACTTCCAGGAGCCAGACCTTGTGGTGGGTGGTGGTGCTGCACAGTGTTCAAGGAAGGCCATTGCGCCCCACCCTACCTTCCCTCCCAAGATCTAAGAAGGGCCAATTTTCAGGCTTCCCCCTGCCCCTAAACTCCTCCTGCTAGTCTGAAAATTGAGGCTGGGTGGGAAGCGACCCTTAGTGGTCATTAATTGGCCATTTAAGGGCCTCAGTTGGGGCAAGGGCGGGTTGGCTGGCCTAGGCTTCAGCTGTCCCGGTGTAAAATTTTGGAAAGTTTGGGGTGAGCAGCAGGCCGGTGGAAAGGCCGTTCAAAAAATTTTACAGGTAGCCCCCACCTGCAAACCCATCATTAGGGGAATGTAAGACTGGGAACTCAATATTCAAGGGTTGCAACATTCTGGAAAAATAGGCAAAAAGGAAAAGGAGGTGAGGCAGCTTTGTTAATAAAGGAAGGTATCAGTGCGGTGGTGAGTAGTGATATAGGTGCAATAGCTCGTGATGTGAATCAGTTTGGGTGGAAATAAGGAATAGCAAGGGGAAGAAGTCACAGGTGGGAGTCATCTATAGGCCCCCAAAGAGTTGGCTTACTGTAGGACAAAGTATAAATCAGGAAATAATGGAGGCTTGTAAGAAGGGCACTACAATCGTCATGGGTGATTTCAATCTGCATATTGACTGGACAAATCAGATTGGCAGAGGTAACACAGAAGACGAATTTGTAGAGTGCATCTGGGATGGTTTCTTAGAGCAATACATTTCAGAATCTACCTGGGAACAGGCTATCTTAGACCTAGTAATGTGTAATGAGGTGGGATTAATAAGAGATGTTGTAGTTAAGGATCCTTCTAGGGGGTAGCAATCACAACATGGTAGAATTTCAAATTTAGTTTGAGGGCGAGCAACTCAGGTCTCAAACCAGTGTCATCAACTTAAATAAGAGCAATAACAGAGGTATGAAGAATGAGTTATCTAAAGTGGGCCGGAAAAATAGACTAAGGGGAAGGTCAGTGAATGAGCAGTGGCAGACATTTAAGCAGATATTTCATAACGCTTAGCAAAAATTTATCCTGGTCTAAAAGAAGGACTCAATGAGAAGGATGAACCACACGAGGTTAACATCTGTTGTTTGGAAAATACTAGAGTCCATTATTAAGGAAGAAATAGCAGGACATTTAGAAAAGCTTAACGCAATTAAACAGAGTCAACATGGTTTTGTGAAAGGAAAATCATGTTTGACAAATTTGCTAGAGTTCTTTGAGGATATAACAAGCAGAGTTGATAAAGGGGAACCACTAGATGTAGTGTATTTGGATTTCCAGAAGGCATTCAGTAAGTTGCCACATAAAAGGTTATTGCACAAGATAGGAGCTCACTGTATTGGGGGTAATGTATTAGCATGGATTGAGAATTGGTTAACACACAGAAGACAGACAGGATTAATGGGTCTTTTTCAGGTTGGAAAGACGTAACTAGTGGAGTGCCACAAGGATCAGTGCTAGGAACTCAATTATTTACTATCCATATTAATGACTTGGTGGGGGGGGAGGGGGGGTGCAGAGTGTAATGTATCCAAATTTGCTGATGATACAAAAATAGGTGGGAGGGCATGTTGTGATGAGGATATAAGGAATCTGTAAGGGGATATAGGTAGATTGAGTGAGTGGGCAAAAATTTGGCAGATGGAGTTTAATGTAGGAAAGTGTGAGGTCATACACTCTGGTATGGAAAATCAAAAGATGGACTATTATTTAAATGGAGAGAGACTCCAAAAAAGTGCAGCACAGAGGGATCTGGGTGTTCTTGTGCATGAAACACAATAAGTTAGCATGCAGGTGCAGCAAGTAATTAAGAAGGCAAATTGAATGTTGACCTGTATTGCTAGGGGATTGGTGTTTAAAAATAGGGAAGTCTTGTTACAACTGTACAGGGTGTTGGTGAGGCCGCACCTGAAGTACTGTGTACAGTTTTGGTCCCCATATTTAAGAAAGGATATACTGGCATTGGAGGCAGTTCAAAAGAGATTCACTGGGCTGATTCCTGGGATGAAGGGATTGACTTATCAAGAACAGCTAAACAGCTTAGGCCTTTATTCATTAGAGTTTAGAAAAATGAGGGGTGATCTTATTGAAACCTACAAGATTCTGAGGGGGCTTGACAGGGTAGATGTTGAGAAGATGTTTCCACTAGTGGGGGAATCTTGATCTAGGGGACATAGTTACAGAATAAGGGGACACTCATTTAAAACTGAGATACAAAGGAATTCCTTCTCTCAGAGGATAGTGAATGTCTGGAATTCTCTACCCCAGAGAGTTGTGGAAGCTAGATCACTGAAAGTATTTAAAGAGGTGGTTAGATTTTTGAAATATTAGGGAGTTGAGGGCTGTGAGGGGCTGGCACAGAAGCGGAGCTGAGGCCTGCGGCAGATCAGCCATAATCTTATTGAATGGCGGGACAGGCTTGAGAGGCCGAATGGCTTACTCCTGCTCCTATTTCTTATGTTCTTATGTAAAATTTTGCCCATGGGGCTAGCTTCCACTTGCCAACCTTACCTCTCCACTACTCTTTGTTGTCGGACTATCCAACATCCCGTTTTGGATGAGTCACAGTTTCCTCCAGTTAAGCATTGGGAAGACTAAAGTTGTCCTTTCCAGCACCTGCCACAATTTCTGTACCCTTGTCGCTGAGTTCATCACCCTCCCTGGTCACTGAGGCTGAACCAGCCTTCACAACCTTGGTGCCTTAATCAACCCTGAACTGAGTTTCCAATTCCATATTTTCTTCATCACTAAGACTGCCTTTTTCCATCTCTGTGACATTGCTTGTCTCTTGTCCTTACCTCAGCATGTATGATGCTGGAATCCTCATCAATGCCTTTGTCTGATTACATTTCAGTGAAGCACCTTGGGTCAGTCTCTGATTGTAGTATACCGAATGTACAATAAGCTGCTTCACGATCTCCAATTCTCTTCAATAGATGAACAAACAGCACCTGAAAGATCTTCTGCTAAAAACTATGAATAGGATTTATTAACAGGTATAGAATTACAAAGGGAAAAAATTTTTGTATGGCATCTTTCATCTTTTCAAGGAATCCCAAAATGTTTCACAGCCAATTAATTACTTTGAAGTTATTATCTAGGCAAACACAACCACTAAGGTCCCATTAACTGCAAATGATATTACTGGTTAATGTGCTTTCTCAGTTTTGAGGGGAATGCTAGTTGTGGCTTTTGGAAACAAACCCCAAAATGAGTCTCCATGTTCAGAAGAAAGGAGAAAATTGGAGGGAAATCTGGAGAAAGGAAGAAAGAAAATGGTTTGACAGTTTTAGAAGGTTGAGGGATGATCTGACATGATCTAAAATGATAAGGAAATTCGATATGATGGATACAGAGATGTTGTTTCCTCTGAAATACAAGGGGTGCAATCTTAAAACCAGAACTGGATGATACAGGAGTGAAATTAGAAAGCATTTTGTTACACAAAAGATGGTGGAAATCTGGAACTCCCTTCCCCAAAAAGGCTATTGAGGCTGGCCTATTTGTCTTAAGTAAGGTTATCAAAGGATATAGAATAAAGTCAAGTAAATGGAGCTGAGATACAGATTAAGCGTGATCTAATTAAATGCCTGAGGAGCTGAATGGCCTCCTCATGTTTCTGTGTAATAACAGCAGTGAGAAAAATAAATACCTGGCTGATTCAGTGGGGAAGGGGAATGCTTGGGGTAAAGGTATAGATTTTACTCATTTATTTTGTACTACAAAATATACATCTATGAATCTAAGAGTGTCTGGATGTAACAATAGATAATTTCTTTTCAGAAAACAACACTTTAGGATACTATATATGGGTAATTTTGGACATGGCATGTGGTAAGTGTAGCATGTTTGGGAGGAATAGGTGACTTATGAAATATGGTTTCAAAAGCTTTCCACCATTGGGATTTTCCTCTTGTCATGTCTGGGCCCATTGTGGACTAATTGATAGAGATTGGTTGCTATTCTTATTGTTTCAAGTAATTTTGATTGATAGGTTTTTGTTAAGCAAGGATATTAAGGGTTATGGAACCAAGCTGAGAAGATGGAGTTAAGATACAGATCAGCTGTGATCAAACTGAACGGCAGACAGGGTAGGAGGAGCTGAATGTTCCTGTTTCTACATACGGGATGGTAGAAGGTGATTTAGATGGTCCATGGTCTTTTTCATATAGTAATTCCTAGAGCTGAAATATCTGCCTCCCTACATAAGGAAAATGATTTTAAAACTCTTTTTGTTCATTTTGCAGGTATGGAGGGTACATTCCAAAATTACAGAGCCGGTTAGGGGAGACCTATGGAAATGCTACTCTTGGACTGCTGTCATATGAACCTGGGCAGCCCAAGTCGCCACGTTTAACTCTGACCCAAACAAAACCACTGTTCAATCCACAGGTCCCGAGGCACCTGCTGAATAGGACCTATGGCCATCCAGAAATTACCACATATGCGGGACAGGTGCAGAATACAAACATTAAAAACGGTGATGTTGATTCTGTCTTTGTGATTCATTGAGGCTTGCTTTATAATAATAAACTGGACCTACCAGATCAATAAGATGCAGGAGGAAATGTTCAGTTCAAACAAAAACAAAAATTTCTGGAAAAGCTCAGCAGGTCTGACAGCATCTGTGGAGAGAAAGACAGAGTTAATGTTTCGAGTCCAGATGACTCTTCTTCAGAAGCATTCTGATTTCCAGCATCCACAGTATTTTGCTTTTATCTTAATGTTCAGTTCAAGGTCATCTCATAATGCTCCAAAATATCAGAAAACAATCTTGTTTTACAAGTTCTAGAAAGAAGACCCCACTGAAATTATTCTCTTATTATTCAAAAGCATTCTTTGTTGCTTGTGTATACTTGCAAACAAAATTAAAAGGGGAGTTGAATTTTTTTTAATTCTTGGGATTGATGGCAATGCAAACATTTATTGCTGATTCCTAGTTACCTAATCCATCATAAAGATTTGTCCTAAAATACTGACTGAAATGTTATAAAAATATTACTGGAGTTCGCGATTGCACATGTGTAAGTACCAAAAATCATCAGCTAGTCAAAGGACCATTTTTGATATTGGTTATACAGGGACTTTACAGACTACTCATCTGATTCAATTCAATTGTTTTTTTTTCAGTTATTTACTTAAAATTCTCATCCTGTGTTTAAAACTCCTTGTCCCTCCTTACCTTTGTAAACTCCTCCAGTCCTCCATCCCCCAGCCCTGAACCTCCTATTAGTCTGACTTGGACTGCTTGCCCATACTCCTCCCCTCCTTTCCTTCATTCCACCATCATGCCTTTGGAATCACTCCCTGAAGCCCCCCACCTCACCACCTCTCCACCTCCCTCTTCATTTTTAAGAGCCTTCTCTAAACCTACTTCCTTGATCAAGCTTTTGCCACCCTCCTACTAAGTCCTCTGACACCGTGACTATTTTTACTCACCATGCTGTTGTCAATCACCTTGGAACAAGTTCCTACATTAATTGTTTTTTATAAATGCAAGTTGTACTTTTGAGTAATCTATACAGAATTTTGTATAAGGGCTAACAGGATCCTATGGGTGGCTCACTGGGCAAATACACTGTTGTGTCACACATACAAACCAGGAATGTTCCTGCTTGTATCCCCAGTCTATGATGATGGTTTCAGCACAAATTTGAGGACATTCCTAGAATAGGCAGGAGGGAAAAAGAAGGGAAAACTCACATTTATGGAGCATGTCTCACAACCCCAGGGAGTCCCGAATTCCTTTACAGCCAATGAAGTAATTTTGAAGTGTAGTCATTGTTATAATGTAGGTCATGCTGTAGCCAATTTGTAAGGTCTCATAAACAGCAATGAGACAATGATCAAATAATCTGTTATAGTTGATCTTGGTTGAGGGACAAATGTTAGCCAGGCTATTGGGAGAACTCTGCTGCTCTTCTTTGAATGTTGTTGTGGGCTATTTTATGTCCACCTGAGGGGGCAAACAGGGTTCTATGAGATAATTTAATGCTGTACTTGAAAGATGGCACATCTAGGAATGCAGCACTCCCTCTGTACTACGCTGAAGTATCAGCCTAGACATTCTCTGGAGTGGAATTTGCACCATGATCTTCTGGCTCAGAGGGGAGAGCTACCACTGAGCCACAGCTATGTTTTTACTGAAGCTGCTGTTATCTTGATTAACTCCAGATGATTGCCCAGAGACAATGGATGGTGGTTGAAGTTTGACCACCAGGGCTCAATTAAGTGAGAATCAACTGCTTGTATTCTGTTTATTCTTCAACAGACTACAGTGGTCTCGCAGTTAATGGTACAACATCATTGTGTTGTGACAATAAACAGATATTTCCGCCCCTCCCTTCCCCATTGTAAGCTGTTCGAATGTAGAAAGCCAGCATGCTTTTTCCTCATGGTGTAAAAAACGCTAACTGTGTCACTTTTAATTGTAGGCTACTTCTATCCGAGAGATGGCAAATATCATTTTGCTCTAAAGAATTATGTATACGACAACAATCCTGAAGCAACATCTGCCATTCAGACAATAGAAGAACTGAAGCAACGTGAAATGATGGCGTGCAAAAGGAGCGATCTAATTGCACCAAATATGTCATCCAGACCTCCATCTGCCATTGTAAGACTCTGTGGGTTTTTGTGATGCACAGATTAGTCCATGGTGTCGGAAGTAACAGATAATGCAATTTCCTTTCCTATTTCCTTAGCCACCAGGTGAAATTAGACCACCAGATAGCTGTACTTTCATCCCCATGATATGTGAACTGCCTTTTGACCCTTGTCGCCCAAGAAGGATGGATATGTTCCAAATGCCAGATCAAAATCCAATGGAGCAGAATAGCAGGATAATTTATAGACATGATTCCTCACTCCATCCCACATATAATGGTTTTATTCCAGGTATGACCTTTCTTTCTTCAGCTCTTTCTCTCACTCTCATATTAATATCTTTTGGTTTGCTTCTTGCTGCCCCTTATTCATTCACGGGATGTGGGCTTCTCTGGCTGGGCCAGCATTTATTGCCCATCCCTTGTTGCCCTTGAGAAGGTGGTGGTGAGCTGCCTTCTTGAACTGCTGCAGTTCATGTGGTGTAGGTACAACCACAGTGCTGTTAGGAAGGGAGTTCCAGGGTTTTGACCCAGTGATATTGAAGGAACGGTGATATATTTCCAAGTCAGGATGGTGAGTGACTTGGAGAGTAACTTTCAGATGGTGTTCTCACCTATCTGCTGCTCTTGTCCTTCTAGATGGTAATGATCATGGGTTTGGAAGGTGCTGTTGAAGGAGCCTTGGTGAATTTGCCTATTCACTTAGCCTGTCTATATCTGTCTGTAGACTCTTTGTGTCATCCTCACCACTTGCCTTCCCACCTATTTTTGTGTCATCCGCAAAGATGTCATGAACTAAAGGACAAAGGGATTGTTAATAATAGTGGTTAGTGCTAAAAAAATTGCTAATAGTGACATAAAGGTAAGAAAGCAAAATGCGATTAAAGCAGAACAAGGGTAGCATTGTGTGAAAGAACAACATGGAACAAGTGACAGATGGCCCTGTAGGCAATGGGGTGGGGAGAGGGGGCGGTGGTGGGGGAAAAAAGGATAAAAAATGAGATAAAACTACAGATAAATTAATAAAAATAAAATAAGTGGATAAAAATAAAAATGAATGTATAAGAAAGGGGATAAAAAAAGGGGGTGAGGATGGAGGAGAGAGTTCATGGTCTGAAGTTGTTGAACTCAATGTTAAGACCGGAAGGCTGTAAAGACCGGAAGATGAGGTGCTGTTCCTCCAATTTGTGTTGGGCTTCACTGGAACACTGCAGCAGGTCAAGGACGGCCATGTGGGCATGAGAGCAGGGTGGTGTGTTGAAATGGCAAGCGACAGGAAGGTCTGGGTCATGTTTGTGGACAGACCGACGGCGTTCCGTAAAGCAGTCACCCGGTCTGCGTTTGGTCTCCCCAATGTAGAGGAGACCGCACTGGGAGCAGCGAATGCAGTAGACTAAATTGAAGGAGGTACAAGTGAAGCACTGCTTCACCTGAAAGGAGTGTTTGGGCCCTTGGATGGTGAGGAGGGAGGAGGTAAAGGGGCAGGTGTGCACCTGCTGCGATTGCATGGGAAGGTGCCGTGGGAAGGGGATGAGTTGTTGGGGGTGACGGAGGTGCCCTTCCCATGGCACCTTCCCATGCCCACAACAATCCCACTGATGCATCTCTCACCTCTCTTTTTGCTAAATAATAATTTTAAATTGATGACACCTTGATGCTGGCTCTACAACCAGAGAAAATTGTTTATTCCTATTCATTCTATTAAGACAATTCATAATTTTAAAATTCTCTATTAAATCACTTCTCATCCTTCTTTGCTCCAGTGGAAATAATCCCAGGTTGTCAAATCTCTCGTATAGGTTTGCATCACTGGCACCATCCCAGTGAATCTATACCCTCTATAGCTTAATGTCATTTCTCCAATTTGGATGCCTCAAACTAAGGAGCTCAGAGGAGATTGGAGATCGTGAGGGTGAGAGGAGAATGAGGGGCTTGGAAATCACAGGAGTTTTGGGAGAGATTGCTGGTCTTGGAGGTGCAGAGGTCACATTGGGTCAGGGAAAATCTAGGGGCCTTAAGGTCGGCGGGACAGGTCCTTTAATTGTTTAAATGATCCTGTCAGTGGCCTAAATTGGCCATTGACAGGTCTGTGGGCCTGCAGCTGATTTTGCTGCGCCCCCACCTTCCTGAAAATGTAACTGGGGCGGGCTGACGTAGAGGGTTCCACCCGACATCATCCCGTGTCATTTTACGCGCCAGTGAGCGGGCCCCGCCCCCTGCTCGCCAACACCAAAATTCTGCCCTTTAAAATCAATATACACTGCACACACTCTTTTTCCTTATCTACCTGAACAGTGAAATTTATCAAACGTGTTCACACAGAGTTGGAAGAATCTGCTAAACGGAGTAGCGATGGGAATTTGTTGAAAGTGGGAATTCAGTTCAGAGATGTTAAGTGCAATAAAAGCAAAAGGCTACAATAAATATATTGATAAGGGAAAAATTTAACAAAGCAGAGCCATTGACTCCAATTCCTGTGCCATCTTATTTATTCTTTCATGGGGTGTGGGCATCACAGGCAAACCCGGCATTTGTTGCACATCCCCAATTGTCCTTGAACAGAGTGGCATGCTAGGCCATTTCAGAGGGCAGCCAAGAGTCAACCACATTACTGTGGATCTGGAATCACATGTCGGCCAGACTGGGTAAGGTTGGCAGATTTCCTTCCCTAAAGGACATTAGTGAACCAGATGGGTTTTTATGACAATCGATGGTAGTTTCATGGTCACTATTACTGAGACTAGCTTTATATTCCAGATGTATTAATTGAATTCAAATTCCACCAGCTGCAGTGGTGGGATTTGAACCTGCATCCCCAGACCATTAGCCGAGCCTCTGGATTACTAGTCCAGTGACTAGGCTAATGCCACCATCTCCCCGCCTCCCTGGCCCCCGGGATGCTTCATGTTTATGGGATAACTACTTGTGCTGGAACTGCTTCCAGTTGCTTGAACTCAATCTCAGGGTTGAGTTCAGGGAGATACACAGGCATTTCAGTAACTGCCAATCTGAGTCTGGTTTCTTGTCTCCTTGATGCCAATGCAAAGGAGACAGTGCGGACTATTTCCAGGATAGAAGAGGAACAACCAGAACTTGTGGCCCATGTGGGGATCAATGAGATAGGAAGGAAAAGGTTTTAAAGTCTTGCAGCCAGATTTTCAGAATCTCAGGAGAAAGTTGAAGAGCAGGATCTCAAAGGTACCAACCTCGAGATTACTCCAAGTGCTACATGCCACTGAATATAGGGATAGCAGGATTGGAGGATTGCTGTGGTGGGGAATCCAGAACAAAGGTAGGGGGGGTGGGGGGGTGGGGGGGGAGGGGGGGAGGCAAATTCTAAAATTAGAGCTAGGCTATTCAGGAAGCAATTTTACTGCACTGAGGGAATTGGAAATCTGTAACACTCTCTCACAAAAAGCTGTAAATGCTAGGACTTTGACAAGTTCACGATTGAGATGGATAGCATTTTATTAGGTAAGGCTATCAAGGAATATAGAGTTAAGGTGAATAAATGTAGCTGAGGTACAGGTCAGCCATGATCTAGTTGAATGGTGGAACAGGCTTGAGGATGGATTGGCAGACTCCTGTTCACATGTTCCTAATTTCTCTGAAGTATTAATTTGTTAGCAAATAATCCCAGGTGTGAGAGTTGTTATGACTTATAAATAAATATATTATTTTTATTACCTTGCAGGTCAGCAGTTTTCGATTGGAAAGAGCTGGGGACGCAGTACTTTTAACGTTCTGGGCATTGGTGAGAAGAAACAGCAGCCACTGTGCCCCACTTGATTTGGAAATGAGTTATCTAAATAGCTGAATTCAGGGCTATTTTGACATTTATGAGAACATCATAAAAATTTGAGTGTTGGCAGGCTAATCTGATCACCCAAAAATCAATCGCTAAGTTGATTATGTTCGCTGAATGCCATAAAATTAAAGTTGGAACTAATCCTTCTACACAGTAAATGATGTGCTGGGAAATTCATGTAGACTTCTGCCACATAGATTATATTTAAAAAATCAAGATTTATCACAGCGAATGCATTCTGTTACAAGGAACTTAAAATTTACTAAGAACAATAATTATTTCTGATCTCTAAATTTGGACGTGCAGACTTTCAGTATAAAACTGACAAGGAGCTGGTAGATTGTCAGATGGTGAGACACCAAAACTCTGGATGAGATGGATGCCCACTCCATTAGATATAAATGATCACATGGCTCTAGTTTGAAGAGCAGAAGGGGGGTTATCCCAGTGTCCAGGCCAACATTTATCCCTCAACCAACAACAACTTATATTTATATAGCACCTTTAACATAATAAAATGTCTTGAGGCACATCACAGGAACATTTATAAAATAAAATATGATACTGAGACACGTAGGAGACGTGGCTTGGATTTTCACCAAGTCAGGTTGACTCTGGAGTCCTCTAAGAGTGGCGGATGGGTCCCGATTCCAGGATTCCCAACCCCATTCCCTGGCTGTGCAATCTTCAAGAATGCCTCTAAAGGATGTGGGTTGCTTCCTGTTAGAAGTCCGCATCGGGCACTCCTGACCCGGCCGGCTCCATTGTGGAAATGGGTATCTATTCTGCAATTTTCATGGTGTCGGGCAGGGTTTTAAAGAGTAATGGTTCATGGCCTCCCAGAGGTGTTGCAAACCATTTTCCACACGAGGGGGCCTTTTAAAAGGTAAGTTCAAAACTTCCACTCTTCCCCTCTATGTCAGGCTCTACCTTCCACCCACCCCCTATTTACCCTCATGCCCCCATGCCAGGCTCTGGCACTTTCATGCCCATTGACTCACTGTATGCTTTCTGCAACCAATGTTCATCACAATGTAAAGTGGGATGTGTGAAAACAAAAGCTTTGAAAAAATGTAATCCATTGATCACTTTCCCCTTTTTCCTGAAAAAAGGTCTGAAGCACAAACTAATAAAAGTGTCAATCAGCCAGGCCCTTTAAAAGTTCAAAAACAACAATCCACAAACACTTGAAACCATTTACTTATGTCAACAAACATTGTGAAATTGACCTGGCATGGAGGCATGAGGGGTCTGAGGGGGTGGGTGGGTTGGGGGGGGTGGCATGAGGTGTCATGGATAGGGAATGGGGAGTCTTTGGAGGATGAAGGGAGTGTGAAAGGCAAGGGCTTGAGGGCCTTTGTGCTTTTTTCACTGGGACAAAGTCTCACGGTACCAAGACGGGCCTTTTAAACAGCCTGCTTCAGCACTTGGCAGCCCCTGTGGCTTCCTCAGCACTTCTTCCCAGGTTGGCTAGCCCGATTCTAGTTCACACCTGCACCCCCTCCAGCAAAGAAGATCCAGCCTTGGCAGGCACTGTCTCCCAAAATGGGTGGGCCGAGACAGGAATTTTCCTGACTCCCCCTACCACCCTGAGGATGGAAATCCAGACCACAAAGTCAAATGACTAAAGCTTTCTCAAAGAGGTAGATTTAAAACACTGTCTTAAAAGAGGAGAACATGATAGAGAGGCGGAGAGGTGTAGGGAGGGAATTCTAGAGCTCAGGGCCTAGGCAACTGGAGGCATCACCACCAATGGTGGAGTGAGTAAAATCAGGGATGCTCAAGAGGCCAGAATTAAATGAGTGGAGATTTCTTGGAGGGTTGTGGGGCTGGAGAAGAATACAGAGATAGGAAAAGGTGAGGCCATGGAGGGTTTTGAAAATAAGGATGAGAATTTTAAAATCAAGACGTTGCTTAACCGGGTGCCAATATAGGCCAGTGAGCATAGGGATGATAGGTAAATGGGATTTGGTGCATGTTAAAATATGGGCAGTAGAGTTTTGAATGACCTCAAGTTTACGGAGGGTAGAATGTGGGAGACGAACCAAGAGTGCATTAGAATGATCAAGTCTAGAGGTAACAAAAGCATGAATGAGAGTTTCAACAGCAGATGAGCTGACATGGGGGTGAAGTTGGGCAATGTTACAGAGGTGGAAATAGTCAGTCTTAGTGATGGCGCAAATGCCTAATTGGAAGTTCATCTTAGTCAAATACAGGCGGTCCTCGGACTTACAACACAATTGGTTCCTGAAAACCGCGTCTTAAGTTGAAACGTTGTAACTCGGAACAGATTTTCCCATAAAAACAATGTTATAAATGGGGGATTGGTTCCTTGGCAAGTTTTTTCGGTCAGCGAGCGGGGGCGGGGCCCGCTCGCCAACACGTAAAATGACACAGGGGTACATCAGGCATGCGTCCCGACGTCACCCCGCATCATTTAGATTTTCAGTTCAGCCTATTGAGGCCATTAAAAAACTAATTAACCTGATTGTTGGACCTGCCCGTCCAACCTTAAGGTTGACAGGCAGGCCAGGAGCCCAGGCGGGCTTCGGAAAAAACATGAAACCTCATCCACGGGCAGGATGAGGTTTCATGAGGGTATTTAAATTTTTACAAAAGTTAAGGACATGTCCCAACTCGTGACTGTGTCGCATGAGGGGACATGGCAGGGAAATTTTTCAATCACC
Source organism: Cetorhinus maximus (assembly GCF_964194155.1). Classification (NCBI taxonomy): domain Eukaryota; kingdom Metazoa; phylum Chordata; class Chondrichthyes; order Lamniformes; family Cetorhinidae; genus Cetorhinus; species Cetorhinus maximus. The sequence continues at coordinate 144,439,634 of NC_135880.1, forward strand.
TTTATTGAAAGTTTTAAATCGGAGCCGATCTCCCTGAGGCAGCACTTTGCCTCAGGGAGATCTGTGCACTCTTATGCACGCATGCACGAAAGAGCCCACTCCCAGCTCAGGAAATTGCCCCCCCCCCCCTGCCTGCACAGGGAGCGCACAGTGCTTCCTGGTGGATGTCACGCCCACGTAAAATGGCAGCGTGCCCCCAACTGGGGGTGCCGATCGGAAGCCCGCCTGCCCGCGCCAGCACTTCCCCCCCGACGGGGAAAATGTTGCCCCAAGGCCCAATACCCTATTTTCACCAAAGTAACCCAGAATTTTGTACTCAATCAATATAGCAACATTAATGTATTTATGTTGTAAATAGCAATCATATTGACAGTAAAAAATTACATTATAAGCTAAAAATACATATAAAATACAGTACAGTACTGCACACTGTCCACTGCCCCTACCTCCAAATGATCTAAAAAGCATAGACAAATTTTAAAGCTTTAATTTGTTTTTACATACCCTGTCTTCAAATTCCTGGGCTCATGGGTTGGTGTAACTGGTTGAGGTTTTCAGGGGTTTTTGAGGTGATTTGAAAGGATGTCTTTGAGGTGAATTTGCTGGACTTTTGAAGGGTTGGACATTTTGAAGGGTTCTTGGCTGGAGTCTTCTCAGGACTCTTGGCTGCAGGTTTTTCTGGAGTCGTGTCTGCTTTCGTAAAGAAACTGCCTAAGGAAGTTTGGACAGATGTTCCCCTCCTTGTAAATTTCTCTGTAGCAGCTGTACGTGTCATATATGCCTCTATTCACTGATGCACTGCGTTCAATGTTGGGGTCATGTCCCTCAAACAGGGACGTGGCATCTTCCAAATATTGAAATGCCTCAGCCAACACTTGTGTTGTCAAGACTTTACAAGGAGGAATCTCTTCAAGAATGGGTTCATCTTCTTCTCCCTCTGCCACTTTTTGCTGCTCCAATTCAATGAGGTTCTCACTAGTTAATTCTTCACAATATGATGCCAGCAACTCATCAAGATCCACTGGTGCAACGTCTTAGTTGAGTTCTTTCCCATTTCAACAACATTTTTGTCAGGCACAAACGCAGGACACAATTTTCTCCAAGCAACATTCAAATTTGATTGCTTGACCTCATTCCATGCCTCACCAATGTTCTTAACTGCATGGTAAATGGTGAAGCCCTTCCACCTTCCTTCTCAGTTGCCCTGATGCCCTGGGCAAATGTTCATCTAAAATAATAGGCCTTGAAAGATGCAATTACCCCTTGGGTTTTTTTTCTATTCATTTATGGGATGTGGGCCAGCATTTACTGCCCTTGAGAAGGTGGTGGTGAGCTGCCTCCTTGAACTGCTGCAGTCCATGTGGTGTAGGTACACCCACAGTGCTGTTAGGGCCATTCCTTTTAGGCTTTTTAGCAGTTTGACACAACTGAGTGGTTTGCTCGGCCTTTTCAGAATCAACCATATTGTTGTGGGTCTGGAGTCACATGTAGGCCAGACCAGTTAAGGATGGCAGATTTCCTTCATTAGTGAACCAGATGGGTTTTTACAACAATTGACAATGGTTTCACGGTCATCATTAGACTTTTAATTCCAGGTTTGTATTGAATTCAAATTTCATCAGTTGCTGTGATGGGATTCAAACTTGGGTCCCCGGAACATTACTCTGGATTACTAGTCCAGTGACAATACCACTAGGCCACCACCTCCCTAAACAATGCAACAATGAGGTGGTGCTGAGGGGCAGAAACACCACTTTGATGTCAGGATGCATGTCATCAAGGGTAGTTGGAGAACCAGGGGCAGAATTTTCAGTTTGATGTGCGGAGATCAGGCCCCACACGTCCGTGCATAAAATGACGCGCAGTGATGTCGGGTGAGTGTCCTGACGTCACTGCGCGCCATTGCAATATTTCGCTGGGCTGGCGCGCGATGAAATTCGACGCGTGCCCGCCATTAATTAACAGGATAGTTAAGGCCCTTAATTAGTCAATCGACAGCAATTTTTAGGCACCCTTGCGATCTTCGGGTCGGCGCACGGGCGCAATGGGCAGGCGGGTAAGAGGCTTTTTTATGAACCCCATCCATGGGCGGGATAAGAGGGCTCAGTGGGGTCGTCAATCTACTTTGTGGAGTATTTATTGGAGAAAGTTTTTTAAACTTGCCTGTGTGATCTGCAGTAGTTCAAAACGAATTCCAGCAACTTTCTGTGTACTTTGAACCTTCAGCTCAGCACTCTGCAGGCAGTAACCTTTGGCAGGCCTGCAGCTTTCCGGAGGCCTCCCCTTAGCCTGGATATTGGTCCTGACATGTCCACTGGAGGCAACTCCTCTGAGGAGGAAGGGAGGGATAGAATGGGGAGGAGGCCAGGAGTGGACAATCAACCTTCATGGGAGCCACCTTTGGGAGGACAGGTGCAGGCACGAGGGGCTTAGGGCCAAGAGGTTGTCCAAGGTGGAAGGGGCCACAGAAGACATCACTATCCTGCTGCCAGGGTATACAGGCGGCAAAGCAGCTACCTCAATATGACTGAGGTGCAGTGCCGAAGGAGGCTCCATCTGTCAAGGGAAACAGTCAACTACACCTGTCAAATGATTGGCCCTGAGATCCCCCCTAACTGTGTGGGTAGGCACCCCATGCCAGTGGCTCTGAAGGTTACAGTTGCCCTCAACTTCTATGCCTCTGGCTCCTTCCAGGGCTCGGTGGGTGATCTTTGCGGTGTCTCCCAATCAGCTGTCCACACTTGTGTCAAGCAGGTCACAGACACTGTTCAGACGGGCATTGATCTTCATCCACTTCAACTGAGTCCAGGCAAGTCAGGCACAGTGAGCCAGAGGCTTTGCGGCCATTGCTGGCTTCCCCCGCATCCAGGGTGCAATAGACTGTACACGTGGCCTACAAGGCGCCAGCAGGTGAGCCCGGTGCCTTCGTCAACAGGAAGGGCTTCCACTCCATGAACGTGCAGATAGTGTGTGATCACAGGATGCTGATTCTACAAGTCTGTGCAAGGCACCCAGGCAGCTCCCACGATGCCTACATCCTCAGACACTCCCAGGTGCCGGGGCTCTTCAGTGCTCCAGCTCAGCTGAATGGGTGGCTGCTGGGTGACAAGGGCTATCCCCTCAAAAGGTGGCTCATGGCATCTCTCCGCCGTCCAATATCAGAAGGTAAGCAGTGGTATAATAGGAGTCACGGCATCACAAGGGCTGTGGTGGAGAGAGCCATTGGTCTTCTCAAGATGCACTTCCAATGCCTGGACTGCTCAGGGGGCGCACTCCAGTACCCCCCAGATCGTGTCTCTGTGATAGTGGTAGCATACTGCGCTCTACACAATCTTGCGCTGGAAAGGGGGGATGCAGTGGACGATGAAGACGTTGACGCAGTGGATGCAGCTGCACACAATTAGTCCAGCGCTAATTCTGAGGATGAGGAGGCACAGGGCAATGATGAGGGGCTGAACGCTGACCTGGGACTACACCAAGGAGGCAGGGACACCCAGGAGGCTCTAATCCAATGAACCTTCAGCTAGCTCCACAAATGGATCAGCAGGACCAGTCTTGCCTGGCGCTTCCATACTCGGCACCTAAGTGCTACATCTGCCAGGTCATCAGCAGGAACTAAGCGTTTTGGACATAAACTTGAATGTTCAAACAAACACTCATGATATTTCTCTTAAACACACACGTGCAGAGCAAAGGAGCCACCCTCGGTCATTGTAATACATCTGATTTTTATTTTAAACATCAGATGTTCTCACAATTCCAAAACAAAACGTTAAGCAAGCAAAAAAAAAATAAGGACCTAATCTCGGGCCAACACAAAAACACTAGTGAGAACCTGTGGTGCATCTAAGGTGCCTTATGCTTTTGTTTATGGGTATTATGTCTTGGTGCTGCCCCATCGCTCGGAGTGGCATCTGAGACAGCCTGCTGACTCTGCTGTCCTGTTGACCTCGATGACCTTGGCGGTCGTCCTCTGGCCCATGGAGCCAGTGCTGGGCCCGCCAGGGAGGAAGCTGCCAGTTCCACAGCTGGCATCTCTCCAGTCACCGCAGCCTCACCGGATGATACGGTCACTGGGAGAGGGGCAGAACAGCTGGTGCCCTCATCCAGAGCACCATGAGAGGAGCCCGCAGAGACGACAGGCAGCTGCTGTGCCAACATGAGGTTGCTTCGGACCTCCCTGCTCACTGTGGATGGATGGGCAACGAGCTGGGAAGCTTGAAGCCCACACCATCTCCCACACTGGCACTGACCAGCTGTGGCCACTGGCGTTGTGAGGGCTTGCAGGTCCGGAGCGTAACCCCAGGAGAACCTGATTGTTCTCCTGGAGGCGCCTCTCCACGAGAGTCACCATTCTCACCATGGAGGAAGCATGACGCTCTGCCATGAGGCTCATTGCATCAGTGATGCTCCGCGTGGACTCCTCCACTACGGGCACCAAGCCAAGCATAGCCTCATGTATCACACCCAGATGCTCCCACATATCCGGCCGCATTTCCTGCATTTGCTGCGTCACAGACGACTCCAGAGGCACATCATCAGGCACCGACTGAGCATGTGCCTGATCCCCTGCAGTCCTCCAACTGCTGGCACCATGGGCACTCTCTCTCTCTGCCAGCTCCTCCAGCGACTGTGAAGTGCCCTCTCCACTGTGCCCCGGAACACAAGCCGATGTTGCAATGCCCACCAAGGTGCTAGTGTCTGTATTGATGCCTGCCTCGCAGAAATGGTGTGACGCTGCTGAGACTTGAGGACCCTCGGGTGGGATTTGGGACATCTGCAGCTCCTCCTGCCAGCCATGTTCCACTGATGCTGAAAGGAACAGCAGGACATTAGGTCAGTTAGTGTGCACACACTGACAAACTTCATCCCTGTCCCCCTGGCTCATTATGCGCTCGACCTTCCAGAACCAATTGACACGAACATTGGTGGGGTGGTACATAATGAGGAGGATAGCCTTACATTTCAGGAGGATATAGACGGGCTGGTCAGATGAGCTGATGAATGCCAAATGGAATGTTATGTGGATAAGTGTGAGGTGATGCACTTGGGCAGGACAAACAAGGCACGGGAATACATGAGGAATGGTAGGACCGTGGGAAGTAACAAAGATCAGAGGGTCCTTCGTATGCATGTCGACTGGTCCCTTAAGGTAGCGGGACAGGTACATAAGGTGTTTAAGAAGGCATATGCCATACTTGCCTTTATCAGCCAAGGCATAGAACATAGGAGCAGGGAGATAATGTTCCAAGTGCAGAAAACGCTGCTTAAGCCACCGCTATAGTTCTGCGTGCAGTTCTGAAATGTGCTTCACGGGAGGGATGTGATTGGAGTAGAGAGTGTGCAGAGGTCGTTGACCAGGATGCTGGCTGATCTAGAGAGTTTGACTTAGGAGAGATAGCATAGACTGGGGTTATTTCCCCTGGAGCAGAGGAGATTGAGGGGTGACATGATTGAGGTGTATAAACTTATGAGGGGCATAGATAGGGTTGACAGAAAGGAACTTTTCCCCTTGGCAGAGGGATCAATAACCAGGTGGCATAGATTTAAGGCAGGAGGTCTACAGGTGATGTGATAAGCAACTTTTGCACACAGAGGGTGGTGGGAATCTGGAACTCACTGCCTGACAGGGTGGTGGACACAGAAACCCTCCTAACATGTAATAAGTATTTGGATGTGCAGTTGCAATGCCATGGCATCCAAGGCCATGGTCATAGTGCTGGGAAATGGGATTAAAATAATTAGGTACGTGTTTGACCTGCGCATCTTCGATGGGCCGAAAGGCCTTTTTCTGTGCTGCACACCTCTGACTCCATCACTCTGTGACCGAGCAATGTTGCAACAATAACAAATTAAACAATCATCAGTGCTATAGATGGTGGGGAGACAGAGCGGATCTCACTGTTGGCCTCAAATGCCTGGCCATTCCACCCCAGCCTCACCGACACCAGTTGACCTGGGTGCATGCCGTCTCTCAAGCTCCAGGGCCTCCTATACGAATCTGCTTAACATGAGGAGGTGAGCCTGGCCACCTCCAGTCCTCACACACTCTGAGACATTATGGCCATTCATTGCGGCAAATTGCACATGGACTCTGCACACGCACACCACACCCCAACCACAGTGGGCCATATCAGGCCTCCAGTGCCTCCTCTCCCCACTACTGCTGATCACTCATGCAAAGGTAGTACGCCTGCTCCCAACGCCCCCCCCAATGGCCACCTTGGACATATGCTGCGTACATCACTTTAGGAACCACACGGTATTTGCTCCCATAGCAAGGAGGCTACGTGCAGCGTCGAGGGCAGCGGATGGTTCCTGGCCACGAGACTTTGAGGCTCCCCTTCTGCAATCTCATCACCGTGAATAGGACATGTGTTGGAGTTCTGAGTATGTGCCTAGCTGCATCTCTTGCAGGTTGCCCCCAGACTAGTCACGTGTGACTAAGAGCAACACATGGTGCGGGAGGGAACCCATCTCCTCAGGCTGATGTAAGCATGGTCACCATCTGCTTGCCCACCCAGCATAGGAAAAATGCCCTACATGATTCAATGCAGTCACGACAGTAAGACTTGGAGGGAGGGGGGCCTCAAAGGCTAAGGCTACCTGCTGGGTTAAATGCCCAATGCCAACATGGTACTCACCCTTCCAGAGCGCAACAAATCGTTGAAGCGCTTATGGCACTGGATCCAGATGCGCCGCACCACGTCACGGGAGCTCACCACCTCCGCCACCTCCTCCCAGGCAAGTTTGGTCATGTGGGGGGGCCTCCTCCTCCTATCCTGGGGGATCAACACCTCCCGCCATGCTGCCACCTTCTCAAGGAGGGCAGCAAGGCATTCATCTGAAAAGCAAGGGTCACATTGGCCCCCTGTTGGCCTACCCTGCAGCCTGCCCTGCTCCTGTGGCAGACCCTGCAGCCTGCCCTGCTCCTGTGGCAGACCCTGCAGCCTGCCCTGCTCCTGTGGCAGACCCTGCAGCCTGCCCTGCTCCTGTGGCAGACCCTGCAGCCTGCCCTGCTCCTGTGGCAGACCCTGCAGCCTGCCCTGCTCCTGTGGCAGACCCTGCAGCCTGGCCTGCTCCTCTGCCCTTATCTCTAGACTGGCCTGCTCAGCCAACCCCCTGTGGTGTGACCTCGAATTGGCCATTGTTAGCAGCCTACAGGAGGCTGCCAGGACTTCTTTTAAACAGACTGCCAGGTCGCCATTGGACCTGGTGGTCTGTGCACGCCCGCCACTGTCCGCCCACTCCCGCTATCCACGGGAGTTGGCAAGGCCCGCCCACGTAGAATGGTGGTGCGGACCCAATCATGGGTGCTGATTGGGTCCGCGCCCGCCCATGCCCGCTCCAGCTGCGCCTGCCTGACAGGCAGAAAATTCTGCCCCAGGAGTATTGTCAAGGGTTAACAATGTTTTTAATGCAAGATTGTTTTTACTGCAATAATCCCTAACACTTGGCACAAAATGATGATTAAACTAATCCTCAAAAATGTTCCTATTGACCCACACCTTACAATTGGATTTCCATATCACTGGCTTTGGAATATCCCTCGAAAACCCTGGGGTTTTCTGAATATTACTCAAGCAAAGATTTAATTTTAAAGTCACCTGCAGCATTGGCTCTGCGCAGAAGAGTGAGCCTATCTTTAGCAGCTTTGTCCCCTGGCATGGATTTCTCCTCTTTGACAATGTAGCTTCTTGACTGCAATTTTTTCCAAAAGAGCCCAGTTTCGTCAATGTTAAAACTTGCCGAGCACAATCCCCACCCCCATCAATGATTTCACCCGATGTTTCAGGAAAAGCACAAGCTGCCTCCTCATCAGCATTGGCAGCTTCACCTGAGACCCTGGTGTGAAGCAAATTGACTCTGACTTTAAAACGCATAAACCACCCGCTACTTGCATTAAAAGACTCAGCGTTAGAACTCTTCCCCTGTTGTTTCTTTAGATCATCATAAAGACTTGTAGCCTTTTCCTGAATTATGCCTAAACTCACAGCATTGATTTTGGTCCTCCAGCCAAACGATTAACAGTTTCTCAAACTGAGCAATAAGTCCAACACGCTGCTCATAGTTATCACAGTTGATTGCACAGAAGCCGAGCCCTTGTTCCTGAATTCTTAGCTTGTCTTTCAAAATGGTCATGACAGTCATTTGGGGATATCCAAAGCTCTACTGATTTCAGTGTGCATCTCTTTTTCAGACCTCTTAATTATATCCATTTTTGTTTCTGTTGTAATTGTTCTACTTTCCTTAGAAGAAGAAACATCGCTTGCATAAGACTTATGTCTTTCTGCCATTATTATGACAAAGAAATGCTAGGTTTTAAGAAAAAGTTTGGAAACACAGAGATTCACTAAGTAAAAATGGAACAGCAACTGAGCGTCTTGAGTCAGGGAGATGGGCAGCGCAGAACGTCAATGCATACGTATGAATGCTTGAACTTGTTCGCTGACGTGGTGTTGTGAAGTTAAAACCGATGCAGGAATGTCAAAATGGTGTCAATTTATAAATGTCGTAAGTGCCGTTCGTCATAACTCGAACGTCATAAAGTCAAGGACTGCCTGTATGACAGATTTGGCAAGATTACAAACAAACAGGTTTAATCTCAGACTGTTGCCAGGGAGAGGGATGGAGTTGGTAGCTAGGGAACAGAGTTTGGATTGGGGAACAAAAGCAATGGCTTCAGTCTAATATTTAACTGGAGGAAATTTCTGCTCATCCGGTGTTGGATGTTAGATAAGTGATGATTTAGCAAGAGTGGGAGAGTCAAGAGAAGCGGTGGTGAGGTAGAGCAGAGTGTTGTCAGCGTACATGTGAAAACTAACACTGTGCCTGCGGATGACATTGCTGAGGGACAGCATCTAGGTAAAAAATAGGTGGGGCCAATGGGGGCCACCAGAAGTAGCAATGTAGGAGCAGAAAGAGAAGCCATTTCAAGTGATATTCTGGCCATAATTAGGTAGATAAGAATGGGACCCATCCAGCTCAATGACACTGGAGGGAAATTGGAGGAGGATGATGTGGTCAACCATGAAAAAGATTGCATACAGGTCAAGAAGGATAAGGAGGGATTGCTTAACTTTCTGTCATGAGTGACCTCCCTTATACAATAGTGGAAGACAAACTGCGAGATGTTGCAAAGCGATGAATTAATATGATGTCTGGTACAATTCATCTCACAAGTGAGCATGTACACCATGGACATGATTTTGGGGAACAAAGGGTATAAAATGGGTAATAATTAGCCCAATTCCTCCCCTGTGGTTTCCCAGGATCCAGTTTTATGGCCATAATTATTCACCATACTGTATTTCTTAGCTGCTTAGATGATAGGAGAAAAAGTCACATATCCAAATTTGCCAATTACTCAAAGACAGGCAGCATTTTGCAATGAAGATTGTGACAATTATGAGGTTTATAAGATTATTATATTTTGGGACTGTGTCTTTAATTTAGGGTAAAATGAAGGGGTCTCCGACCTGTTCTGAAATCTGCCTGACAGCAAGCCTGGGTAGGTTTGTTAGAGATTAAGAAGCGGGGTGGGGGTGGGCGGGGAGTGCTTGGATTGTTCTACTGGAAAGAAGCTACAAAGTGTTTATGCTTAAAGACAATGATGGCAGCCTGCGTACTCACAGTAGATAGACTGTGTGATTCCAACATCCCAGAAATGTGTTGAGAATGTCAGGTTGTAAACAGTTGTGCTTTAAACTATCCATTTAGTTCCAAGATAAAAGGGAGTTGGGCTCTCAAGGATAGCTAATCAGCATCTCTACTTTGATACAAGGCCCATGTGATTCACGTTGCCATGGTGATGGGTTCTGAGATGGGAAGGATACGGAGAAAGCCATTGCAATATCAGGTTACAGGCTTTCCTAAAATATAACTGAATATCGCACCCAAGTTAGTCTGCTGCAGTCCAGGAAAGAGAGTAGCTAGAGGCCAAAAATCTCTATGGTTCACCAAGCCAGAGTGCAGGTGGAAGTTTGCACTTGGATTGAAAAGACCAAATTCATAAGGAGTTAAAATGAAGCTGGAAAATTCATCTGGCTTGCACTAGTGGGTGGATCTCCCATGATGCTCCCACTATGAAGGGCAGTTTTGGAGTTAGAAGTTATCAATCTGAGAAAGGAAAAGAACAAATAAACAGAAGGAATCATTTTGGACTTAAATTGGGAGAATTTAATGTCTATTTAAAGGACAGTGTAACATATACCTGTGAAGTGTGTTTTCTCCATTGGGCTAAAAATAAGAAAGGGGTATTCTGTTCTGTGGTTTGCAGTATAAATTACTAACAAAGGTAGTGTTTAGTCATTAATTATTTTAGTCATTTGTTACAGTAAACGTTTTAAAATGTGAAATCTTGTGGAGTACGGGCGAAAATATTAAATCTAAGTTAGGGTTACTGTGCATGTATGTGAATGCACGGAGCGTGGTAAATAAGATTGGTGAGTTACAGGCACAGATTGCCATGTTGAAATATGATGTTGTGGCTATAACAAAAACCTGGCTCAAAGAAAGGCAGGGCTGTGTATTAAGTATTCCTGGATACAAGGTGCTCAGGAAAGATTGGAAAGGAAGGAAAGGGGGCGGGGTGACAGTTTTGATTAAGGAGAAAGAGGATATCCCAGAGGGGTCAAGGACAGAATCTATTTGGCAAGAGCTAAGAAACAAAAAAGATGTACGGTGTGGTCTATGGGTCACCAACTGGTGGGAAAGATGTACAGGAACAAATTTTAAGGACATCACAGAGGGGTGTAACAATTATAGAATAGCTGTAATATGAGACTCTAATTATCCGAATATAGACTGGGACAGTGGTAGTGTAAAGAGCAGGGAGGGGCAAGAGTTCCTAGAGTGTGTTCAGGAAAATTCTCTACAGCAGTATGCTTCCAGTCCATTGAGAAAGGAGGCACTGCTGTATCTGGTTCTTGGGAATGAGGTAGGCCAAGTGGACTAAATGTCAGTAGGGGAACACTTAGGGGACAGTGATCATTGTATCATAAGGTTTAGGTTGGTTATGGAAAAGGACAAGAAACAATCCAGAGGAAGAATAATTAACTGGGAGAAAGCCATCTTCAATGAGGTGAGAATGGATCTAGCCCAGGTAAATTGGAATCAAAATTGGCAGGCAAAACAGCATCTAAACAAGGGGTTGCCTTTAGAGGAGAGATAGTTCAGGCTCAGACAGGAATATTCCCACGAAGTGGAAAGGCAGGTTGAATAAATCCAGAGCTCGCTGGATGACAGAAGAGATAGAGATTAAGATGAACAGGAAAAAGTATGCTTATGACAGATGTCAGGTGGACAATACAGCAAAGAACCAGGCTGAATATAGAAGGCTGAGGGAGGAAATGAAAAAGCAAACAAGAGAAGAATAGAGAGAGTATTAAAAGAGTCTAGCAGCTAACATAAAAGGGAATCTCTTTAAAACTCTTCGATAGGCATATAAATAGTAAAAAGACAAAAAGGGGATTTATTGGAGGCATGGCTGAGGTATTAAATGAAGAGACACTATTAAATACAGGGTACACTGGGAATAAAGGAAATGCACAGCCTGAAAGTGTGGCAGAGGCAGATATAATCAAGGCATTCCGATTATTATCTGAAAAGGAAGAATGTGCAGAGCTACAGGGAGAAAACGGGAGAGAAAGTGGCACCAGAAAATTGTTCCTATGGAAAGCCAGTACAGACACAATTAGTTGAATGGCCTCCTTCATGCTGTAAGAATTCTGTGATTCTGGATAAAGTTTGGCCTTGAGATCTTCAAAATATTGTCATGGGCTCTTTCACTTCACTGGAGAGAGCAGGCAGGAACATGATTTAACATTTCATCTGAAAGATGGCACCTCTGACAGTCCTGCACTGGAGTTTCTGAATGGAATTTAGAACACACAATCTTCCAGCTCAGACTCCAAGGCTGCCACCTGGAGTTTAAAATTATTTTAATTGCTGCATACAGTAATAAGGTTCAGGTTGAAACAATTATGTAGAAACATCTGTTTCATTGAAGGTGAATAAAGGCAAAAATGCTGAGTACCTTGGCTAAAGCTGCTTGGAAGTCTAAGTAGACATAGGGCAGAATTTTCCATGCCCGCTGGCATTAGGCATCATGGCAGGCATGAGTGGACAATATGGCAGGACGGCCAAAAATCAGCTTCACGCCGTCATTTGCAATTGTCCGCTCCACCAGTCAACGGCGGGCTGCGTTTCCTGCCACTGCATATTGTGAACTTCTTTGTAATACATCTGCATATCATTTTAAGCCCAGCTCGCCAGAATTATCCCCCCACGCTATATCATCTGAGCACAAGGTCACGCCAACAGTTTCACAACTGTACATAAGCGATGTGCACTTGGTGAGCTGCATTTCGCTCGGGACTTCGAGACTTGTTTGCCCACCTTGCTTTGGGTAAAACTCATAGCCATCAGCCCACACTTCGCAGGCAACGCAACAACACTTTTAGCGGGGCTCATGGGCAGGTTTCTACTTATGAGACCAGCCATAAGGCAGGGATGGCTTTTCAATGGCTGCAGGGCTATGGCTTGCTTGGGGGAGGAAGAGAATTGGCCTCAGGCAATGTTCTCTGCTGTATTGTCCACCTGACATCTGTCATAAGCACACTCTATCTCTACTGTCATCCAGCAAGGGGAGAGGCTGCAGGGCTAGGTCATTACTGGGGAAAGGGGTTATCCCAGGGTGTTGGGGGGGACACATGTTGATCTGTGCAAGTGGTCTCAAGAGGGCAAGGGCTGAGGATGCAGTCTCCAGAGGAGATTTGGCCAGATGGAGATGTGAGGATGTGTGTTGAGAGAGTGAGTGGTGATGTCCCTTGAGCTGGCAATGAATGAGATGCCAGTGAATTTGTGATGGACTTGTGAGTGTGAGAGTTTAGAGTGATGAGATGATTGCCCTACCCCGGCAGCACGGATGAGATCATTCGTCCTCATTGGATGAATGGATGGCCGACCTCTTCTGTGCAGCATTTGCATTGACCACCTCTGCCATCACCTCCCAAGCCGGAGTGGTGACACTGATGGACTTCCTGCTGCCAGAGCAGGGGTAGAGGACATCGCAGTGGGCTCCAACGGTATCCAGAAGGCGTTCCAGTGATGTGTCACCGAATCGGGGGGGCTGCAGTCGTTTTGCCTCTCGAGGCCATATCTTCTGTGCTGCAGTCCTGGGCTGGAAGCACTGAGAGGTTTGCGTGCAGCTGTACTTTAAATATGGCACCCGGCATTAGGAAGCTGGGGTGGGCTAATCAGAGGCTGCCCGCCAGCAAAATGGCGTGTTTCCCAGGAATGCAGGGAACAAAATGAGTTTCCTTCCCATCTATGGGAATGTTTCAGAGTACAGTGAGCTATTAAATTTGTGTGTAAGAGACAACGTGTCACCTTTCAAGAGGGAAGACATGCAAATAATCATTTAATATTTCCGCCATACCCTGGTCCATGAGCATGCTTCAATGGCCCAATGCAGTTTGACAGTCCTCTATGAACAGAAGAACGTGAGTCAGCCATTTAACACCTCAAGCCTGCTCCACCATACACTGAGACCATGACTGATAGCAGCACAACAGAGAAAGATGACCTAAGTTCAGGAAACCAGGAAGTGAAAATGGTCTGGGTAGAGATGAGAAATAGTAAAGGCAAGAAGTCACTTGTGGGAGTCGTGTATAGGCCTCCTAATAGTAACCACAGGGTAGGGCAGAGCATAAAGGAAGAAATAAAGTGAGCTTGTCAGAAAGGCATAGTGATAATCATGGGAGATTTTAATCTACCTATAGACTGGAAAAGTCAGATCGGCAAAGGCAGCCTAGATGAGGAGTTCTTAGAATGTTTCTGGGATAGTTTCTTAGAACAGTATGTTCTGGAGCCAACCAGAGAGTAGGCTACACTAGACCTGGTGTTGTACAATGAGATGAGATTAATTAATGATCTCATAGTGACGGCGCCCCTAGGAAGCAGCGACCATAATATGATTGAATTTTATATTCAGTTCGAGGGAGAGAGGAGTTGGTCCCAGACAATGTGCAAAACTTTTACCTCAGCGGGCGAGCGCGCACCCGGCCCGCTCGAGCGTAAAATGAGTGCGTTGACGTAGGGCGATATTTCGGTTGGCGGTCGTGAGCCAGAGTCAGCAGTGCGCCTGCCGACAATTTAAAGGCCTATTAAGGCCATTAACAAGGTATTTGAAGTAAATTTTTTGCAGCCCGTCCAACCTTATAGCTTTTCTTTTAATTCATTCATGGGAGGGGAGCTTCGCTGGCTGGGCCAACATTTATCGCCCATCCCTAGTTGCCCTTGAGAAGGTGATGGTGAGCTGCCTTCTTGAACCGCTGCAGTCCATGTGCTGTAGGTACACCCACAGTGCTGTTAGGAAGGGAGCTCCAGAATTTTGACCCAGCAACAGTGAAGGAATGGCGATATATTTCCAAGTCAGGATGTGAGTGACTTGGAGGGGAACTTCCATGTGTTTACTGCCCTTGTCTTTCTAAATGGTAGTGGTCATGGGTTTGGAAAGTACTAGCGAAGGAGCCTTGGTGAATTCCTGCAGTGCATCGTGTAAATGGTACACACTGCTGCTACTGTGTGTCAGTGGTGGAGGGAGTGAATGTTTGTGGATTTGGTGCCAATCAAGTGGGCTGCTTTGTCCTGGACGGTGTCAAGCTTCTTGAGTGTTGTGGGAGCTGTACTCATCCAGGCAAATGGGGAGTATTCCATCACACTTCTGACTTGTGCCTTGTAGATGGTGGACAGGCTTTGGGGAGTCAGGAGGTGGGTTACTCATCGCACGATTCCTGGTCTCTGACCTGCTCTTGTAGCCATAGTATTTATATGGCTAGTCCAGTTCAGTTTCTGGTCAATGGTAACCCCCAGGATGTTGATAGTGGGGATTCAGTGATGGTAATGCCATTGAACATCAAGGGGTGATGGTTGGATTCTCTCTTGTTGGAGATGGTCATTGCCTGACGCTTGTGTGGCGTGAATGTTACTTGACACTTGTCAGCCCAAGTCTGGATATTGTCTAGATCTTGCTGCATTTGGACATGGACTGCTTCAGTATCTGAGGAGTTGTGAATGGTGCTGAACATCATGCAATCATCAACAAACATCCCCATTTCTGACCTTATGATGGAAGGAAGGTCAGTGATGAAGCAGCTGAAGATGACTTGGCCAAGGACACTACCCTGAGGAACTCCTGTGGCGATGTCCAGGAGCTGAGATGAATGACCTCCAACAACCACAACCATCTTCATTTGTGTTAGTTTTCCCCCTGATTCCCATTGACTCCAGTTTTGCTAGGGCTCCTAAATGACACACACTGTCAAATGCTGCCCTGATGTCAAGGGCAGTCACCCTCACCTCACCTCGGGAGTTCAGCTCTTTTGTCCACGTTTGAACCAAGGCTGTGATGAGGTCAGGAGCTGAGTGGCCCTCGACGGAACCCAAACTGGACGTCAGTGAGCAGGTTATTGCTAAGCAAGTGGCACTTGATAGCACTGTTGACGACCCCTTCCGTCACTTTACTAATGATGGAGAGTAGACTGATGGGGCAGTGATTGGCTGGTTTGGATTTGTCCTGCTTTTTGTGTACAGGACATGCCTGGGCAATTTTCCACATTGCCAGGTAGATACCAGTGTTGTAGCTGTACTAGAACAGCTTGGCTAGGGGCATGGCAAGTTCTGGAGCACAAATCTTTGGTACTATTGGCAGAATGCTGTCAGGGCCCACAGCCTTTGCAGTATCCAGTGTCTTCAGCCGTTTCTTGATATCACGCAGAGTGAATCGAATTGGCTGAAGACTGGCACCTGTGATGCTGGGGGCCTCCAGAGAAGGCTGAGATGG
Organism: Cetorhinus maximus; assembly: GCF_964194155.1. NCBI lineage: Eukaryota > Metazoa > Chordata > Chondrichthyes > Lamniformes > Cetorhinidae > Cetorhinus > Cetorhinus maximus. The sequence continues at coordinate 144,455,481 of NC_135880.1, forward strand.
ATCATCCACTCGGCACTTCTGGCTGGAGATTGTAGCAAATACTTCAGCCTTATCTTTTGCACTGATGTGCTGGGCTAGTGAGATAGTTGATGCAATGGTTTTAATTTTCCAAAACTCCCTAGATTCAGGAAAGGTCCCATTAGATTGGAAGATAGTAAATGTAACTCCTCACACACTTTCTCTCTCTCTCATTCGCGCGCTCTCTCTCTCTCGCGCGCTCTCTCTCTCTCTCGCGCGCTCTCTCTCGCGCGCTCTCTCTCTCTCGCGCGCTCTCTCTCTCGCGCTCTCTCTCTCGCGCACTCTCTCTCTCGCGCACTCTCTCTCGCGCGAGCTCTCTCTCTCACACGCTCACTCTCTCGCGCGCTCTTGCTCTCTCTCTCTCTCACGCGCTCGCGCTCTCTCTCTCGCGCTCGCGCTCTCTCTCTCTCACGCTCTCTCTCGCGCTCGCGCGCTCTCTCTCGCACTTGCGCTCTCTCTCTCGCGCTCTCTCTCTCGCGCTCGCTCTCTCTCGCACGCGCTCTCGCGCTCTCTCTCTCTCGCGCGCTCTCGCGCTCTCTCTCTCTCGCACGCTCTCTCTCTCTCTCACGCGCTCTCGCTCTCTCTATCTCTCGCGCGCTCTCGCCCTCGCGTTATCTCTCTCTCGCACTCGCGCTCTCTCTCGCGCTCGCGCAGTCTCTCTCGCGCGCTCGCGCTCTCCCTCTTGCGCGCTCATGCTCTCTCTCTCGCACTCGCGCTTTCTCTCTCGCGCGCGCTCGTGCTCTCTCTCTCTCTCTCGTGTGCTCGCGCTCTCTCTCTCTCGCGCGCGCTCGCGCTCTCTCTCTCTCGTGCGCGCTCGCGCTCTCTCTCGCGCACGCGCTCGCGCTCTCTCTCTCTCGCGCTCTCTCTCTCTCGCGCGCGCACTCGCGCTCTCTCCATCGCGTGCTCGCGCTCTCTCTCTCCCTCGCGCGCGCTCTCTCTCTCCCTCGCATGCTCCCTCTCTCTCTCTCCCTCGCGTGCTCCCTCTCTCTCTCTCCCGCGCGCTTTCTCTCTCTCCCGCGCGCTCTCTCTATTTCTTCCACGCGTGTTCTCTCTCCCGCGCGCGGTTTCTCTCCCGCGCTCGCTCTCTCTCTCCCGCGCGCTCTCTCTCTCCCGCACATTCTCTCTCTCCCCCGCGCGCTCTCTCTCCCGCGTGCGCGCTCTCTCTCTCTCTCCCGCGCACGCTCTCTCTCCCGCGCGCGCGCTCTCTCTCTCCCGCGTGCACGCTCTCTCTCACCCTCGTGCACGTTCTCTCTCTCTCCCCCCCACGTGCGATCTCTCTCTCTCCCCGCGTGCGCTCTCTCTCTCTCCCGAGCACGCGCGCTCTCTCTCTTTCTCTCCCGCGTGCGCGCGCTCTCTCTCTCTCCCGCGCGCGCGCGCTCTCTCCCATGCGCATGCTCTCTCTCTCTCGCGCACGCACATCTCTCTCTCTCCCGCACGCGCGCACGAACTCTCTCTCTCTCCCGCACGCGCACTCTCTCTCTCCCGCGCGCGCTCGCGCTCTATCTCTCTCGCTCGCGCTCGCTCTCGCTCGCGCTCTCTCTCTCTCGCGCGCGCGCTCGCACTCTCTCTCTTTCACGCGCTCACGCTCTCTCTCTTTCGCGCGCTCGCGCTCTCTCTTTCGCGCGCTCGCGCTCTCTCACACGCTCGCGCTCTCTCTCCCGCCCTCTCTCTCTCCCGCGCGCACTCTCTCTCTCCCCCGCGCGCTCTCTCTCCCTCTCCCGCGCGCTCTCTCTCTCTTCCGCGCACGCGCGCGCTCTCTCCCGCCCGCGCTCTCTCTCCTGCGCGCGCGCTCTCTCTCTCTCTACCCGCGCGCTCTCTCTCCCCCACGCGCGCTCTCTCTCTCTCTCTCCCCCGCGCCCGCTCTCTCCCGCGCGCGCACTCTCTCTCTACCCACGCGCGCTCTCTCTCTCCCCCGCGCGCGCTCTCTCTCTCTCCCCCACGCGCGCTCTCTCTCTCTCTCCCGCGCGCGCGCTCTCTCTCTCCCCCGCACGCGCTCTCTCTCCCCCGCGTGCGCTCTCTCTCCCCCGCGTGCGCTCTCTCCCGAGCGCGCGCACTCTCTCTCTTTCTCTCCCGTGCGCTCTCTCTCCCGCGCGCGCGCTCTCTCTTTCTCTCCCGCGCGCTCTCTCTCTCCCCCACGCGTGCGCTCTCTCTCCCGAGCGCGCGCGCTCTCTCTCTTTCTCTCCCGTGCGCTCTCTCTCTCTCTCGCGCGCTCTCTCTCTCTCACACGCACGCCCTTACTCTCTCATGCGCGCCCTCTCTCTCACGCGTGCCCTCTCTCTCACGCACGCCCTCTCTCTCTCTCGCGCGCGCTCTCTCTCTCTCTCGCGCACGCCCTTACTCTCTCACGCGCGCCCTCTCTCTCTCACGCCCTCTCTCTCTCACACGTGCGCCCTCTCTCTCTCACACACGCGCGCCCTCTCTCTCTCATGCGCGCCCTCTCTCTCTCACGCGCGCCCTCTCTCTCACGCACACCCTCTCTCTCACGCACGCCCTCTCTCTCTCACGCGTGCCCTCTCTCTCTCACGCGCGCCCTCTCTCTCTCACGCGCGCCCTCTCTCTCACACGCCGCTCTCTCTCTCACACGCGCGCCCTCTCTCTCACACGCGCGCCCTCTTTCTCACACGCGCGCCCTCTCTCTCTCACACGCGCGCCCTCTCTCTCTCACACGCGCGCGCTCTCTCTCACACGCGCCCTGTCTCTCTCACACGCGCCCTCTCACACACGCGCCCTCTCTTTCACACACACGCCCTCTCTCTCACACACACGCCCTCTCACACACACGCCCTCTCTCTCACACACACGCCCTCTCTCTCACACACACGCCCTCTCTCTCACACACACTCAGAGCTTTGAGATGCAGAGGGATCTTGGTGTCTTAGTGCATGAATCACAAAAGGCTAGTATGCAGGTACAGCAAGAAATTAGGAAAGCTTAGAGAATGTTATCATTTATTGCATGGGGAATTGAACACAAAAGTAGGGAAGTTATATTTCAGTTATACAGAGCACTAGTGAGACCACATCTAGAGTACTGTGTACAGTATTAGTCACCTTATTTAAGGATGTAAATGCACTGGAAGCAGTTCAAAGAATGCTTACCAGACTAATACCTGGAATAGGTGGGTTGTCTTATTACGAAAGGTTGGACAGGTTAGGCTTGTATCTGCTGGGGTTTAGATGAGTAAGAGGTGACTTGATTGAAACATTTAAGATCCTGAGGGGTCTTGACGGGGTGGATGTGGAGAGGATGTTTCCTCTTGTGGGAGAATCTGGAACTAGAGGTCACTGTTTAAAAATAAGGGGTCGCCCATTTAAAACAGAGATGAGGCGAAATGTTGTCTCTCAGTGGGTTGTGAGTCTTTGGAAGGCTCTTCCTGAAAAGGCAGTGGAGTCTTTGAATATTTTTAAAACAGAGGTGGATAGATTCTTGGTAAGCAAGGGGGTGATAGGTTATCGGGGGTAGGCAGGATGCAGATTTGAGGTTACCATCAGATCAGCCATGATCTTATTAAATGGTGGAGCAGGCTCAAGGGGCTCATTGTTCGTAGACCTCAATGGCCCAATGTCCTCAATGCTCCTTGTTCATAGACCTAACTCCATAGGTTTGCCTTTGCCCCATATCCGCTAACAAAAATCTTTAAATTTCAGGTTTAAAATTAAAAATTGAAGTTGCACCAAATGCCATTTGTGGTAGAAAGTTCCAAATTTCTACCACCCTTTATGTGTAGAAGTGTTTCCTAGCTTTACTCCTGAAAGGTCTGGTTTTAATTTTTTGACTATGCTTCTAAATCCTAGACTCTTCAACTAGTAGAAATAGCTTCTATCTACCCCATCAGTTCCCCTTCATAATATTAAATGCTTGAGGCCTTTAGCAATCAGTGGACACCACAGGGACTGGCAGTTGTGGGCTGGAAATGGAGCTATTCCTTTCGCCTTTTGCCACGGACATTCTTCGCATGGTCACGGATCCTGCAGACCTATGGAATAGGTGTGAATATCAGCAGGTTTACACTGCAGTGTCTTCTGCCGGGATCAACTGGGAAAAATTTTCTGACCTCCCAGCTGAAGGACCTCAGGCATTTTGCCTGAGGCACTGCTCACTTGCTCTACTTGAGAATCTACCATAGTCCTGCCAAGACAGCCTGGCCAGCAAACTGGCAAGGTCACTGCTCACCTAGGGCGCTGGACAGGACTGCTGTCATTGCTGTCCTACAGGTGTCGGACGCTGGCCAAAACCCAACTGGTGGCCACTTTGATCCCTCCCCAAGTTTGTTGACAAGATACAGAAGGGTGCACTGGGCCTCTGCCATAGTGTTGAGTCTCCTGCTTAGGGAGGGTGGTTGGCGCTGTTGTGCCTTCACAATTTTCCGCTTTCAGACCGTCCAGTAATACCTGTATGCCAAGCCTCCTCCTAGATGGTGTATTACTTCCACCAGCTGCCAGCCTCAATTATGACATAAAGCTCCTGTTTTTAAACCTGGGGGTTCTCTTATCAGAATCCATAATATGGCCACCTCCAGCCTGAGTTCTCCCTCGCCTAGAGTGATGGCTATCATCCAGAAGTAACTGCTCAGAAATCCACACTTCCATCCGGATTCATGTGGTTGGTGGAGGAGAGGGCACGGGTCGCCGAGGTGACCTGAGTCAGGAATGCCCTGAATGGTGGAGGAGCAAACTGGCTGTCGCCGCATGAGTTGGCATACACACAACCTTAGGTGTCAACTGGCTTATGGTCAATGTCATTGAGATGCTTAAGGCAACACCCTCCATGCCAAATTCAAGATGCAAGAAGGGAAGTCTCCCACATAGAGACCCCTCCACTGGGGTTTAAATTTTGTTTTGTTACAGTGAATTGGTGGTGCCCCTTCCAGAAGTGGGCTCTTATTATTTCTGCTAATTGACCAAAACATTTGAGTGGTCAATATAAAAGAGGTAGAAAATTGTTTAAGCAGTATTCCAGTGCCCGTGGGTCTGTAATAATGACCAATAATTAGTCGCAGCCCATGAGCTTTGTCCATTTGAATCCAAATAGCTTCAACTGGGCTGAATGAGACAAAATCAAGTATTTCTATTTTGCACTGATAAGAATAGCAACTGCACCTATTCTATTCTTCTTGAATCCTTTTTAAGTGAATTTCTGTCCCATCACTTTCATCTAGCCATATCTCAGAAATGCACAAACTATTTAATTTTTCCAACACAATATATAATTACAGTTTTAGCAATTTGGGGAGATGTTGGCTTAAAGGTGCTGTCAATGGACTAGTAATCCAGAGGCTCAGGCTAATGTCCTGGGGACCTGGGTTTAAATCCCAACACCACGACTGAATTTAAATTCAGTTAATAAAATCTGGACTTGAAGGCTGTGACTATCATTGACTGTTGTGAAAATTCATCTGCTTCATTAATGCCATTTAGGGAAGGAAATCTGCCATCCTAACCTGGTCTGGCCTACATGTGACTCCAGATTCGCAGCAATGTGATTGACTCTTAACTGCCCTCTGACATGGCCTAGCAAGCCACTCAGTTCGAGAAAAATTAGGAATGGGCAACAAATTCTGGCCTTGCCATCTAACACCCCTGTAATTACATCAAACACAAGAGGAGAAGAATTACCTAAAAACAACCCTTAAAAATAATATTCAACACAGACTTCATAATTTTAAAAAATATTTTGAATACAAATCTGAGTTTTCAAAATGCATTTCACTCCCTGAAGTGCCTGCCAAAGGGAATGGCTAAGTGATATGATACATACATGTTGCTTGAGGAGTTAACAGTTTAGCTACAAATTCAATGCAACCTCCTCATTCTTCTGGCTAGGTGGTAGCACTCTTGCTTCAGAGTCAGAAGGTTGTGGGTTCAAGTCTCACTCTAGAGATTTGAGCACAAAATCTGGACTGAAACTCTAGGGAGTTTGATGGAGTGCTGCATTTTCAGAGGTGTTGAGCAGGATTTTCACCCTCGAGTAAGGAAGCGTGAGTTGGGCCATTTCCCTACGTTACATTCCCAACTCCTGAAAATCAGCCCATTTACCTGGAATTTTTGTCCTCCAGAATCGCAGCGGGCTGGAAATGTGGCCATCCCGATGCAGGCCCGAGGTGGGAATAGAGGGAATGGATGCCAAAGTTGGAAGGTTAGAAGACCCACCTCCATTGACTGGGACTTTGGCCCAATTCTCTACATGAATTTTCGGCTCCCTAGTGCTCAGCTTTCTACCCCACTCTTCTACCATGCTTTCTCCATACCCCCACGCCGCCCACCCCCCCATGTATCCTCCATGCCCACTCACCTAATATCCACTATGCACAGAATGCATGAGACATATAACACTGGAAAGTTTTTGAAATGCTTAGGAAGTAAAAAAAAAATCAGCTATTCAAGGTCCAGAAACTCTCCTTGAAAAAGCACTCATCTCATGTGCTCACTAATCTGTCACAATATGCAGCCATTAAAAACCTCTTCAAAACATTTAATCGTAGTAACTCTTCATAAAACTGTCAATCAACCAAAGAACGTTGTCCCCTCCACAGCTGTGTCAATGACTCCTGCTGAATGAAGTCCATTAGTGAGGTTTGGAACTCAGCCATGCATTCATAATGGAATTACATTGCACAGCTAAAGAAACAAACTCTTTAGAGCTCTATACAAGTCTTTGAAGTTGCCTGACTAAAGGCTCAATAGAGTTTCAAACAAAAAAGCCAGGCATCTTTTTAGCTTTTTTCAGAGTCTCAACAGATCTCTGGACTTCAAATCAATGTAAAGCTCAAACCACAGTGTCCAGATTCCCAATATTATTGAATGCATAAGATGATTTTTATCTTTTGGATAAAGTACTCTAATGCATGTAAACCCTTACACAATGTGGTCAATTTAATGGTCACATCTTTTCAGAACAGAGCACTATGATCAATCATTGCATTAAAAACATACTTAAATCATCATACACCCCCATTACATTATGAAATTTGAAGTTGACAAGGCCTTTTAAGCTTACTTATCAAAAGATTACCAACTCCACAGCAGACTTCACCCAAGGTTCATGAATTGATTTACCTGGTGTGGTTCCCAGAGCCTTCACAAACCCACCCGCCTCAACGAAAATATAGATATCATGGAAAATTGCATTTACAGCAGGCATTTAAATAGCAAACATGATGTCACTTTACCCAAATGTCAGCTTGTTACCCCCATGTTTCCTGCCCCAGGGAAAATGGTATCTGTTGGGGATGGCCTGTTAAGTTTAATAATGCCTCCTGTTTGTGCCTTCTGATGTGGGTCCACTCAGCATCAGGGAGGGAAAATCTGGCTTGTTGTCTTTCACATGAGGTGTTAAACTGAGGGTGCATCTTCCTTCTTGATTGAGGACCCCACAGCACTATTTGAAGAGAAAGTTGGACATGGTGCCCACTGTCTTAGCCAATATTTCGCCCTCAACCAGCAAGGCTTAAGAAAAAGATTATCGAGTCATTATCAATCTGTAATTTGTGTTGTGCTGCTGCATTTGTTACATAACAACAGTGATCACTCTTCAAAGGTGCTGCAAAGTGTTGCACTGTTCTAGAGTTGTGACAATCATTATATAAATGAAAGTATTTCTCTGTGCCGATTCCCATTATCTCTTGCATATTATCAGCATTTCTGTCTTATTGACATTCTGACTAGAGTTTTCGCACCTGACAAGAAACCAGATTTAGAAACTGTTGCAGCTACTACCCCTCCATGTGGGGTAGATATGTAAGTTTTGTAAGTCTAGTTAAAATCTATTGTTTCAATCCAATTTTCACTGTCAACAGAAACGCCAGGAAGCCCCCCAATCCTTCACCCAAGTACCATTCTTCTTACCATTAGGTGTTGAGGCGGTGAATGATAGCAGGCTATTTCACCATGGAAGATATCACTGTTGAACTCAATCCTGCACTCACCCAATGTCCATATACATGTTCTTATCAGCAAAGGTTACTCAATTGCAGCCAGTCATGGGAACATGGACAGAGATCCCCCTCCCTACCCAAAAGGCACTCAAGCCAATTGTGACAACCCACTGCTCCAACAAACATATAATTAAAGGACCCTGACCTCTTATGGCTCATTTCCACACAACAGAGAATTTACCAACCAACCACCTGAGGCACAGTTGAAACTTATGTAACAAGTCATGTGGCCTAAATCTTTTTTAATGTCAGCCTTGACTCAGTAGAGGCAACTGTGCCTTTGAATGGTTGCAGTTTCAAGTCACACTCCAGCAATTTGGATATACTGTTTAGGCTGGCACTTCTGTGCAGTACTGAGTGCTGAGGTGCCATCTTTCAAATGAGACACTAAACTAGCACTTAAGCTGCCACCTCAGGTAGACAGAAACAGTCTCTTGCCAATGCAATATGGCCGCCAATACAATATGGCCACCAATACCCGTCTGCGCAAGTGCACTGGTCCACGCAAATGCAGAAATCCAATGATACCACCATGCACGTATACCATCCACCACCCCCTTCTTCTCCCTATCCCCTTCCTCCTCCCCTCCTCCTTACCTCCTTTCCGCTCCCCACCCCCTTCCCCCTCCTCATCCCCTTCCCCTCCAAACCCCATTCCCCCTCCCCCTCCTCATCCCTTCCCCCTCCTCACCCCTTACCCCTCCCCATCACCTCCCTCTCCCTCCCCCTCGCCCCCTTCCCCTCCTCCTCACTCTCTTCCCCTTCTCCTCACCCTCTTCCCCCTTCTCCTCACCCTCTTCCCCCCTTCTCCTCACCCTCCTCCTCACCCCCATCCCCATCCTCCACTAATTCCAACTGGGGTTCCAACCTGGAAAACCGACACCCGCTCCATGAGTGCTCTGGCCAATCCACTTAATTAGAAATTAAAGGATGGCTACTGAAACACGGCTGTGATGATTTGAGCAGCGCCATCTTTGCTCCTGGCCACTGCCTATTCTGTCACTCACAATAACATGATGGAGTAAAATACCAGAACTCTACCTGCACGGTGTTGGCAACAAATGCAGCCAGACCCGAAAACATCTGGCAGCACCAATCCCATTGTCCTGCCCAACATTTAGCATATTGGCAACACCTAAACAAATAACCTGGGAATTTATTCTGTTGCTGCCTGTCGGAGTTTGCTGTGCCCAAACTGGCTGCTGTTTTTCCTACAATGGCTACACTTCAAAAGTGCTTCATTGGCTGTAAAACACTTTGAGATATCCTGAGGTTGTGAAAAGCTCTCTTATAAATGCAGCACTTTCTTTCTTTACATGTCATTCAGGAGGAACTGCCTTATACAATGAAGCCACCAATTGAACAGTTCCAGTTAAGGAAAAGGGATAACACAGTAGAAAGGATTGCCTGCAACATCTTTAGCTGCCATGGGTAATCCTTGCTGGTAGATTAAGAAACTTGCAAGGTACAGTCGCCAGTCAGCCACTCCTCTTTTCACTATTTGTTATGTAGGGTCAGTAAGAACAATACATGTATTAAAACCAGTATTTTACTACAACAGAAGAAAAGCTCTTTAGTGACTCAAACAGGCATCTACCTAAAGCAAGTAGCTTGAAAATTGACTTTTGTCACATCAAGTCTCATTCAGTCATCACACCTTTCCTCAATAACCCACACTGGTTCTCAGTCATACAATGCCTCAAATTTAAAATCTTTGGCCTTGTGTTCAAAGATTGTTCAAAGGGACTGCTGAAGACAGGATCTTTTTTATTGCTCTGAACAATTTGTGTGTTATTTAAGCCAAATATTCTATTCTTAGTTTCCTTTTGTATGTTGCTGCTTCAGTGTTATCTCATTCGTGAATACATTTGACTTTATTTTCGGTTGAATGGTCAAATGTGGCAACTGTGATATTGACCATCTTTCAAAGGGACAAGGCACATTCAACAGCTCTAGGTTCCAGTGAATGAAAGGATGTTAACTGTTAGTCCTGATGCACACTGTTCCGTTCATGTCACACACAAGGCTTTAAGTTTCAGTTCATTGGAGATATTTATGGAAACTGCCTTTTTGCTGTGAAAATGAGATGAAAATATTGGGGGGTTGGGGGCGGGGGTAAAGAACCATAAACATTTGCAGCACAGATGGAGGATCTTCAGCTAATTGTATCTGTTCCAGTTCTTTGCTGAAATATCATTACTAGTTCCACTGCCTTGCTCTCTCCCCATAGCAATGGTCTCTAAAGCATTCCTGTGACAAAGTATTGAACAGCCATCCACAAAGAAATTCCACCTAACCCCTCTCCTCACTCTGAAGGAGCAACTTTACAGATGCATCATCACTGACTCCCCTAATCATGGTGTCCAAGCTCTTGGTAATTTTAGCAACCGCTATTAAATCTCTTTATATCCTCCTCACTCCTGTGGAAATAGTTCCAGGACATCAAGTCTCTCCTTATAACTAGAGTTTCTTAACCCTAATATCATCCTTGTGAATCTATTTTGTGTGCAATCTATATCTTTAATGGCCTTTCTATAATGGGATACCTAAAACTGTACAAAATATCCTAACTATGGCCTAACCAATGTTTTAAATGAATTACTTTTTAAATAAAATAGTGTTGCCTTCTTTACTTTTTGTTCTAATCCCCCTCTCCTGAATGTGATAGTTCATTTTGTGCTCAATGGGGCCAGCCCCACGGCATCTGATCCAAGTAACACACACCAGCTTGGGTTATCAGTGCTTCTGTCCTAGTCATCTATCAGGAATGCAGTTACTGAGCCTGGTACTGTCACCCAGAATCCACAAAAATGCAATTCCAGCAGAGGGGTCACATAGGATGAGAACCAGCTGCAAAGTGCTCTGCCAAATTGGTTCATCTCTGTTCCTCTAGCATGAGTATGCAGGGCCCTGTCGTAGAACCCCTACTGGTTGAGACTAGAATCCTTCCTAATCTGTATGATGTTATACCAAGCTCATGTATACTTATTATATTAAAAGCCTTGCACGTAGCGTATATTTCCTGCAGGTGTTACAGTTCCTACTACAGTTTAGACATCACACTTCAGCAAAATCTGACTGACCATGAGCAACGCCCTGGGAGATCTTGTTAGTAACACTTATAGAAGTACTGCTTGATTTTTACAAAGTTTCCTCTTTAATACTACTGAAACAATGGAATTTTCTTGCACGTTTTTGAATTTTGGTTTATCTTGGTACTGGTGGGTTTGAATCATCCTGATTGAGTTCTGGCTGAGGGAGAACACTGCAGTAGCATCACATCAGCAGAAGGAGGTGGAGGGTCCACAGTCTCTCCAAAAGGGGGATAGACCAGCTGTATGGCCGGGTAACGGTAAGATGAACAATAAGACGAAATTGGGGCATCGATGGGGATAGCACTGCGTGCTGAAGCCTGTAACAAAACAGGGTAACATTTATCCAATTATTAACTTCCTCATACCTTACTGAGTTCAATTCAGTCCACTTATGCTGCCTTTTTGTGACATTTGAAATGTAGACAATTACAGCACAGGACAAGGCCCCTGTGGACTCTGCTTTGGACTCCCAAAGTTAAGGCATTATATAAATATGAAAGATTCAAATATTATGCACTTTGAATCAGGTGCAACCCCAAAGGTACCTCCCAATATGTTATAAACGTGCCAGAGGTTGGTATCATCACTTAAATTATTATTGATACTGTGCAATTACACTTAAAACTATAATCAAATTGCTGCTCTTCACTGAATGTGTCTATCTGAAGCATATTTCCTTCTGTGACACTTCCATTAGTAGCGTCAATCAATTGGCACTAAATGATACAGTTGGACTGACATTCACACAAGACAGTTATAGTAATGATGCATAAAGAAAACCTTACAAATCCCACTTCCAAAACAGCCATGGTGCTCCCTATTAGTGATCTCACTCAGCACAGCAGCTGACAAATTGGTATCAGTGTGATGACCTCAACAAAGAGAATCATTGGTTTCCCATTCTTACTATCCAATAACAACTGCATATTACATTTTTACAGCACCTTTAACATAGTACAACATCCCAAATTGCTTAACGGGAATGTAATAGGGCAAATAAAATTGGCACAGAGCCAAAGATGATGATATTCAGACAGGTGACAAAAATTTTGGTCAAAGGGATTGGTTTTACAGGGGAGACTTAAAGGAACACATATGGAGAGGCAGAGAGGCCTGGGAAGGAAATTCTAGAGTTTAGGCAGCTAAAGAGTCGAGACATCTGAAGACATGTGACTCCTGCTGGCAACTGTACCTGTGTGGGCATCAGGCAAGGACAGCATTGGGTTTGGCTCTGATTCTCACCGTCGAGTTCTAACAAATACCCCTTGGGCAAAGTTGTTGACCGCCCCCCCCCCCACCTCCTCCTCCCCCAACACCCATAAAGAACACGTTTGTGATTTTGCATTTCTACATGTTATCACTAAGCATAACAACAAGAACAATTAATCTCCACTAATGTGTGAACAGGCAAGGCTTCCTACACTTCCCAAAATGAGCTCTGTCTGAATATCAGGACCATCACTCAGACCACTTATTTCTACCTTGGTAACATCACCTCACTCAGCCCCCGCCTCAGCTCATCTGCTGCTGAAACCCTCATTCCACACCTTTGTTATCTCTAGATTTGATTTTTCAAATGCATTGCTGGTCAGCCTCCTACATTCAATCTTTTGTAAACCCGAGATCATCTAAATCTCTGCTGGTCATTTCCTAACTAGTACCAAGTCCCATTCACCCATCACCGTCTTGCTCACTGACCTACATTGACTCCTGGTTAAGCCATGATTTTAAAATTCTCATCTCTTGTTTTTAATGCTTCCATGGCCTCACTCTCTCCCTGTTTCTGTAACCTCTCCATCTCTACAACCTTTCAAGACATCTACGCTCCTCCAATTCTGGACTCTTGAGTATCCCCAATTTTAATTGCGCCACCATTGGTGACCATGCCTTCAGCTGCCTTGGCCCTAGGTTCTGGAATTTCCTCCCTAAACTTCTCCGCCCCTTCCCCTTTAAGATGCTCCTAAAAGCTACTTCTTTGGCCAAGTTTTTGGCCATCAGCATTAATATTGCCCGACGTCAAAATTCACTTTATAATGGTTGTATAAAAGCGCTTTGGGCCATGTTATTACATTAAAGGTGCTATATAAATACAAGTTGCTGTTGTGGTCACTGGACAGTGATCAGATTAAAAGCCTTGTCTGATTTCCGCTTTCTAGAGGAGGGACGTTGAGATTAGGTGAAGCTGAGATCAGTCAACACATCACAAACCAGGGGCTGAACTTGGGACATTCCTGGTCTATAATGCTCAGTTCAAAACGGGCAATGTACTTCCCAAGTAAGCCATTGAAGAAGGCTGCCAACTTCTAATGAAAGGTCATCAACCTGAAATGATAATCCTATGTTTCTCTCTACATAGATGCTGACTGATGTATTGGGCATTTCCAGCATTTTAGTTTTTATTTCAGATTTTGAGCATCTGCGATATTTAACTATTTAATGTATTCCATTTCTGTTTGAACTGAACGGAATATGACTATATGAAGGAAACAGTCATGTCCTAGATACAACGCAATCAATATGAATTCAAAGAGAGCTAGTATTGACACCTTCAACCACAAACTAGATAGATTTCTTCCAGAAAATAATGATTTAGGATACAGTATATGAGCAATTTGGGATAGGACATGTGGTAAGTGTAGCATGCTTGGGAAGAACAAATTATTTTGGACCCATGATTCCAAAAGCTCTCCTTCACTAGAGTTTTCCTTGCATCACATGTAAGTCTGTTGTAGACTAATTAATACTGACTGATTTATATGATTAGTCAACAACTCCATCATCAATGTATCATGTAACTTACTGGGAAGGGAGAAGGTGAATCAGATGAACCTTGGTCTTTTTTTTGTCTCACAATTCCTATGTTTCTATGCCGTACAAAGGCTGGTGTTCAGGTACTCATTTGGTATGAACAGACTTAAGTTTGGAACTGTGAAGAAACCTTACGTACCAGTGGTGGATATTTATACAGCCTAGCATTATTAGGATCGATAGCAGCAGTTGTCTGGACATTGGCATCTCTTGCATTGACTAAACGAAGATATAATTCCATATTTTCCAACTATAAGATAAAGAAAAAACAAGAGGACAGAAAATTTATTGTATGACAATCTTAATTTACACATCCAAAAATAATCCCTGGATCTAGAGGATAAATTGTCTTTTCCACAACCTCATGCTCTTAGTTACTGTTATCAAATTTCATCATAGCTCCATGTTCCCTTTCCAAAACAAAACTGTTCTCTGAATTCAAGATTGATAAATTTGAATTATTGTTATTTTACGGCACAAAAAACCCACCTCTTGTACTATATTATTTGAACTATTTAATTTGAATTATTGAATAATTCAATCTTTTTCTGAGCATAAACAAATTCAAATTAACAGCAGTGAACTATTTAACAAAAATTTGCATTCTAATGGTGTCTTTAACATGGAAAAATGTCCCAAAGTGCTTTACAGATGTGCAATCAAACAAATGATGATATTAGGAGGAGCAGCAGTTGATCGAAGCTGCATGAAACCTCCCCTTTTCTAACTAGCCTCCAGTAGTTGTTAACAGTACAACCAGCTGATGGAGTTCTTGGGAAGCTTTAATCAACTGTTCTCAATGTTAACAATTACAGCAGCAAAAAAGAACAAAGAGTGGATGATACAGAGCATGTGTACAATTGTATTTGGACATTGCTATGGCAATTGTGGCTAGTCAACCAGGACCAATACAAACGCATGCAGATTTCTTTCGTATGATTGATTGTAGGAGCATGGCTACAAATGCATGAATATTAAAAAAAACATGTGGAAAAGATCAAAACCACACCCTCCAGACAATAGTGAATCCATGGAGACCATCCATCAACAGCATCAACATGGCAAGAAAGAGTGCAGCCAATTCATGAATTCCACTGGCAAATTCCTTACTGCTTCCCTAGGGCAACCAATCATGGTTCCAGAAGACTGGGAGCCCAAACCTACTCATAATCAGGGCTAGTTACTTAAACTATGTAACTGAAATGTCCTCTCTCAGAAGTGTGTCAGTTCCCTCTTAAAGGACTGCAGAAACAGTAGCACTACTGATCAGGATTTCTCTGCACCTACTGTACTCTTTATCAAAACCTTTTATCATTTTAAAGAGCACATGGGCTCTATTTCATTAACTTGTCCAAATTAGCTTGCAACCACTTATTTAACGTGAATTACTGAGCCAATTTAAAAATGGTTCAATTTAAATTCTCACCTAAATCATCAATGCCTTTCACTATTTCAAACGCTATCCAGATTATTTTACCTGAGGTACTCCATTTAATTCACCAGTAGTCATGGATGGTTTAACCGGAAGAACTCGAACTGGAACCTTCCATCGGCCGCTGATTACGCGATCCTGAGAGTCAAAAATATCAATCTTGATCCAGCCTCGCGAGATGAGACGGTTGATGTCCTGCCCATAGGGATCACAGCCCCCTGAAGCCTGTAGCTCCATTATAAGACTAATACCTGAAGATGGACGGACCCTGGCATATAACAAAATAGATAAATAAAATCCATGGAATAAGATGGCTGTTACCTGTTTTAATATACTGAAACCATCCAATATTAGCGTATACTTTCCCATTTTATTTTCAGGTCTTTCATGCAATTGCTTGAATGAACAGACAGGTACACAAGCTACCCATAAGACTCAAGACTTCAGACCCAGCTTTTAGGGTGCTGACCTTGGCTCAGTGGTAGCACTCATGCTTCTGAGTTCAAAGGTCACAGGTTCAAGACCCACTCTAGAGAATTGGGGCTGGATTTTACAGCCCCTTGCTGGGCATGTTTCAGTGTGAGGGGGCATGTAAAATATATTGGTTGGCTAACCCATTGTCTTCCCTCCCACCCTGACCCGGTCCCTGTAATATAGGGGTGGGTAAGGTGCCCAGTAGCCTGTCCACCCTTAGGCCTATTGAGAACCTTAAATGGCTAAATATTACCCACATAAGGCCCTCAATCTGCCTCCACTGCCATAACATGATGGGCAGTGGAAGGTAGGCGACAGTGGGAAGGCCATTTTATCACCCACGTTGGTGAAAAGGTTAGAAGGAAGGGGGATGTCCATCCTTTGGTGGGGGGGTGAGGGGTTGCCCTGCGTGCATTGCGGACAATCCCCATCCCTAAGATTGCGCCTCCCCACGTGGCCACCAAAACCTGCCCCGACTCCCCTCCCTAGGGTGTCCGATCCCTCACTGTCCAAATAGCCAAGGACTTACCTGAGTCCGGAGTCCACCTTTGATCTTTACTTACTACTGAGTTCCGCCGGGACTGTGAGAACCAGCCAGCCAATCAAATTGGCTGGCAGCTCTCAAGGGACTTTCTTCCACTGAAGGGCTGAAGTCCCACTCTCTGCTTGTTAAGGCCAGCAGCAGCGTGCTATCACTGCGGGGCAGCCTTTTTTAAAGTGGTTCGGTTTCTGACCGACTTTTCTTCGAGCTGCGGTGGTGGGGGGGGCAAGCAGTACGCCCCCCCTCCCCTTGTAAAATCCAGCCATTGAGCACGTAATCTAGGCTAACACTTCAGTGCAGTGCTGAGGGATCTTGAAATGTCAGAGATACCATCTTTTGGATTAGGCATTAAACCAATATCCTAGCTGTCCATAAATGGATGTAAAAGATCCCACAGCACTATTTGAAGAGGAGAGGACCTATACCAGTGTTTAGGCCAACTTTTATCCCTTAACTAATTTAAATCTAAAATGCTTTGGGATGCCCTGAAGGTCATGTAGGCACTATTTAAATTCAATTCTTTCTTGTTTCTTTCCATGTTAACCTGCTCATGGTAAGAAGAGTAAATGAGGCGTTGAGTAAATCCACAGTGCTCCTATTCTTCTCCCAGAATCCTTTTTTTAAAAAATTCGTTCACGGTATGTGGGCTTCGCTGGCTGGGCCAGCATTTATTGCCCATCCCTAGTAGCCCTTGAGAAGGAGGTGGTGAACTGCCTTCTTAAACCGCTGCAGTGCATGTGGCATAGGTACACCTACATTGCTGTTAGGTAGGGAAAATCCTAGGGGTAGCTCCTTAGTCTCATCTTCCTTTGAGAATGACAGGTGGCTTTTGGGATAGGGTAAAGAATTATTGAAACCAGCTCACACAATTTGGGGAAAAGAAGCCAAAAAATTTGTTTTCAGGACAATGGTCATAGGAAGGCTCTTGAGACTTTTTTCAATCCCCTGGTAGGGTTATTTGTGAAACACTGCTCTATCCATATTTAAAAGGTTATAAGAGTACAAACTTTCAGAAGTTTTGTTCATTCCCATTTATGTTAATCTATGCCCCGATCATTACTTCTCATTTCTTTCCTGACATTGAAATTCAACCAACCAATCAGCCAACCAGCCAGTCAACTAGTAAAACATCCAAGCAGCCAGCCAGTTAACCAACTATCTATATAACCAACCAGCTAACCAGCCTTCTATCAGCTAGCCAAGCAAATATCTTAACACACTTTCTAAAGTAGCATCTCATTACTGAGAATGGGAGTTTGATCCCAACTATACAAAAGCAAATTTTAAATAGCACTTTGTCTAATATAAGGATCCTTTGAAATGTGTTACACATTATTTATATATTAAATCGGTGAGTTGTTAAATTGAAAAATAAGTTGTGTCAATAAGCACCTGGGCACAACTTGCTTGACTGCCAGGATAGCTCCGTTGCCTCTGTTAACTTCTGGGAAATAGGCCGGTAAGTTGTCAATATCACAGTAGACAGCCGGAAGTGGAGAGGGGTCTCCCATTCCCTGTCCACCATGGTACAGCCCCACCACCAGACGGCAAACCCGATACATGGGATCCAATCCCAGGAGAAAATCATAGAACACCACAAAACCAGCTCTGAAAGGAAATCGGCTAAAGGGTTATTAGAATTTTATAACAATATCTTATCCAAAATATCAAGAGTTAGCACAATATCACACGCAAACTCTGCTTCTCTCAGAAAGTCTTGAGAGACTCCATTCCCAGCATACAACTTCACAGGAAGGGAGTCTGGAGCAGAAAAGTGTGTGTTAACAATGAGAGGAGCTGTACTCCATTAGAAAAACCCCAAAACTTTAATTCTCTGATGTTGAGATCCTATCTAAACAAACTGTTTCTTTTACCTACACTGGCTTTTTTTTCCATTATCAATTTTATTGGCCTGCTCTAAATATTACAAAAGCTACCATTATAGAATCAAGATGCTGCAATGCAATTAATTTATCACTTAAGTAATCAATCTCCAACTTAAATAAAACAAGGCTTCAAATTTGTGAAAAGGTAATCCCATTGTTATATATGCAGACAGTAAACATTCTATTTTTTTATTGATTTACAGGATGTGGGCATCACTGGCTGGGCCAGCATTTACTGCCCATCCCTAATTGTCTTTGAGAAGGTGGTAGTGAGCTACCTTCTTGAACCACTGCAGTCCCTGTGATGTAGGTACACCCACAGCGCAGTTAGGAAGGGAGTGCCAGAATTTTGACCCAGTGACAGTGAAGGAACGATGATATATTTCCAAATCAAGATGGTGAGTGGCTTGGAGGGGAACTTCCAGGTGGTGGTGTTCCCATCTATCTGCTGCCCTTGTCCTTCTAGATGGTAGTGGTAGTGGGTTTGGGAGATGCTGCCTAAGGAGCCTTGGTGAGTTTCTGCACCACTCTACTGTGCATCGGTGTTGGAGGGAGTGAGAATGTTTGTGGAAGGGGTGCCACCAAGCGGGCTGCTTTGTCCTGAATGGTGTCAAGCTTCTTGAATGTTGCTGGAGCCTAATTAATTAATCTTGATTAATCTATTTGAAAAGATCTTGGGTCTTGGCTGCAGCACATGATCATAAAATTTTACACAGATATTTTTGTCTATTACATAGGCCATTCAGACCCCTCGAGTCTGTTTCAAAATTCAGTTAAATCAGGGCTGATCTGTACCTCAACCCCATTCACTTGCCTTTCATTCATATCCCTTGATACCCTTAGTATAAAAGATCTAATTCTTGCAAATTTCAATTGACCCATCATCCACAACCATTAGGGACAGAGTTATACTTTTCCGCTAGTAATAGAGTTAAAAGAGCTTCCTAATGTCACTCCTGAATGGCTTGGGACTAATTTTAAGATTGTGACCCTTTGATCTGGATTCCTTCACCAGAGGAAATAGCTTCTCTCTAACTATCCTATCAAATGTCTTTAGCTAAAGTGGTTTAAAATATCCATACAATTCCATATTTTAGTCAAGCTCAACAGATCTAAATCCTTATTTTTCCTGAACCTGTAAAAACAAATCATACACAGAAGAGCCCAATTTATATTATTGATACTATTTTGTTATCAGAAACAAACTATATTGTAGCCTCTTATCCAGTAGGAGAAAATGTATTTTTGGTCTACTCTTCAATGCCTTCTGAACTTTGCAAAAAAAACCCAAAATTAGTCCTAGCTATGGCCTCCATCATTAAGCATCATCACCCTTCCTAGTTCTTGGTGTAAATGGAAAGGGTATGTCAATGGTATCAAATTTCAGTGCCAACCTATATGCTGCGTGAAATGACTTTATTTTGGACTCCCCTGGTGATTGTTTGAATTTAACCAGTGAAAAGCTGAGTGAAACAAAAGACCATTTGTGTTTACGCAGTGCCTTTAATTTAGTAAAACACCCCAAGGCGCTTCACAGGAGTATATCAAACAAAATTTGACACAAGCCACATATGAACATATTAGGCCAGGTGACTAAAGCTTGGACAAAGAGGTAAGCTTTAAGAAGTGTCTTAAAGGAGGAGAGGGAGAGATTTAAGGAAGGAATTCCAGAGCCTAGGACATAGGCAGAAGGCACAGCACCAATGGTGGAACAATTACAATGGAGGATACTCAAGAATTCAGAATTAGAGGGGTGCAGATATCTCAGAGAGTTACGTGATTGAGGGAGATTACAGCGGTGGGAGGGGCAAAGCTGCCGAGCAATTTGAAAACAAGGATGAGATAATTAAGGTGTTACCAGACCAAATCCAATGTAGGTCAGCGAGCACAGGGGTGATGAATATACTTGGGGTTTGGTGTTGTGTTAGGATATCGACAGCAGTGTTATGGATTAGTTCAAGTTTATGGATGGCGGAAGATGGGAGGCCGGCCAGGAAAGCAATGGAATAATCAAGTCCAGAAGTAAAAAAGGCATGGATCAATGTTTCAGCAGCAGATGAGCTAAGGCTGGATCGGGAACGGGCGATGTTAAGGAGGCTGAAGCAGGCAGTCATGGTGATAGAGCGGACATAAGATTGGGTTAAAGGTGACACCAAGGTCACAAACATTCTGCTTCAGATGGAGCAATGGAGCTTGTGGTTGGGACTGAAGAAAATGGCTTCAGTCTTCTTAATATTTAGCTGCAGGAAATTTCTTCTCACGCAGTACTGGATGTTGGATAAGTAGTGTGTCAAATCAGAGGCAGTGGAGCACTTGGGGGAGACAGTGGTGTAGTAGAGCTGGATGCCATCAGTGTACATGTGGAAACTGACATTGTGTTTTCCACTGATGTCACCGAGGGGAAGCATGTATATGAGAAATAGGAGGTGCCAAGGCCAGATCCCTGGGGGACATCAGGAGCAATGTTCCTTCCAGGTTGCACAGTTGTGCAGCATGCAACAATTGGGAATGTGTCGCATGGGGAACAAACAGGCCGTGCAGAGGCAACGTTCCGTTCAAGATGCGCAAATGCAGATCTATGCATCAGTCTGAAAGGGTCCATGCACTACAACAAGCAGGCCATTCAAATAGAAGTGAATGGGAATATTGACCAAAGGCAATGGTGTGGGAATAAGAAGAGAAGCCATTTGCAGGTGATTCTCTGGTTACGATTAGATAGATATGAATGGAACCAGGTGAGAGCAGTCCTACCCAGCTGGACAATAGTGAAGAGGCATTGGAGGAGGATGGTGTGGTCAACTGTGTCAAAGGCAGCAGAGAGGTCAAAAAGGATGAGGAGGGATAGTTTACCTTTGTCACAATAATTTAGGATGTCCTTTGTGACTTTGATAGGGCTGTTTCCCTGCTGCAGCAAGTGGATACCTGATTGGAGGGATTCAAACATGGAATTCCGGGAAAGACGGGCATGGAAAAACAATTCGATCCCACACCAGCACCAATTAGCTGATTTCTGATGGGGCTGCAGCATTTGGCTGCTGCACCCTTAGACTAGAGCAGAGAGACACTCAGTAAGGGTTTCAGCTTCAGACTGATTACACAGTGACCCCTGATGGAAGTGCACATTGAATGAGCACAGGATCAGACTTCGTTGTGATGGCTCCCACTCACACAATATCAAGGATCACACATAAATAATGGCCACATGGATGAGGTAATAGGAGGCAACCAGCAGCCCAGTAAGGAGTCAGCATTTTCAGGGGGGAGGAGAAAAATGGTCAGAGGAAAGTAACTTTCTTCCCAAAGGATAGCTGAAAGTGCATTGCTGAGAAAAGAGACACACTGTTGAAGCTTTTTGTCTTACACTCATCAGGACAGATGCAAGAATGCCAAATTTCCAAGGGAGCACAAATTTATACTGCATGAGAAAAGGGTGCTGGCAAGTCGACTCTGATTGGTTGAGGCGTTGCCATGGGGAATGCATCAGGGAACTATTGTTCCCCATTCTTTTGTTTAATACAAAAAGAGGTGCAATGTCTGGACATGTTCCTTTTGCCTGCAGAGGCACTCGCTGCAATCCAGTGAGTAGTTTCTGAGTGACCATAAGCTCTGTGAGTGCAAATATATGCTTCTGAGGAACAATTTCAGGTTTGACTGAAGTTATCCCAGCAGAGATGAGGCTGGTCACATTGGCTGGTAAGGATCCAGTATGCACTGGGAACATGAGGATTTACAGAAGCAGCTGTACTTAGGGGAGATGGCAAGCAGGAGGGTCACTGATTCAGGGAAGGCAGCGAGTGAAAGGGTTTGGGAGGGAAGTGGCTAGTTGGAAGAGGGGGCGAGTCAGGAGAGGTAGTAAACTGGAGGCAGGAAGTGGCAAGCAGGAGTTAGCGAGAGGATTTTTGGGACAGTTTCAGTTCAAGGCAGCCAACAGGTTTTCAATGTAAAAACTACAGGTTAAGCACGCAACCCACCTGGATTACATGTTTTCTTGTGGGAAAGTGATTTTCATTTGGCACTCCGTTTTCTAGAAAAACATCAGAAGAACTAAATGAGGGATGGGTGTTCTTCACTCGAAGTGAAGCATCTTGGGACGCCCTCAGGTGATGAAATGCATAGTACAAATTCTTTTATACAGAGTTTCTGGAGGTGCTCATAGCATCAAAATGCTGTAAACTAGTGAGGTAATTAGGAAAAAAAAGCAAAAGAAAAATGCTGGAAATACTCAGCAGATCAGAAAGCACAGTGATGGGCCTTATTGTTGTTCAGTGCAGGTGCTTCAGCGAGGGAGATTTTCAAGACATTGCCTGACACAAAAGAAAAGGCGGACTATGATTGCGCAGGGAAAGCTTTGAAGGACCATTCTGTGGTGATGCCAAACGTCACATTCCAAAGGCATGTTTTCTGTCAGATGAAACAGAAAGTGAGGGAAACAGTAGCCCTAATTTGTGATAAAAACAGGAAATGCTGGAAAAACTCAGCAGGTCTGGCAGCAACTGTGGAGAGAGAAACAGGGCTAACGTTTCAAGTCCAATATGACTCTTTTTTGGAACCAGCCCCATTTATTTAGCCCAATTTATGACCCATTTGAGGCAGGCGTCGGATGGATGTAATTATGTTACAGTGGGTCTGAACAACCAGATAATGAATTAGATAGTCCAACATTGCAAGTCAGATAAATTGAGGCGTAAGGTGGTGAAAGAGGAGGCAAATGAATGTTGGATGACACGTTGCATTGGAAGGGTTGGATGGGCAATTTCACGGGATGAAACTTGGTCCCACATTTGCCATTGGCACAATAAAAGTTGAGGCTAACCAAGAGGTACAATGATTCTGGGTATGTGTAAATGTAAATAGCAAAGGTTTGGGAGTGTTTCAGATGTGGCAACTTGGGGCACTATTTAAAAGATGCCTCCTGACCTGCCAAGGGAAAGATAATGCAGAAAATGTGGGGGCAAAGACCATTTTGCCAAGAAGTGCAGAAGCAAAGCCGAACAGAGAAGGAAGCCTGGAAGTGCAACAACTATGAGACGAGTTGAAGAACATGCAGAGAGAGAGGACATGAATAATAATCATGGATACAGGATTTCTGTCAACAGGAGCAACCACAAGAAAGTTCCAGAATTGTTGGTGGTGTTGAAGTGAGCATTATTGTAGATTCACGCAGTGACAGTAATGTCATCGACATTAATAACTAATAATGACATTAATAATGTCAGAGCACTATGGGAGGAACTGAAGACAAAGTTATCATGTTATGGTCACTGTTGTCTAAAGGACCCCGCACAACAAAATTATTAATTAAAACCCTTCTCATTGCACAATACCAAATCTAGGATAGCCTGTTCCCTTATCGGTTCCTCAGCTTACTGGTCTAAAAAACCATCTCGCACATGCTTCAAGAATTCATTTGCCACAGTATTATTGCTAATTTGGTTTGCCCAGTCTATATGTAGATTAAAGTCACCCATGATTACTGTAGAATCCTTGTTACATGAACCTCTAATTTCCTGTTTAATGCCGTCCCCTACCTTATCACTACTGTTTTGAGGCCTATAGATAATTCCCACTAATGTTTTCCGCCCTTTGTTGCTTCTTAGCTCCACCCAGACTGATTCTACATCTAGATTTTGTGAGCCAATATCCTTTCTCACTATCACACTGATTTCATCCTTGACTAACTATGTCACACCATCTCCTTTAACTTTAAACCTGTCCGTCCTAAAAAGAGTACCCTTGGATATTTAGTTCCCAGCCTTGGTCACCCTGCAGCCAAATCTCTGTAATCGCAATCACACCGTACCTGTTTACATCTATTTGCGCTGTTAATTCATCTATCTTATTGTGAATGCTCCATGCATTCAGATACAGTGCCTTTAGACTTGTCTTTCTAACATTTTTACACATTTTTTGTCCTATGGCCCTATTTGCTGCTAGCCCTTGTTTCCTCTGCCTTTCACTTTTGTTTTCTACTTTTCTGTCTTTCATTCCTATCTTTGTTTCCCTCTCTTGTGTCTCCCTGCTCAGGTTCCCATCACCCTGCCAATCTAGTTTACAGGGGGATCAAGTGCATATCTCAAAAATGTGCCAAAAAGCTCTATCCTTACACATCTAAAACCCCACTCCAAACTGTTGGATGCTTCATTGTGGATGTGAGGGCTGGGGATCGGAATGTAGAGACGGAATTTGTAGTGATTTAGCAACAGAACTTGAAGAGGAAATCAGTTTGAGCAACGATTTGTGATTTTAAACAATGAAATTTTAAGTTGTGAAACAGCAAATCTTGACAAAACATGTGCCTAGATGTGAAGCTTTATGTGTGGTGATTATGTTCAAAACAGAAAGGGTGTATGTCGAACACTGGTCTTGTGATTTTGATGTTCCTGTATGTGATGTTTGCAAGAGAAAGTAATTAGACTGGATCACTGAGGAGCATCAATTTACATACTGATAATTATCACAAGGGACACCACAGTTAAATAGTGAAAGAGAAATTACAGTTCCAGAAAGTGAAATACTGAACAAAAAACTGAAACTATATTGTACTGTGCACTGAGTTTAGCTAACATTCATAATTGAAGAAATGTATTTACTCAGTGAGTTAGGGAAATAATGATTTGTTAAGTTTGTTTGCAAATTTTATTGCAGTTTGTTTAGTAAGGGATGGAGTCTAAGCTACACACACCAAGCAGAAACATCATGTTTTTAGTTTAATAAGAAAGGGATGTCATGATGAGAGCTGATTGTGTGGACTTGATGCTATATGGCACTCAGATCAGATACCGTAAGGCACACTCCATACTTGTAGGGTCACCTGACCCGATGAGTTGAAGGTCAAATAGCACAAGTTAGGCAGTTAGCGAGCAAAAATTAAATTCTCTTGTTCTTGTAGTTAAATCTCATTTTGAGTGTTATTCTTTCAATTAAATCTATGATTTTGAGAAGTATTCTTTCAGCCTGAGATTTAACAGAGTAGGGCATGATTATAATACTTAATGAGTTCTTTATATGGGCATTTACTAAAGAAGAGGGAACTGACAAAATATTGTTAGAAGTGGAGGTGGTAGAGATAATGGATGGGGTGAAAATTGAGAGGCAGGAGGTACTGGAAAGGTTGGCTATGCTTGGAGTGGATAGGTTGCCTGGTATGCTAGGCTGCTAAAGGATGTGGAGTTGAAGAGACCAGAAGGGCTTGCCATAATCCTCCAATCTTCCCTAGATATGGGGGAGGTGCCAGAGGATTGTAGAGTGGCAAATCTGACAACCTTATTCAAGATCGGGTATGAGAACATTCCTAGTAATTACAAGTCAGTCAGTTTAACATCAGTGCTAGTAAGGTTTTAGAAATATTAATCATGGAAGAAATCAATGGGCACTTGGAGAGGTTTGGATTAATTAAGGGGAGCCAGCATGGATTTGGAAAAGATTGGTCAAGCACGATCTGCCTAAGTGAATTTCTTGATGAAGCAACAGAGAAGGAAATGCAATACACTTATCTATATGCATTTTAAGAAAGCCTTTGACAAAATACCACATAAAAGGCTGGTTAACAAAACTGAGGCTCATGGAATGGAGGGTCAGTGTCAGCTTGTTTAATAATAGGCTTAAGGGCAGAAGTTAGCGAGTCTATATATATTTAGCTTGAATATTGGAATTGAGTAAAATTTCAAAATTTGCCAATGATACCAAACTTGGAGGAGAGGATGACACCACTTGTCTGCAACAGGGCATAGATAGGCTAGCAGAATGGGGAGACAATGCCAGATGGAATTTAATACGAGAAGTGTGAGGTGATGTACTTTGGCAGAAGGGATAAGGTGAGGCAATATAGACTAAATAGCACAGTTACAAAGAGTGCAGGGGCAGGAGGGTCCAGTGGGCTCATATGCATAGATCTTTGAGGTGGCAGGACATATTGAGACTAGCAAAGCACATGGGCTTCATAAATAGCGCGGCATTGAATACAAAAACAGGGAAGTTACACTGAACCTTTATAAACCTCTGGTTAGCTCACAGGTAGTCTATTGCATCAGTTCCACACTTTAGGAAGGATGTGAGGATCCTCGAGAATGTGCAGAGGAGGTTTCCCAGAATGGGTCCAGGGATAAGAGATTTTAGCTGCAAGGTTAGGGTGGAGAAGCCGAGATTGTTCTCCTTGCAGCAAAAGAGACTGAGGGGAGATTTGATAGAAGTGTACAAGATTATGACAGGTTAAGATAAGGTAGGCAAAGAAAAGCTGTTCCCACAGCTGATGATCGAAGGACCACAAGACACAGATTTAAGGTTCTGGGCAAGAGATGCAAGAGGGAACTGAGGAAGAATTTCTTTATGCAGCAAGTGGCAATGACCTGGAGGGTTGTAAAAGCAGAAATGATGAATGATTTCAAAAGGAAAATGGATGGGCACTTGAGAGAAATGATCTTGCCGGGCTACTGGGATAGAGCGGAGGAATGGGACTGATTAGATTGCTGTACAGAGAGCTGGGCTAAATGGCCTTCTTCTGTGCTGCAATGACTCTGGGCTTAGAGAAAACTAGTGGGTACAATTCTAATTGCTATTACTCAAAGTGGAAATATTAACATGAATTGGCAATTAGGTTCTTTCTGAACTCCCTCAATCAACTTTCAACAGAAGGATTTACTTTTTTCAAGTTTTTTTTAAAGCACGCCCAATAAAAATTTTATAATTAGATCAACAAAAGAAACCACAAATCCCATTTAATAACCAATTTGTTTGGTAACCATATTTAAGGAAGAATTTTAACCTCCATCTCTAGTCAAATAGTTTATTTTGATTATATTGTTTTGCAGCACCCCAAGAACCTCCTGAATGGACTCACACTGGATCATAAGGTGCAGGTCCCAAGCCCTCACTGGAATCTAGAAAATCTTTGACAAGAGTTGGAGTTTGAGGCCTGAAGTCCTCCTAAATCAATGAAATACAAAACAGAAGATTTAGCAGATTTACCACATACATGCTACATGTTCTTACAAGTATTTGCTATTCAAAACCTACCTAAAATAATCAGAATACATGCAAATTCAGTGAGATAAGTTGTAATACTGAATTCTGTGAAGTGCCATTATGGATTATTTGCCTTTACCTTTATAGAAATGTTATCCATCCGTTTGGACATATGAAACGTTCATCCCTCAGTAAACCTGATTTTCCATTTGCAGCTGCCCTGCATTGTTCTATTTAAACCTACTTTTGCTCATAAGAATAATTTTATTGGGATAGGCCAAGCTCCCAGCGTCCAAGGACCCAGAGCAATGAGCTGTCCTTCATTTGGCATTAGACTAGCAAACACACATGGCAGCCTAAAGGATTACTGATGTATCAAGAACAAATATTCCCACAGGCACTAGTGCTATCTAAGATTGGTCTATACTACTCCCGTGCTCACACTGATTGGTCTATACTACTCCTGTGCTCACACTGATTGGCCTGTACTACCCCTGCGCTCACACTGATTGTCTGCCCTACTTCCCAATTCATCTACAGATTCCCAACTATATAGCCTTTGGCTGATCATTCACACAACATGTTTCAGCTAATGGCCTGAACTACACTCTTGCCTTCACCTTCAATGTTGTAATTCCCCATTAAAATCATTACTTTCACACAGACTGGCTGCTCCACCTGGTATGACTCTTATCATCATTCCCTAAGACTAAGACCATTGAATCTGCTGCCTTTGCACTTCCTTCTAGCCTAAACATCGTCTAAGGTTCCTTTCTGCACGAGCTGGAACTTTAATCTTTTCTCTCCTGTCTCATGTACCTTCTCTGAGCTCATCTTGTCTATGTGTCCCACCTTATGCTCCTTTGACCCTAATCCAACTAAACCACTGACTGCTCAACTTCCCTTTCTGGTCCCCATGTTAGCTGATGTTAACAGTTCTCCATCTTCTCAGGAACGGTCCCCGATTCAAATCTGCTATTGTACACCCCTGCAACCCCCAACCCCCAATCAAAAAACAACCTTTGACATGCTCTGTCCTTGCAAATTACCAGCCCATGTTTAACCTTCCTTTCCTCTCTAAAGCCCTTGAATGTGTTTTCACGTCCAAAACCCTTGCCTATTTTTCCCAGAACTCCAATCAGGTTTCTGTCCCTGCCAGAGTACCATAAATGACCCCTCCTTGTCCTTCTCGATCTGTCTGCAGCCTTCGACACAGTTGACCACACTATCCTCCTCCAATGCCTCTTTGCAATCATCCAGCTGGGTGGACTGCATACGCCTGGTTCCATTCTTAACTATCCAGTCGTAGCCAGCGAAACAAAATGGCTTCTTTTCCTGCTCCTGCATTATTAATATTTGGTGTTCCCCAAGCATCCGTCTTGATCTGCTCCTATTCCTTGTTTATATGCGGCCCCTCCCAGCATCATCTGGAAACAAGTGTATTGATGACACCCTGCTGTATCTCTCAACCACCTCCCTTGACCCCTTCACTGCCTCTAAATCATCACACTGCTTGTCTGGCACCCGGCACTGGTGCAAAAATGTCCTCTCACTAAGTATTGGGAAGATTATTGTCTTCCGCCCTCATTGCAAACCACCCCCTAGCCACTGACTCCATCCCTATACCTGGCAACTGCCAGAGACTGAACCAAACTCCTTGCAAGCTTGGTGTAACATTTCACCGCAAGATGAGTTTCTGATCACACGTCCACTTCACTAAGGCAGCCTTCTTCCACCATCGTAATATCACCTAGCTATCAATTGTCCCAGTTCATTTGTTGAAATCCTCATCCTTGTCTCTAGAGTTGGATGCAAGCCCGGCCTTCGTAAACTGCTGCCTATGTCTTGACGCGTAGCAAGTCCCATTCGTTCTTCACCCTGCGTGCTGTCCTACATTGACTTCTGGTTAATTTATCATCCTTGTTTTCAAATTCCTCAATGGCTTTGTTCCTCCTTATCTGTGTAATCCTGCCAGCCAAACAATTCTCATATCTCTTGCTCCTTCAATTTTGGTCTCAAGCATCCCCTTATTTTAATCATTTCACCACTGACTTCAGCTATCAAGGCTTTAATTTATGGCAATTTCTCTAAGCTTTCCCTCCATTCCTCTCTTGTTTTGAGAAGCTCCTTCAAGCTTAACTCCTTGACTAAGCCTTTGGTCATCTTCCCTAATATCCCCTTGTGTATTTTGTTAAACTTTGTTTAATGCTCCTGTGTAGCACCCTGAGACATTTTGCTACAATCGAATCCAAGTGGTGTAGTTGAAGCATTTCAACCCTCACTGGTGCAGATATTTTACAGTGATTCAGTGTCTGAAATTTATCCTTTTACTTGTGTTCAAACTCTGCTCTTATTCTGTTTATAAAACTGGTTTTATAGGACTATAACACAATTGGGAATAATATATTTAGGGCGCATGGAGTTTGGGGTAATATGTTAGCATGGATACAGGATTGGTTAATGGACAGGAAGCAGAGAGTCAGGATAAACATGCATTTTCAAGTTGGCAGACTAACTAGTGGAGTGCAGCAACGATCAATGCTGGGGCCCCAGCATTTTACAATCCCTATTAATGACTTCAACAAAGAGACCAAGAGTGGTGTATCTAAGTTTGCTGACCATGGAAAGCTAGGTGGAAATATAAGCTGTGAGGAGGATGCGAAGAGATATAGATTAAGCTAGTGGGCAACAAGGTGGCAGATGGAATATAATGTGAGGTGTGTGAGGTTATTCATGTTGGCAGTAAGAGCAGAAAAACAAATATTTTTAAAAAGAGCTGGAAATGTTGATGTTCAGGAGCTCTTGGATGTACTCTTACAAGGAACACAAAATTAGCGTGCAAGTACAGCAAGGAATTGGGAAGGCAAATGGCATTTTGGCTTTTATTGCAAGGGGACTGTATAGGGCTTTGGCAAGACCACGCTGGAGTTGAATGTGCAGTTTTGGTGTTTAAAGAAGGATATACTTACTTTGGAGGTGATACAGCAAAGGTACTAGATTGGCTTCTGGGATGAGAGAATTGTCCTATGATGAGAGGCTGAGTAATTTTGGGCATATTGCTATGAATGAGGTTTTTTATGATTGTTTTGAGTCTGTCAATAAATCCAGGTAAAATGGTGGAAGGAAGAGAGTCATGTGACTAGCTCCACATTCTGCTGGAGCACAAGTCTGGGTCGATTGGTTACTGTGGGGTGCTGCAGGTTGACTTACTGGGGAGAAGGTGCAAGATGCTCACACCTATAAATAAAAGCATGAGCAACTGTGCTGACTGTGGATAGACTTTCAGTCTCCAAGTTTTGGGCAGAAAATGAGACCTGAGAGAGAGAAGCACACCCAAAGGACTGCAGTTATTGTGGCCAACAGAGAGGAGAAGCTGGTTCTCTGCTTGCTACTGAAGCAGAATGTGGGAGGGAAGATGGTCTCTGTTCGAAGGAATGCACCCCATGGCCATCTAAGGAATCTGGGTGGTTTGTCTTGAGGGTGAAAAAAATAGCTGGAGTTGGCGATTTGGTTCGGGACTTCTCTGAAAACTGAAGAACACCTCATGACAGTTGGTCAACCTTACAACTCGGGGAAATGGGGAGAAGCGAACCCATTGGAAGCTGTGTGTGATGTTGGACTGGATCTTGTGGAAGCTGTTATTCTGCAGAGAGCGGGATGTAAAGTATAACTGTGGGATGGGGTTTTGGTTGTGTTTAAAGTTAATTGGGGATATCCTTTCTGTAGTTTAATGTATTAGTTGCCTATAAATAGTTATGGAAATACGAAAGAGCAGAAAATGAGTGTGATCGATCTAACCTGCCTTATCTAGCCATGGAGCAGCTCATCATTAACATCATTAATCTGCATGTTGCATGTTCTCCTGGGAGAGGCTGTTTCTTTTTTGAAAAAAACAAGTGATCTCTTAGGAACCGTGGCAACTAATGAATCTCCTCCCAGATCTCTGCAACTTGCCTTTGACAATTTGAAATATCTTCCCCCAAGGACCTGCTAAACTTTGTTTTTCAGGATTGCCAGAATCCACACTCACCCGATACTTGAACCAGAGGGCAATCAGTCTGTGGAAAAGAAATACTGGGTAATGGCTAATCTAACTCTTTGCCTATTTACTTGTTTCACATGCTCCTTGGTTCTGCCGCCCCGATCCATCTCAAGTAACCAATCCTGCTTGATTTCCAGGACTCAACTGCTTCACTATATGCACTTTGGTAGGAAGAATAGAGGCATAGACTATTTTCTAAATGGGGAGAGAATTCAGAAATCTGGAGTGCAAAGGGACTTGGGAGTCCTAGTCCAGGATTCTCGTCAGGTTAACTTGCAGGTTGAGTCAGTAGTTAGGAAGGCAAATGCAATGTTGGCATTTATTTTGAGAGGACTAGAATATAAAAGCAGGGATGTGCTGCTGAGGCTTTATAAGGCTCTGGTCAGACCACATTTAGAATATTGAGAGGAATTTTGGGCCCCGTATCTCAGGAAGGATGTGCTGGCCCTGGAGAGGGTCCAGAGGAGGTTCACGAGAATGATCCTAGGAATGAAAGGCTTAACATATGAGGAACGTTTGAGGACTCTGAGTCTATACTCAATGGAGTTTAGAAGGATGAGGGGGGATCTGATTGAAACTTACAGAATACTGAAAGGCCTGGATAGAGTGGACGTGGGGAAGATGTTTCCATTAGTAGGAGAGACTAGGATCCGAGGGCACAGCCTCAGAGTAAAGGGAAGACCTTTTAGAACAGAGATGAGGAGAAACTTCTTTAGCCAGAGAGTGGTGAATCTATGGAATTCATTACCACAGAAGGCTGTGGAGGCCAGGTCATTGAGTGTATTTAAGACGGAGATAGATAGGTTCTTGATTGGTAAGGGGATCAAAGGTTACAGGGAGAAGGTGGGAGAATGGGGTTGAGAAACTTAACAGCCATTATTGAATGGCGGAGCAGACTCGATGGGCCGAATGGCCTAATTTCTGCTTCTATGTCTTATGGTCTTATGGTCTACTTCAGAGCTCACACTGATTGGTTTGTCCTCTCAGAGCTCACACTGATTAGTCTGTCCTATCTGAGCGCTCACACTGGTGCTGTCTGAAATTGGTGTGTCCGGGCCTACAGCTTACCTCAAAACTTTGGCTCAGTTAACTAAGTATCTAATGCCTTTCTTACTCTTCTTTATAAACTAAAATCCATTGGAAAAGTTTAATAGTATAGATGGTTACAATGGTTGATTTAGATGAGAAAAGACGAGAGGAGACCTGAGCGGAGCATAAGTGCCTGTAAGGACTGGTTGGGCCGGATGGCCAGTTTCTGTGCCACATATCCTATGTAATGTCCAGCCAGTGGTGAAATAGTGAAACAAAGTCACCATTTACATTCTCAAAGCTGAAGACCTCTAGTAGATGCATTCTTAACCTTCCTGGTTAGAAAGGATTTGGTAAGGTCCTTCCAAAGGCAGCACTGGTCTTGAAATGTTTATCTAGAGAATTGATCTTGTTCTTTGTTTTCATTTTTTCTTTTATTTTAGTAAGCTCCAGAAACTTGAGCACATAATCAAGGCTAATACTTTGGTGCAGGTGCCATCTTTCAGGTAAGCTGCAAAACCGAGGTCCCATCTGCTGTCTCAGGTGGATGTAAAAGATCCCGCAGCACTATTTTGGAAAGAGAAGGTCTCCACTGTGTCCTGGCCAATATTTATCCAATGTCACTAAACCAGATTAACTCAATATTATAACATAGTTGCATGTGGGGCCTTGCTGTGTCCAAATTGGCTGCGGCGTTTCATATATTACAACAATGGCTCCACTTCAAGTGTACTTCATTGGCTGTAAAATGCTTCAGGATGTCCTGAGATTGGGAATGGTGCTCTATAAATGCAAGTCTTTCTTGAATTCCAAAGCTCCTTCTCTTCTGCCCCAATTCTAACCTTGAAGTAGCAGCCCTGCTGTACCAAAGCAAATTTTTACATCGGTCATCCTTATGTTTAAGAATGAGAGTACTAAGTTTGTGTCACATTGTGACCATGTAGCTTTCTGTTGTGAGCCTATAATCAATGGGAGCTGGATTAAGAAGCAATCCTTCTCATGGGACCCTGAGAGAAGCTACAGAATTCTGTTCCTTCAGTCCTGTCCCAGAGGAGGAAATAGTGGAAAGCCGTATGTTTCACTCGACGTCATATCTGTCCAGGTTTACTCCAGGTGGCCCATCTTAATGCAAAGCTGTGAGCCACTATTAGCTACTTTATGGTTTTCAATATGAGAAGGTGGTCCAATATTTTTACCATTAATAAACCTATCTTTTCTCCCTACCCCCCACTGAAGGCAATGATTCATAATTAGCAGCAACCTGCCAGCACTTTTTCCGAGCTCCCATTCTTCATGTTTGAACAATGAATGTCACAAGATAAATCTGATCATGAAGACATCACGTCCAAGCCCCTAGCCTTCTTCCCTGCCCTGATCACACACACTTCGTATCCTCATTTAAAAAATACATCTAAAATACTACACACTGGTCTTTTCATTAAATTTTGACATATAAATGAAGACTGGAAACATATAAAGGCTGAATAACAATACATAGATGCTACAACATGCAAGCAGGCCAAACAGTCAAGTTAACCTGTCTGCACTTACCCTCTAGTTGTGTAAACAGTCCTCATCACATTACCCACCCTGTGCCTCTTCATTCTCTTCTCCTTCATCCATCTATCCATATCTAATTTTGAATGTTAACACGCCTCAACCATTAACCCTAATGAATTCCTCACATTTCCTGTTCTAAACCTCTGATATTTTCATCTTCTACCTATGGCCCATCAATGCCCCAAAATACTTTTGAACCACTGGAAACAATCTTCCTGCCTTTAATGCTCAGAACCACATAAGGCAAGCAAATCTGTTTGGTCCCCTAAGCTGCAACTTCTGGTCACAATCTGCTCTTACCATTGGCAGGAACGGAGGAGTGTGAGCTGTAGCATCAGGATGGTCTCGTGTCTTTGGGGTCCTCATGCGACGCTGAAGGCGCTGAATCTCTATCTCTTGTTTCAAGAGGTCAATCTCAGTCTTTAGAGCCCTCATTTTCTGATTGCTATCTTTCTGAGTCAGCTGTGGTTGATCATTTTCATCTCCATCTACTAAAAATGACATTTTAACGTTCAATTACAATGGTTTATGCCCTTCTCAAAGCAAATTGGGTTAATGCTCGGGACATAGAAACATAGAAAATAGGAGTAGGCCATTCGGCCCTTCAAGCCTGCTGCGCCATTCATTACAATCATGGCTGATCATCCAACTCAATAGCCTGCTCCCGCTTTCTCCCCATATCCTTTGATTCCTTTCGCCCCAAGAGCCATATATAACTCCTTCTTGAAAACATACAATGTTTTGGCCTCAACTACTTTCTGTGGTAGCGAATTCCACAGGCTCAGCACTCTCTGGGTGAAGAAATTTCTCCTCGTTTCAGTCCTAAATGGTCTACCCCATATCCAGAACCCCTGGTTCTGGACTCCCCCACCATCTGGAACATCCTACCTGCATCTACCCTGTCTAGTCCTGTTAGAATTTTATAGGTTTCTATGAGATCCCCCCTCATTCTTCTGAACTCCAGCAAATATAATCCTAACCGACTCAAGCTCTCCTCATATATCAGTCCCACCATCGCAGGAATCAGTCTGGTAAACCTTCGCTGCACTCCCTCTATAGCAAGAACATCCTTCCTTAGATAAGGAGACCAAAACTGCACACAATATTCCAAGTGTGGTCTCACCAAGGTCCTGTATAATTGCAGCAAGACATCCCTGCTCCTGTACTCGAATCCTCTCACTATTAAGGCCAACATACCATTTGCCTTCTTTACCGCCTGCTGCACCTGCATGCTTAACTTCAGCACCTGCATGCTTACCTTCAGCGACTGGTGTACGTGGACACCCAGGTCTCATTGCACATTCCCCTCTCTCAATTTATAGCCATTCAGATAATAATCTGCCTTCCTGTTTTTGCTACTAAAGTGGATAACCTCACATTTATCCACGTTATATTGCATCTGCTATGCATTTGCCCACTCACTCAGCTTGTCCAAATCACCCTGAAGCATCTCTGCATCCTCCTCACAGCTCACCCTCCCACCCAGCTTTGTGTCATCTGCAAATTTGGAGATATTACATTTAGCTCCCTAAGTCATTAATATATATTGTGAATAACTGGGGTCCCAGCGCCGATCCCTGCAGTACCCCACTAATCACTGCCTGCCATTTGGAAAAAGACCTGTTTATTTCTACTCTTTGTTTCCTGTCTGCCAACCAGTTTTCTACCCATCTCAATACACTACCCCCAATCCCATGTGCTTTAATTTTACACGCTAATCTCTTATGTGGGACTTTGTCGAAAGCCTTCTGAAAGTCCAAATAAACCACATCCACTGGCTCCCCCTCATCAACTCTACTAGTTACATTCTCGAAAAATTCCAGTAGATTTGTCAAGCATGATTTCCCTTTCATAAATCCATGCTGACTCTGTCAGATTCTGCCACTGTTTTCCACGTGCTCAGCTATTAAATCTTTTATAATGAACTCTAGAATTTTCCCAATTACCGACGTCAGGCTGCCTGGTCTATAACTCCCTGTTTTCTCTCTACCTCCCTTTTTAAATAGTGGGGTTACATTAGCTACCCTCCAATCTGTAGGAACTGTTCCAGAGTCCATAGAATCTTGGAATAGTGCATCCACTATTTCTAGGGCCACTTCCTTAAGTACTCTGGGATGTAGATTATCAGGCCCTGAGGATTTATCAGCCTTCAATACCATCAATTTCTCCAACATCATTTCCCTACTAATACTGATTTCTTTCAGTTCCTCCCTCTCACTAAACCCTGTGTTCCCCAACATTTCTGGTATGTTATTTGTGTCCTCCTTTGTGAAGACAGAACCAAAGTATGTATTTAGTTCGTCAGCCTTTTCTTTGTTCCCCATTATCAATTCCCCTGTTTCTGACTGTAAGGGACTGTGGGAGAATAAAATACATCTACAGAATAACAAAGGGTTAAGTGGTTAAACCATAGTGGAATACTACAATGAAGTCTCCTTGCACCAGTAGCAGACAAACCTGTGCTGTCAGCTATTGTGACAGAAGAAAAACAAGTATCATAATCAAACTACCAAGAGTCCTTGAAACAAAGTTAGGATGTCTGTTATCAGCACATGAGACAGGGCCTAGTCATGCTATCTGTTGTCTGTCCAGATGACTAGTCGCCAGATGGGCTACTCAAGGTTTTGTGTAACTACTCAAGGTTTTTGCGTAATTATAAACTAAGACAGAACAATTGTATGCATGCCAAAGATAAAATTTCAATGTTATTAATTACACACGCTTTTACTATAACTACGTGTGTACTCTGATGCTTCCCCAGAGTGCCGGCTAGCTCCGTTGTATGCTGCTGGGCTCTCCATGATATCATGATTCAATAAAGACTTCCGAGACAAACCTCCTGGGTCTGAGTATTCACTCCGTTTTCCGCAACAGGGACCTACATTTGTCTTCACATACCTATAGAAATTTTTACAGTCAGTTTTTA
The DNA here is from genome assembly GCF_964194155.1 of Cetorhinus maximus. Classification (NCBI taxonomy): domain Eukaryota; kingdom Metazoa; phylum Chordata; class Chondrichthyes; order Lamniformes; family Cetorhinidae; genus Cetorhinus; species Cetorhinus maximus. Next base: position 144,492,186 of record NC_135880.1, read on the forward strand.
CGTTCCCTGCAAGTTTACTCTCGTACTCTATTTTTCCCTTCTTGATCAATCCCTCGGTCCTCCTTTGCTGAATTCTAAAGTGCTCCCAATCCTCAGGTCTGTTGTTTTTTCTGGCCAATTTATATACCTCTTCCTTAGATCTAATGCTATCTCTAATTTCCCTTGTAAGCCATGGTTTGGCCAGCTTTTCTATTTTACTTTTGTGCCAAGCAGGAATAAACAATTGTTGCAGTTCACCCATGTGCTCTTTGAATGTTTGCCATTGCCTATCCACCATCATCCCTTTAAGTAACATTTCCCAATCCATCATAGTCAACTCGCACCTCATACCATCGTAGTTTCCTTTATTAAGATTCAGGACCCTAGTCTCAGAATCAACTACGTCACTCTCCATCTTGACCAGAAGTCTTATCTCATAGGTGTCTGCATCAAGCATTTGGAGGTGAGTGTAAAACTCCTTCTCCTTCTGCCTCAATAATATGCTTTAACTTCAAACTCCATTGGGATTGAGACATACCTTCTCCTCTTGCACCAATGTGGCATTTTACTCGCTGAACCAGACACACTCCCTCTCTCTTCAGGTACCATGCCCTAAGAGGGCTTTGGCAACCATGGACTTCCATGTGTTGGTCCATGGTTATGCTTGGCAAGGTAGTGCAGTAGCTTGCATGGCCTTCTGCAGGTTCTGGCTCAGCAGAAGACTCTCCTGCTTTCATCGCCTGCCATTGACGTATTGGAAGAATTTGCAAGTTGATAATCAACCACGCTAGGAATGCACCTTTCTTCAAGTCCCGGGGTGGAACTCAAACCCAGAGCTTCTGACTCAGGGTTAGCGATGGTACCTTTACACCAAATGGCCTCCACCAGACACTCTGGGACCTCTTAATTACCTTGCCATAAAGTTCAATTGTGACTCGGTTGGTAACACTCTTGCCTGAGTCAGGAGGCTGTGGGTCCAAATCCCACTCCAGGATTTGAGATCAAAAACCGAGGCTGACAATTCAGTGCCGTACTTAGGGAATGCTGCACTATTGGAAGTACTGTCTTTCAGATGAGATAATAAACAAAGCCTGCCCTCTCAGTTGGACGTAAAAGAACCTGTGGCACTAATTTATGCAAGAGCCAGGGATTGCTCACTGGTGTCCCCCAACCAACATCACAAAAACAGATGACAAGGTCATTGACACATTATTGTTTCTGGGATCTTGCTGTGTGCAAATTGGCTGCCATGACTACATTTCCAAAGTAATTAATTGTCTATAAAACACTTTGGTACATCCTGACGGTGTGAAATGAAATAAATACAAGCTCTTTCTTTAAACTGCTAAACTGGCATGTCACAGAAAATCCAATCAGTTTAGGTACAATCAGAAGTATATCCCACACACTTTCTCAATATCGTAGAACACCTGTACAGAAATCGATGCTAGTTAAGTTTTTATATCTAACCTGCCCTGTTACAAATACAATAAAACTGCAGTGTGCTTGCTTTTTAGGATTCAATAAATGAATGAATCCTGATGAATACTTTGAGAAGCTTACTTGATAACATTAGCCTTTGGCTGAAGGAAGTCTTCAGTGGTTTTTGACTTCCGCGGTTCCTTTGTCGTTTTAACTGCAACTTGAGAATTTCGTCTTCTAGCCGTTGGTTTTCTACCTCCAGCGAGATCAGCTCCGAATCCAAATTGCGTTTAAGTGTATTGTGTTGTTCCCCTATTAATAAAGATGGAGTCTGTTCAAATGCAAATTTCAATAAATGTTAATTAAATACAAGAGGTGGGCTCCTGATACTTAGGAAGAAGGTGGGGAGGAACCGAGGTACCCCAGGGGCATGGAGGTCCTGCCAAATCTAATGCCAGGACCTCATTTTCATTTCTTTAGTCCAGGCGGGAAAGCCAGCAGTAGAAGACCACAGTTGAGGGTGGTTCCCAGCAACCGGGAAAGATCGTGGATTTGAATGGGGGAGCTCAGGGCAGCAATCAGGAGGGAGAAATCGCAGGCTGATGGGGAACGGTTGGCAGATCACAGGGCAGAAGGCTCGGGATTGCAGGTCGGGGGACAGTGGTCAGATTGCAGCACCGAAGAAAGGCAGAAGGTTTGCCCTCGGGCAGGGCCGAGGAACCTACGGAGCCTCTGGCCGGATTCAGCTCGTTGTTCAATTTCATCGGCCTGCAGCAAGATTTCTAAAAATAGAGACCTATGACAGTAGCACCTTCAACATAGCTATCATCGTCATTAAGAGTTTGCTTTGGATAAAAGCGTCAGCTAAATTGCTATAATAATATTTAACAACATAATATTCAAATTCAGCCATCGCATTAAAACAGCGGGTGAGTTTAACATTTCCGTATTCTCTCTAAAAGAAACAACATTAAGTTTGATTTTTGAGTGTGTGTGGTCTGCGACTGATTTTGTCTATGTGTGAATGGCCCATAAAAGGAAAAAGGTTCCCCAACCCTGCCCTAGGGTCTGGAGGGAATACTCGTGCCTCCTCCCAGATCACACGCAGGGCTCTGTAAATCATTATCTCTGCAGGCATCTGGTCTCATCTTCATTTAGCTGCCGAGCCCTGGAAAACCCAGCCAGCAGTCCAGCTGGTGTTAAATTTAAATCAGGCTCCCAACTGCACTGTGGGACGCAAATGTTGACTTGTTTAGGATCTGGAGTTACATACAGGTAAGGGTGGTAGGGTTACCTCCATAAAGGACATTTGTGAACATGAAGGACATTGGGATTTACAACAATCTGATAGCTACATGGTCACTTTACTGGCACCAACCTTTTGTTTCCAGGTTTTATTTTTACTTGAATTTGAATTTTTAACCTGCCATGTTGGGATTTGAACTCATATTCTTTAGATTATCAATCCAGTTTTGGATTACTACTCCAATGAAATAATCCTTATGCCACCCAGATTATTCTTTTCCCAACCTACTTTCCCAGCCATTTTGAGCTATTAAAAAGCTTCAATATTGTAGCATCTGACAGAACTCAGGTGCCTCACTTCCATTTTTAGGAACAATTTGTTGTTGAATTATGCACCTTCCACCATTTCATGTTACAGATGTAAAACACCTAGATTAAGAACATATTGTTTTCATAGTCAACTTGGCAAATTCTCATTTCTGTCCATTTGCAAGGGAAACAATTCAGAAAGGGTAATAGTAACAACAGAAGGGCCTGATCATGATCTGAAAATAACAATGTGCTCCTTTGTTCAAAGGTCAAGCTGCCTGTTGTGCTGGTTGGTAGGGGATATACATTGATTGATATATACACTAGCACAACAGACTGGCAATGCTCCTCACAGGCATGAATTTCTTTCCCATACACTAGCACCATTACTAAACAAACTTCCACACAACCATACTGTGCTTCCTCTCTTTCCGATGAGTTCTTGGGTGCTTCACCCTCTGTTCCAGTTGCAGAGCTTCAGCCAAGAGGTCATGTAGTTGGACGAGGATCAGCTGATCACTGCCGCCGTTCTGCAGGTAGGAAAGCCGCAAGGCACTGAAGAGGAAATTCGGATACATGAATCATCAAAACAGGTCACACACAGAGTAGCATCATCCAATCCTGCTGAAAAATAGACGGCACAGCTTTTGCCTGCCACTCTCAACACAACGAACTACCATCAGTTAGGCCATTTGTGGGAGAGCAGAGCAGCGGCCAAGACATCAGGGGGATGATGGCACAATGGTAATGTCACTGGGCTAGTAATGCAGTGGCCCAGGCTAATGCTCTGGGGACATAGTTTCAAATCCTGCCATGGCCAGGTGGGAATCCCACCAAACATGGTGGAATTAAAATTCAATTAAGAAATCTGGAATTAAAAGTGAGTCTCAGTAATGGTGACCATGGAACTACCAAATTGTCATTACTCATCTGGTTCACTTCTGGCCCAGATATACAGCTGGGAGGGACTTGCACTGGGAGTCCTCTACATTGACTCCATAAGAATTTACACTTAAAACACCAATAAATTTGGGGAAGATTCAAGTTGACACTATATATTAAAATCATGACAGGTATGCACATATAAACTGGAATTGCCACCTGCACCTTTTATATAAATTTCCAGAGGGGTCCCAATTATCCAATTCATTAAAAATCCCACAAGGCTGAAGTCTCACAGCATCAAATTAGACATGGGAGAGAGAACCTTCTGCTGATTACCACATACATAGCCAAGCTAAATTTGAAGCCAGCTGCCAGGAGAAGCGGACACAGGTGAGGTAACTGCAGGGGCAGATTCCAGGAACTAAAGAAGAAAGTGCCCAAATCCGGGGGAGTGGAACAGGAAAGGTCCTAAGAGGATAGTCTAGTCAAAGGACAAGGACAGGAATCTGGAAAAGGTCCTGTTCTGTCGAAGTGAAATTAAACAGCAGAGAGGAGGGCTCCAAGCTCAAAGAGAAGAAAGCTGCAGGAAGCAGACTTAAAAGAAAAATAGCTTGTGAGAAGCCAGGCATACAAGGGGACAGCCCAAGGTCTGTAACTCTTTACTACAGGGCTGTGAAAGTGGTGTTCTGTTGGCATGGCTGAGTCAGTGAGAGAGAGTGCGTGGAAGGGAGCCTGGATGCCAGTGGCAATCCAGGGGGCGGGTAACATTGGAAGGAGAGTTTGAAATCCTGGAGGTGGACCCTTGTGGATGGTCTGAGAGAAAGCATCATTTGGGAGAAGATTCCAAATGAGTTCTTCAAGATTGGAAACTCGTGTGACAGACGGAGTTCAGTGAGACCGGTTGGCTCACAGTGTGACAGTGTGTCTGGGGGAGTTGAGGAGAGATCCATAGCATCTGTTCGGGGTTACATCTGTCACTTGGTTTCAGAGAGTGGTGTGTCTGACCGCAGGTCAGCTATTGGTTTACATGGACTGCGTACTTATTGTGAGCATTAGAATATAAGATAGCTTTTGTAACTTGTGTTATCCTTACAAGTCTGTATACATTTTTAAAGGTGTAGTTCACAGAATCGCAGGATTTTAGCGGCACAGAAGGAGGCCATTCAGCCCATTGTGTCTGCACCGGCTCTCCAGATGAGCATTATGACCTAGTGCCATTGCCCTGCCTTTTCCCCATACCTCTGCATATTGTTTCTCTTCAAATAATCACATAATGCCCTCTTGAATGCCTCGATTGAACCTGCCTCCACTACACTTCCAGGCAGTGCATTCCAGACCCAAACCACTAATTGTGTGAAGAAGATTTTTGTCATATCACATTTGCTTCTTTTGCAAATCAATTTAAACCCATGCTCTCTCGTTCTTGATCCTTTTACGATCGGTATGAACTTCTCCCTATCTACTCTGTCCAACCCCCTCATGATTTTGAGCATCTCTGTAAAATCTCCTCTTAGCCTTCTTCTCTCCAAGGAGAACAGTCCGAACCCCTCCAATCTATCCTCATAGCTGAAGTTTCTCATCCCTGGAACCATTCTTGTAAACCTCTTCTGCACTCTCTCCAGTGTGTTCACATCCTTCCTATCATGTGGTGCCCAGAACTGTACACAATACTCCAGCTGAGGTCTAACAAGTGTCTTATATAAATAGCATCATTGCTCTTGTACTCTATACCCCTATTAATAAAGCCTAGGACGCTATATGCTTTATTAACTGCTCTTTCCACCTGTCCTGCCACCTTCAATGATCTATGCACATATACACCCAGGTCTTTGTGCTCCTGTACCCCCTTCAAAATTTCACCCCTTATTTTAAATTGTCTGTCCATGTTCTTCCTACCAAAATGCATCACCTCATTCTTCTCCACATTGAACTTCATCTGCCACCCATCTGCCCACCCCACCAACTTGTCTATGTCCTTTTGAAGTTCTACACTGCCCTCCTCTCAGTTTACAACACCCCCAAACTCCATATCATCCGCAAACTTTGAAATTGTCCCATGCACACCAAGATCTAGATCATTAATATATATCAGGAAAAGCAAGGGTCCCAATGCTGACCCCTGGGGATCTCCACTACAAACCTTCCTCCAGCCCGAAAAATATCCATTGACCATAACTCTCTGCTTCCTATTTTTCAGCCAGTTTTGTATCCACATTGCTACTGTCCCTTTTATTCCATGAGCAATAACTTTCTTCACAAGTCTGTTGTGTGGCACTGTATCAAATGCCTTTTGAAAGTACATGTACACATCAACGGCATTACCCTCATTGACCTTTTCTGTTACCTCTTCAAACCTCTTCAAAAACTCCAGTAAGTTAGTTAAACACGATTTCCCCTTTAGAAATCCATGTTGGCTCCTCCTTATCAACCCGTATTTCTCCATGTGACTATTAATTCTATACCAAATAATTATTTCTAGAATTTTGCCCACCACTGAAGTTAAACTGACTAACCTGCAATTGCTGGGCTTATCCTTACAACCTTTTTTAAACAAGGGCATAATGTTTGCAATTCTCCAGTCCTCTGGCACCTCCCCTGAGTCTAGGAAAGACTGAAAGATTATGGCCAGTGCCCCTGCAATTTCTATTCTCACTTCCTTCAATATCCTTGCATGCATCTTGTCTGGTCCCAGTGCCTTGTCAACTTTAAGTGCCAACAATCTATTCAACACTTCCTCCTTATCAATTTTGAACCCTTCTAGTGACAGAGTTTGCTCATCTGTCACCATGGCCTGGGTAGCCATATACCCCCTTGATAAAGACGGATGCAACCTATTCATTTAATACCTCAGCCATGGCCCCTTTGTCCATGTGTAAATTCCATTTTTGGTCCCTAATCGGCCCTGCTCCTTTTACCACCCTTTTACTATTCATATGCCTATAGGAGACTTTGAGATTCCCCTTTATGTTGGCTGCCAGTCTTCTCTCATAATCTCTCTTCGCTTCTCCAATGTGCTTTTTCACCTCCCCTCAACCTTCTATATTCCTCTTGATTCTCAACTGTATTTTCTACCTGAACCTGTCATAAGCGCACTTTTTCTTCTTCATTTTAATTCCTATCTCTAGTTGTGGGTGAATGAATATTGTAATATAGTTTGCCTTTTCCTGTTTAATAAATGTTTTATTCTTTTGTTAAAAGTTCATCAGCTGACTCCTGTGACTCTGTTCAGTAGCCACTCTCCACACATCCAAACAAAAATAAAAGTTAGGATCTATCAAGCCAAGTTCCACCCTGGAACCTGGCTTGTCCAGTCGTAACATAATCTGGGATCATAACAAAGGTCCTAGTAAAATGAAAACACTCATTGTTGGCATCTGGTTCCAAATATTGTCCAATTATATATGCAGCATGGGTCATTAATATTAAAGAGCAGCAACGATATAATGCAATATTAGTTTGTGTGCACCCTATAGGTGATCCCACAGCAACTATTAAACAAACCAGAGTACAAATTTTACTTTAACAGCATTGTGCAATATTGTTAATTTGACAGGAAAATATCCCATTAGTTATTTATAATATTGTGCAGACGATATCACTTATTTCAGTGACTGCCTTAGGCATCATTCACATGTTCTGCACATTGCACGATATGGACACGGTGACAATAAATTCATATTGGGAGGAAAGATTCAATACGTCCAACCCAGATAAACTGCACAAGCCCTTTTCCATTCTGTAGAACTAGAAGGCCACTTTCCTCTACCTGGGTGCATGAATTCCCCCCACCCTCAACGCCCCCCCTCCCAACACCTCTCTAACATCCCCCCACCCCCCTCAACCTCTCCCTCCAACATCTTACCACCCCCCCAACCTACCTTCCACACACACACAGCATTCAATTGGTTCTCAAATTACAGGGATTTCACTTGCCATTTTTCAACATTTTTCTTTCATGTTCATGGAAACTGCTGCTGATCTTTGGACAGCTTCATGGTTTTCTGATGGGCTTTACAAAAAAAAAAATCAGAATCATGAAGCTGCCTGAAGATTGGAAGCAACTAGTGAAGCAGACACTGACAGACCGGCTTTAAAAAAAATCAGAACTTTTAAGCCGATCTTTCAAGTCTCAAACTCTGGTTGCTTAGGATGGGCAACCTGACAACTCTGTTTAAAACACTGAGCCAGGGCTTCCCATAGCTCCCGAGCCTGATGTTTGGCACCATCTGCACCAACACCCCCACCCTGGGCCCTGGCCCTAAGAGGACATTGGCAACCATGGATCTCCACGTTCATCTTGCTCTGGAGGCCTGGATCACCTTCGTTGGTGGTACATTCATCCAGTTGGTGAAGCTCTTTAGAAAGACTGTTCTTTGTCCACCTCTATCTCTTTTACCATCGATCTTTCCCATCAGCATCAGAATTTCTAAATCATGATTTCGCATTACGTGCCCAAGAAATTCTAACTGTCTCTTCCTGATCTTGATCAGCAGGAGTCTTTTGGTCCCAGATTTAACCAGCACCTCTTCGTTGGTAGTGTGACTTGTCCATCTTCATTATATGCCTCAAAAACCACAACTCTGCAGCCTCAATTCTTCTCTACATTATTTCACTGATCATCCAACACTCGCCTCTATATGTCAAAATTGGTGTGATGTAGCATTCCAGGATTCTCGGCTTTGTTTTCATGACTATTTTTGAGTTGATCATAATCTTTTTAATTTTTTAAAATGCATCTTTGGCCATTCCAATCCTTCATCTTATTTCTTGGTCGCACTTTCCATCCGATGCTGACATACTTCCTAGTTAACAAAATTTGTCTACCTGTTTGACCTTTTCATTCTTTGCTGTGATCTTACATTCTAGTATGATTCTCTTTTTGGACACTACTAGACATTTTGTTTTCTTTCAATTTATGCTCAGTCCTTTCTTCTCACTTTCCCTCACTACTCAATCCAAAATCTTCTGCAGTATCTCTCCAGAGTCGGCAATAAGAGCGATGTCATCAGCATATCTTGATTAACTAGCTGTAACCTCCAACTAATAATCCAGGAAGGTCTGCAATCTCTCTAAGAATATTTTCACTATACAAGTTGAATAAATCTGGGGAGAAAACAACCCCTGTCTGACCCTACTTTTAATTTTCACAAAATCACTTAGATCGTTATCAACTTTTTACGGCCGCAGTTTGTTTCCAATAAAGATTTCTTATCATTCTAAGATTCTTACCATTGAGGTCAGGAGACTCTAACATGCTCATCAGCTCATGTTTCACCTTATCAAATGCCTATGATCAATAAAACATATGAATACTGTGCATCTTTTTTCATCTCTATGGCTCTTTCTGATAGCATACGTATCATAAAGATAGTATTTCTTGCTCCTCTAGCTTCTACAAACCACACTGAAGAGCTGAAATTTCCGGCTTTATCTTGCTCCAGGCCCTATTCATCAGTGCTCAAAGAAGGATTTTAGTAATGTGACTCATCAGACTGATAGTGCTATGGGGCTCACTTTCGATTGCTCTGGTCTTTTTAGGGAGCGCAATAAATATTGATTTATTTAAGTCTTCTGGAATTTCTCCCGTGTCGTAAACTTCATTAAAGATGAGTCAGTTTGTCTACTCCAAATCTTTTAAACTTTTAATTTGTTTGGTGAGCATTTCATCTGGGCCTTTGCCTTTACTGTTTTTCATCTGAATCACTGCTGCTCTTACTTTGTCTTTAATGATCTTTGGACCACCTATATTTTTTCTTAATTGTTGGCTTTTCTTCTTTTCTGTTGTCCTCAGTTAAATCCTGTTTGCATTCAGTCCATATTGCAAGCACTTGGGTCCCTTTTCATGATAGCTTCCCCATGTCTCCCTTTGATGCATCTGCCACTTGCACACCCAAATGTTCCTGTGATTTCCCTAATATCTTCGTGCATTGTTCTTGAGTCTCTGTCTTTACATTTTCCTATTCCTTCACGTTTGTTGTTCAACCATTTTCCTTCTCTTCAAGCCATTTTGGTCTGATCCTTTCATCTAATTCCTAATATTTCCATTGATCTGTTAGCTTTACCTTCCTTCTGTGCTCTATGAGGTCCAATATTTCATCTGTCATTCATTTTTGTTTCTTTCTCTTTTCTTTAATTGGAATGGTGCTTTTTGATGATGCTTTGAACATCTTCTGTGTTTAATGGTCTCCTTGGTCTTCAAGCTGTTCGAAATGGTTTGAAACGATTAGTGTACAGCAAATGCTCAGGTTATTCTCAGTACCTGGTTCAAGGAGCGTCCAAGAAGGAAATAAACCTGGAAAAGTCCTGGTTACATGACCAGAAATCAAATTGACTACATGGCAACAAACAGCAGATTCTGAAACGCAGTTCAACAAGCAAAGACCTACCCAGGTGCCAACTGCAGAAGCGACCATGTACCTGGAGTTTGCACCATTAAAACAAAGCTGAGGAAGTTGAAAAAAAAAATGACATTAAAGAGATTAGATTATAAACTACTCAATACAGAGAGTTAAATTAAAGAGAAATTTAAAGTGGAACGGGAAGAAATCTACACAAAATGTCTGCCTGCAAGCTGTTTCTTATAGTGTACAATCTGGTATTACATGGAGATTAACCATTCTGTAGAAAGGCATTTCAGCCAAACCAGTTCATATTGGTGTTTATCATCCACACATGCAGTAATCCAAATCCCATGTGCCCATCCCGTTTCTTATATTTTGCAATAATTCAAATACCTATCTAACCTATGTTGATGCAGAGGTTATTATAAACACGGAGACAGGATCTGAGTGGGGAAGAGGGCAATAGTGGGAGCAAAACACCAAAGATGAGGTGCAGTTTCAACAGGGATGCCACGACATCATTTTATTTCTGGCTTTCACATCTCCACAAGTGGGCATGACGCAAACCTGCATGTCGCATTTTTACCTCAACTCTTTAAAGGGCCAATACACAGATGAAATTTGGAGAACTTGACAGAATCGTGGATTTATGAAATTTAGTTGCTTTAGTGAGGTGTCCCTTGATGTACTGACAGATGAGGTGAGAGTGAGGAAGGAGGTCCTATTCTGCAATAGTGAGAAGGAAAAAATAGCTGCTCTAACGAAAAAGCTGCGGTTGATGGTGAAGAGATGGGCAGCAGGAGTGTTGTGCTGAGGATATGGAGTCAGTGAAGCAGTTTAATAACCTAACCAGGTCAGAAAAGGCGAGCACTGGTGCAGATTCACCTAGACACTGTAGAACACCCACATTCCCCTTTACTCTGTCCTATCATTCATACTGCCTCACATGGCTCCTCAGATCCACTTGACTTTCAGCAGCACGCATTGTGCGATTTCAATGCCTCAACTTCCCTTTCCCCCCTCCACCACTGCCATTTACCCCAATCTTCATGTAAACTGTTACTGCCTCAACTTCCCTGATTCTCAGCAAACAACCTCAAATGGAACTGCCAACGGTTCTACTTGTTATGCATCTGCCTGTAGTCATCCTCACTGAATGCACTGCATCTATCAGGTGAAAACATGTCTTAGAGGCACTCATAGGTCTGTGCCTGTTGCAGGAAAAAAGAGCACAAAACAGAGGCAGCAGGGACAGGACTGGAGATGGTCCATCACAGATCATGGAGATGATTACTGGAGAGCAGGAGGTCCTGGAGATAAGTGAGATGTCAGTGTCCCTGAGGGGAGATTGAGACTTCACCGCTTGATGGTGCCAGCAGGAAATGCTTTTGATCAACAGTTCATACAAGACTAAGTCATGTTGACTTAATTTCAGCACCAAATAAACATCTTTACTTTTCCTTGACTAAATCATATTCAAATCTTTTCTCCTCCAGTCCTATCATAATTAAGACAGCAGCCTGTGCCATTTCCAGATGATAATTTCTCATAGGAACATAGAATGGTTACAGCACAGGAGGTCATTCAACTCATTGTGTCCACATCAGTTCTCTGCAATTCAGCTAGTCCCTCTCCTCCACCCTTTCCCCATAGCCCTGTGATTTATTTTCTTTTGGTGCTTACCAAATTCCTTTTTCAAACCCACAATTAAATCTGTTTCCACAACACTCTCAGATCCTAATCACTCGCGCATAAAAGGTTTTTCCTCAAGTTGCTGGTGGGTTTTTTTTGCCATTCACCTTATATTGATGTCCTTTGGTTCTTAACCTTTCCACCTACGGTAAGTTTCTCTCCATCTATTCTGTCCAGATCCCTCATGATTTTGAACACCTCTATTAAATCGCCTCTTAATCTAATCTTATCTAAGGAGAACACCCCCAGTTTCTCCAATCTGTCCACGTAACTGAAATTCCCCAAGCCTGGAAGCATCCTCCTCAATCTTTTCTTCACCCTGTCACATCCTTCCTAAAGTGTGGTGCCCAGAACTGGACACAATACTCCAGTTGAGGCCGAACCAGTGTTTTATACAGATTCACTATAGGTTTTTTGTCTTTGTACTCTCTCTATTTATAAATCCCAGGATCCCGTATGCCTTTTTAACCTTTCTCAACCTGTCCTGCCACCTTCAACGATTTGTGCGCATGTACCCGCAGGTTTCACTGTTCTTGCATCCCCTTTAGAACTGTACCCTTTTATTTTATATTGCCTCTCCTCATTCTTCCTACCAAAATGTATCTCTTCACATTTCTCTGCCCATTCTACTGGCCTGTCTATGTCCTCTTGAAGTCTACTATCCTCCTCACAGTTCACAATACATCCAAATTTTGAAATCGTGCCATGTTCAACCAAGTCAACCAGCTCCTGGCGAACACCACTGTTTGCCTACTTCCAGTCCAAAGAACAAGCCTTCATCAGTACTCTGTTTCCTGTCAGTCAGCCAACTTTGTATCCATGCTGCCACTGTCTTCACGGGCTTCCATTTTGCTGGCAAATCTATTATATAGCAATTTACCAAATGCCTTCTAGAAGTCTGGGTACACCCCGTCGATCGCATTACCCTCATCAACCCTCTCTGTTAAACATTAAAAAAAACTCAGTCAAGTTAGTTAATTTGCCTTTAACAAATCTGTGCTGGCTTTCTCAAGTCCATGTGACTGTTAATTTTGTCCTGGATTATTGGCTCTAAAAGCTCTCCCAACAGTGATTTTAAACTGACTGGCCTGTAGTTGCTGAATTTATCCTTACACCATTTTTGAACAAAGGTGGAACATTTGCAATTCTCTACTCCAATGGTACTATCCCTGTATTTAAGGAGGATTGGAAGATTATGGCCAATGCCTCTGCAATTTCAGTCCTTCCCTCAATATCCTCAGTGCATCTGACCTGGTCCTGGTGATTTATGAACTTTAAAAGCACAGCCAGCCTTTCTAATAATACCTTATCAATTTTTAGTCAGCATAGACTGGTTGGGTCGAATGGCCTGTTCCTGTGTTGTTAAACTTATGTAAACCTATGTGACACCCTTGGTAAATACAGATGCAAAGTACTTAGAGGAACTGATTCCTCTGATGCTGCACTGTCACACTGTCACTGTGCAGATAGTGTACTTCAGGGGTAGTTCACAGTTCACAAGTGAGCACGAGCAGAGTGGTGGTGGGGGGAGTCCATTCTGGAGGACGCAGTCCTCTCCAAGCTGGATGCAGATACTGAACTCCAGCAGCCAATGAAAAAGCGAATGATAGAGGGTTAGCAGATAATGTTCAAACCACTGGCAGCTCTCCAGCCACACCTTCCACAATCTCAGCAAGGAGAGGCATTAGTGGATTTATGTTGTCAGCCACTGCAGGGATGCTTTCCATGGATACAACAGCCTCCTCCAAGAACTTCAACACTAATGAGTCCCTGCAGGCCCTTATGACAACAGTGAATACTATGGACACTAACTTGTCAATCATCTTAATTGGGTTGACAGATATATTCGCCACAGAGGTTGTACCATGTCAGAGTTAGGAAAAGTGAATGAAAAGCTTGAGCATTTCACCAAGCGCTTGGATGTTTATGAAAATGTTGTGCTACCATATTTAATTCCTTTATTCACATTAAATTTATTCATTTATCCCACTCTCCCATGTTTATCATTCTTGCATGGAAAGTGCCAACTCAAGTTTTTAATTGCTTAATGACAAATGTGCAGACACAAATTAATTGAGATCAACTGGGGTATGTACAATGAGTGGATGGCTGGTTACAGGACTGCTTTGTGTAAGTGCAGGAAAGGAGGGGTTGAGAGGAGATGTGATAGTTACTTTGATCCAGCCCGAGTGACTAATTGAACCTTCGAGCTAGGGCGTCCCATGGTGTCCTGAGCAGTAACATGATAGTTGGTCAGGCTTTGGGTGCCGCATCTTCATCTTCCATTCCACTGGAATCCAGTGTAAGGCTGAAGTATTCGCAACAATCTTCATCCAGAAGTGCCAAGTGGATAATCCATCTCGGCCTCCTCCGGAGGTCCACAGCATCACAGGTGCCAATCTTCAGTCAATTCAATTCACTCCATGTGATTTCAAGAAACAGCTGAAAGCACTGCAAAGGCTGTGGGCCCTGACAATATTCCGGCAATAGTTCTGAAGACGTGCTCCAGAACTTGCCGCACCCCTAGCCAAGCTGTTCCAGTACAGCTACAACACTGGCATCTACCCAACTATGTGGAAAATTGCCCAGGTATGTCCTGTACACAAAAAGCAGGACAACTCCAACCCAGCCAATTACCTCCCCATCAGTCTACTCTCCATCATCAGTAAAGTCAAGGAAGCGGTTATCAACAGTGCTATCAAGCGGCACTTGCTTAGCTTAGCAATAACCTGCTCACTGAGGCCCAGTTTGGGTTCCGCCAGGGTCACTCAGCTTCTTACCTTATTACGGCCTTGGTTCAAACTTGGACAAAAGAGCCGAACTCCTGAGATGAGGTGACAGTGACTGCCCTTGACATTAAGGCCGTATTTGACCAAGTGTGGCATCGAGGAACCCTAGAAAAACTGGAGTCAATGGGAATCAGGGGGTAAACTCTCCATTGGTTGGAGTCATACATAGCACAAGGAAGATGGTTGTGGTTGTTGGAGGTCAGTCACCTCAGCTCCAGGACATCACTGCAGGAGTTCCTCAGAGTAGTATCATCAGCCCAACCATCTTCAGCTGCTTCATCAATGGCCTTCCTTCCATCATAAGGTCAGAAGTGGGTATGTTCGCTGATGATTGCACAATGTTCAGCACCATTCACAACTACTCAGATACTGAGGCAGTCCATGTCCGAATGCAGCAAGACCTGGGCAATATCCAGACTTGGGTCAACAAGTGGCAAGTAACATTTGCAACACACAAGTGCTAAGCAATGACCATCTCCAAAAAGAGAGAATCTAACCATCGTCCCTTGACATTCAATGGTATTACCATCGCTGAATCCCCCACTATCAACATCCTGGGGGTTACCATTGAGCAGAAACTGAACTGGGCTAGCCATATAAATACTGTGGCTACAAGAGCAGGTCAGAGGCTAGGAATCCTGCAGCAAGTAATTCACCTCCTGACTCCCCAAAGCCTGTCCACCATCTACAATGCACAAATCAGGAGTGTGATGGAATACTCTCCAATTGCCTGGATGAGTGCAGCTCCTATAACACTCAAGAAGCTTGACACCATTCAGGACAAAGCAGCCTGGTTGATTGGCACCACACCCACAAACATTCACTCCCTCCACCACCAACGCACAGTGGCAACAGTGTGTACCATCTACAAGATGTACTGCAGAAACTCACCAAGGCTCCATAGACAGCACCTTCCAAACCCACAACCACTACCATCTAGAAGGACAAGGCAGCAGATACATGGGAAAACCACCACCTGAAAGTTCCCCTCCAAGCCACTCACTATATTAACTTGGAAATATATCGTCGTTCTTTCACTGTCGCTGGGTCAAAATCCTGGAACTCCTTTCCTAACAGCACTATGGGAGTACCTACACCACGTGGACTGTAGCGGTTCAAGAAGGCAGCTCACCACCGCCTTCTCAAGGACAAATAGGGATGGGCACTAAATGCCTAGCCAGCGGTGGCCACAGTCCGTAAATGAATTTTTAAAAAATCCTCATTCTTATCTTACTGTGTCTGTGCTTCTCAAGCTGATTTTCCAATCTGACTGCCATCACTGGCTCTGCCTTGTAGAGTACTGCACTTTAATCACAGCCACGTGAGCTTTATCTGATTCCACTCTGCCCCTTAAAAGATGAACATTACTGAATATGGACTGCAAACAATCCTAAAAATTGTGTCTTAGCATACTTGTATTGTAAAATACGATACAAATACATTTTTTATACAATACAGACTGAATCAAATTTGGTACTGTCTATAGATTAACCCCCTCTCCGCCTCCGTAAAATCATTCATCTCCAACCTGCCTCAGTCCATCTGCTGCTGAGACCCTCATTCACACTTTTATTACCCGTAGACTTGACTAATTCAATGTTTGGCAATCTCCTATCTTCCACCCTATATAAACTGAAGCTCATCCAAAACTCTTCCTGCCTGTCCACAAATCCCATTCATCCTTCCATCCTTCACCCTTTTGCTCACTGACCGACCGACATCGTCTCCGAGTTTTTTTTATTATTTTGAGGTACATGTCACTAACAAGGCCAACATTTGTTGCCCATCTCTAATTGCCTTTGAGAAAGTGGTGCTGCACCTTCTTGAACTGCTACAATCCATTTGGTACCAAACCATCTAATCCCACAATATCTCAATAATAATCTCATCTTTGTATTTGAAACCTTTCATGGTCTTGCCTCTCCTCATCTCCACAGCCTGCCCCAGCCCTGCAACCCTCCAAAAACTCTGCATACTTCCAACTCTGTCCTCTTGTGCGTTCCCAATGCGGCTGTGCCTACAGCCAGTAAGATCTTTGCTTTGGAATTCTCCCCCTAAACATCTCCACCTTTCCCCCCTCATTTAGGACACTCATTAAAATCTACTTCTTTAACCAAGCTCTCGGTCACCCATTCTAACTGGCTTGGTAATAGCTGGAGGAACCAGTTCTGAAGAGGAGTCTAATTGGGCAAAAAATGTTTACTCCAATTCCCTCTCCACAGATGCTGACATACCTCCTGTGTTTTTCTAGCAGTTTCTGTTTTTATTTCAGCATTCACAGTATTTTGCTTTTATTCGAATTGGTTCGGTGTCAAGTTTTTATTATATTTCTATGATGCGCCTTGGGACATTTTCCTCCTTTATAGGCTTTATATTACTACAAGTTGCTAACTTAATTTTCTTCAATGATTGTAGTTTACCAGAAGGCACACTTAACACCATGTAGTGTCACCACCCTATCATTAACTGGATTTAGCTGAAGAAAGATTTACCTGATTTCAGATGACAGGCTTCCTCCTCCATAGAAAGGGAGAAATGTCTGCGGATGCTGAACCTTCTCCCTTCTCTTCGATAAATGCGAGTGCGAAGTGTTGTGCCTGCTTGCAACTTTATTTTGTCTGCATTAATGAAAGCATAAGAATTACTCTTTGAAAACTCCTTGCTAGGGGCTGTATTCTGATATTTGGCAGTTCTCCCAATAATGAGGCCTTTCCCTAGGTTTGAGTTTGAGTCAAAGACTGATTAACAATGTCACAAGAATTAAATTCATTAATTAAGATTCATTTATGGGTATTTTACATCATGATGTGCACCATCCCCCATCAAGAAGTTAGGTGGAAAATCTACTCCCCTTAATGTCACTTTGTATTCCAAAGAAAAAAATATACAGAATAAACATCAGCATTGCTAAATGAAAAATAGACCATGGTCCATCTAATTCATCTTCTAACGTTCTGGTTGCCACATGATACGATAGTATTATGTAATAATGATAATGGAGTTGTTGACTAATCATAGCTATCAGTTAGTCAATAGCAGACCCAGACATAAAGTAAGGAAAACTCCAGTAGTAGAGACCTTTGTAAACTAAACTTATCTTCTTTGATTTCTTCCTTGCTCCTCTTGAACAGATACTTGACTCCAGGCAGGCCGAAACTCATTGCCAAGAATCTCTTCTCACTTCCCCATACTTACGTCAACAAATCAGCAGTACTTGAGCTGATTTCTATGGGAGAACATTATGAACCATAGAACCATAGAAAAGTTACAGCACAGAAGGAGGCCATTCAGTCCATCTTGTCCATGCCAGCCCAAGGATACCCAGGTGCCCTTTCTAAGCCCACCTTCCTGCACCCGGCCCATAGCCCTGCAGTTTACAGCACTTAAGGTGCAGATCCAGGTATTTTTTAAAAGAGTTTAGAGTTTCTGCCTCTACCACCAACTTGGGCAGCAAATTCCAGACACCCACTACCCTCTGCATAAAAAAGTTCTTCCTCATGTCCCCCCTACACCTTCTGCCACTTATCTTGAATCTATGTTCCCTGGTTCTAGAATTCTCCACCAAGGGAAACAATTTTATCCACTCTATCTATTCCCCTCATAATCTTGTACACCTCAATCAAGTCACCTCTCAGCCTTCTTTGTTCTAAGGAAAATAACCCCAACCTATCCAATCTCTCCTCATAGCTAAACTTTTCTAACCCTGGCAACATTCTTGTAAACCTCCTCTGCACTCTCTCCAGGACTATTACGTCCTTCTTGCAATGTGGTGACCAGAACTGCACACAATACTCCAGTTGTGGCCTAACCAGTGTTTTATACAATTTCAACATTATGTCCTTACTTTTATATTCTATACCTCTGCCAATGAAGGAGAGCATTCCATATGCCTTCTTTACAACCTTGTCTACTTGAACTGCTGCCTTCAGGGACCTGTGTACTTGTATGCCAAGATCTCTCACTTCATCTATCCCTCTTAGTGTATTCCCATTTATTGTGTAATCCCTGTAACTGTTTGACCTCCCTAAATGTATGACCTCACACTTCTCTATGTTAAAATCCATCTGCCACTTTACCGCCCACTCCACCAACCCAACTATATTGTTTTGGAGATTATGGCTATCCTCTACACTATCCACTACTCCGCCAATCTTTGTGTTATCTGCAAATTTCCCAATCGTGCCCACCACGTTCACGTCCAAATTGTTAATATATAACACAAACAGCAAGGGTCCCAACACCGAGCCCTGTGGAACACCACTTGAGACAACTTTCCATTCGCAAGGGCATCCATCGACCATTACCCTTTGTTTCCTGTTACAAAGCCAACCTTTTATCCAGTTTGCCACATTACCCTGAATCCCATGGGCTTTTACTTTCCTGACCAAGCTGCCATGTGGGACCTTGTCAAATGCCTTGCTAAAATCCATGTACACAACATCCACTGCACTAACTTCATCAACTCTCCTTGTCACTTCCTCAAAAAATTCAATCAAATTTGTGAGGCAAGACCTTCCTTTAACAAATCCATGCTGACCATCCCTGACTAGTCCATGTCTTTCCACATGACAGTTAATCCTATCTCTCAGGATTGATTCTATTAGTTTGTTCACCACCAATGTAAGACTAACTGGCCTATAATTGTTTGGCATTTCCTTTGATCCCTTTTTAAACAATGGAACTACGTTTGCATTTCTCCAGTCCTCCAGTAGCTCCCCTGTATCTAGTGAAGATTGGAAAATCATCCTCAGAGCATCTGTTATCTCCTCCCTGAGTTCCTTCAGCAGCCTCAGAAACAATCCATCTGGCCCTGGTGACTTATCAACTTGCAAGGATTTCAACCCTTCGAGCACTTCCTCTCTCTTTATGACTATCCCGTCCAATGTCTCACAGTGCTCCTCCTGGACTACTAGATCTACATCCTCCCTTTCCTTTGTAAACACGGAGACAAAATATTCATTCAAAACCTTTCCCACAGCCTCTGCGTCTACACACAAGTTTCCATCTTCACCTCTGATAGGTCCCACTTTATCCTTAACTAACCTTTTAGCATTAATGTACTGGTAAAACATCTTTGGGTTATCTTTAACTTTACTTGCTAATCTTTTTTCATGCCCTCTCTTTGATTTCCTTATTTCCTTTTTTACTTCGTCCCTGCACTTCCTATATTCGTCTAGGCTATCTGCAGTGCTTAGTTCTTTGTGCCTCCCGTACGCTTTCTTTTTCTGTTTGATCTTCCCCTGTATTCCTCTAGACAACCAGGGGGGTCTAGATTTGGCAGTACCACTCTTATTTTTGTAAGGGACATGTCTACTTTGTACAATTAGGGTCTCGCTTTTTAGTGCTTCCCACTGGTTTTCCACTATTTTATCCTCCAGCAGTGTTGTCCAGTCCACCTCAGCCAAGTCCCTTCTCATTTCTGAAAAATTTGCCTTCCCCCAGTTCAAGACTTTTACTCCTGCCTTATCTCTGTCCTTTTCCATGGTAATGCTAAATCTAACTGAATTGTGATCACTGTCCCCAATATGGTCACCAACTGTCACTTCACCCACTTGCCCTTCTTCGTTCCCCAAGAATAGGTCTAGAATTGCATCTCCTCTCATTGGGTTTGTCACTAATTGGTTGAAAAATTTTCCTGGACACACTGCATGAATTTTTCTCCCTCAGTGCCCCTTATATTGTTTGAATCCCAGTTGATATTAGGATAGTTGAAGTCTCCTACTATTGTTGCCCTCTTGTTCTTACAAGCAGAAATTTGCCTACATATTTGTTCTTCTATCTTCCTTTCACTATTTGGGGGTCTGTAGCATACTCCCAGTAGTGTGACTGCCCCTTTTTTATTATGAAGCTCCTAATGGTTGAAATGTGGAGAAGTAGTGTAGTACAATCCAATAGGAAAATTGAAATGGAACCTTGCACTGAAGCAGCAAGGAAATCTATTTTATTGCTCTTTGATTTAGGCAATTACTAGGAGGCTGCTTTGAATGCTCATCCTCAGTTGCTCTGACAAGGTGATGGTGGTTGCAACATAGGAATAGGCAATTTAGTCCCTTGAGCCTAGTTCATCATTCAACTAAATCATAGGTGATCTCAACTCCATTTACCAATCTTTGCTCCATATCGTGAGACCTTAACCCAGTAATAATACACCAATCACAGTCTTGAAAATTCCAATTGACTGAGCATTGACAGCCTTTTTAAGGAGCAACTTCTAAATTTCCACTACCTTTTGTGTGAAAAAATGCTTCCTGATTTCTCCTCTCAATGGTCTAGCCTGAATTTTAAGATTATGCCTTCTTATCCTGGACTCTCCCACCCAGGTCCACAGAAAATTTGCAGAGAGTCCAGGAAATAATCTCTCTAGTGGGCGAGAGAGAGGGAGAGAGAAGAGCACAAGGGGGAAAAAGAAAAAAAACATCCACTTCGTATAAATTAACAATAGCTAGTGCTGGTCTCGCATGAGTAGCTGACAAGATACTTGGCCATTTCTTTACGGTGATGGCCACCTCGGTTTTCAACAGTGAATCTTGCACTTATTTTCAGCAAGAGGGAAATGGAGGTGGGAGGGCAACAACTGATGTGATACCCAGGTGTAAGGCATTTTGATATTTTGTGTATTTTTGTGATGCTGTAAGGCCTCCCTTTGTTTCTTTTTAATTTGTATTATCTTTATACTTGTGTCAAAATATAACCAGTTGTGAGGTGGACCAACGCCCTGAGCTCAGAAACGGGTGGTAGGAATATGGAGTGTGGAGGACAACAGACGAAGGGAGAAGATTTTTGACTGAAGACATCAACTCTGAGGCTTATATGGAACGTTTTAAAAAATAAAGACTGTACGAGGGTACACACACACACATAGCCGTGTCAGGACATGTCACTGGGGCAGTGGCTAATCACCAGACACCCTGATTACACCCTGACCTAGACAATGTGCGAATGGCTTTCTTCCTGCCTTACCAAGGTACAAAAATCACATCCATTGCTGGCAGGTACATGGAGACACCCCCTGCTGAGAGCAGGAAATGACCACCATGCAGGTTGTCTTTGTATGGCCAGGGCGGGATTGCTAATCCAATTAGATGACTTGATTTAAGACATTACCTTATATGGCAAGAGACTAGGGTCAGAAATGGGTATGAAGCCACAGCTCCCAAAGACATTGGGGCTGCTGAAATCAGGAAGTGTGACTCGGGCATTCACGGAAAGTCGTGTGGAGGAACTGGTTCAGCTGTCTGACCACCCGGGAATGAGTTTCTGCACGCGAGTCTTACGAAGCAACTGGTGTTGTAAGTACATACTATCGCTTAGTGGGTTAATAAAGGCTTTCCACAGAAGGTAGAAACTATATCCATAGTTTGTTTCATGTCGTTGATAGCAAGTACAGGGTGAGGACCTTAGAGGGTAGTGAGACCCCCTGGTTAAGAATCTTACACAGGTGCACTCAATTTGGACTCAGGCAAAGAAGCAAATGCCATTACAATCCTACATAAATGCAAAATACTGCGGATGCTGGAAATCTGAAACAAAAGCAAAAAATGCTGGAAAAACTCAGCAGGTCTGACAGCATCTGCGGAGAGAAAGACAGAGTTAACGTTTCAAGTCCATATGTGCTCTGAAGAAGAGTCATACGGATTCAAAATGTTAACTCTGCCATTACAATCCTGACTATTTCCAGCGTTTTAAGTTTATATTAATCTCTTCTTGGTTTGATTCTTGAAATCGTGGCGAACTTGTCAGTTTGAGAGAGACAGAAAACTGAGAACAGCAGGGTAAAGCAGCAGCGGAAAGAGAGAGAAGCACTGCAAGGACAGCAAGGCATTTAACATTTAAGGCATGTATATAGGTGAAGTATCTGATCTGTCATGGGACTTGGAGACTGAACGTAACAAGAGGAAAAAAAAATTGTGAATGACCACATAGGTCAAGGAGTCCCATAGTTGAGTAAATTGTTAACCTTTTAATTTAATCTAAGTTAAATAACTAGAATATAAAACCAGTTTGATTAATTAGCATAAAAACTAAAGCCAAATTGATAACTATATAATTACAAGCAGTGTTAAGTTAATAAATCAAATCTAGAGGATAAAGTTAAATAACTAGGAATAGCAATTCTAAAGGATTCTGAATATTTTGGTACATTAAAATCTGAGTTATACAGAATTATAAGCAAAACATTTACATTAACTCCCTATCTAATAATGTGACGTCAGCACAGGAGAAGCAGCTGATTGTTGAGTAGCTGGTGAGTCTTCATTTATTTAAGTAGTAAGTTTAATTATCTAATAAATGGAGGCATGGCAGGTCAGCTCAGATCCATGGAGGCACATCCTGTTTCATGTGGGAATTCCAGGATGATTCTCATGTCCTGGACAACCACATGTGCAGGAAGTGTCATCAGCTGCAACAGCTCATGCTCTGGGTTTTGGAACTTCACCAGCAGCTGCCATCACTGTGGCACATCCACAAACCTGAGAATTAAATGGATAGCATGTTTGTAGATGTCATCAGCCCACAGCTTAGGCATATGAAAGCCAGAGTGTGACCGGGTGGTCATCAGGCTGCCAAGAAGGACCAGTTAGGTAGTTCAGGAATCCCCTGAGTGCATCTCACTCTCAAATCAGTATTCAGTTCTGAATAGTGGTGAGAGTGATGGTTTTTCTGAAGAATGCAGCCAGAGCCAGGTCCATGGCACTATAGCTGATTCAGCAATACAGGGCAGCATAAGGAAGATTGAGAAAGCAACATAGATAGGGGATTTGATAGATAGAGGAGCAGACAGGTGTTTCTACAGTCGCAAACATGAATCAAGGATGACACGTTGCCTCCATTTTGCCAGGGTCAGGGATGTTACTGAGTAGCTGCAGAGCACTCTGAGGGGGTAGAGTGAACAGACATGGGTCATGATCCATATTAGTGCCAGTGACATAGGTAGGAGGAGGAGGAGGTCCCAAAGCCACAGGTTAGGGAGGTAGGAAAGAAACTAGTTAGCAGGATCTCAAACATTGTAATCTCTGATTACTCCCAGTACCACATGTTAGTGAGTATAGAAATAAAGGGACAGTGTAGATGGGGAGAGTTTAAACTAACTTGGCAAGGGTGTGGGAACCAGGACGTAGTATTAAAGAGGAAAAGCAAGGTGCACAGAGAATTGGGAGCGAGAAATAGCACTAAAGTAGGAAATAGTAAAGTATTAGGTGGGGTCAAGTTATGATGGAATGTAATAAGTCTAAATTAGGTTTATTGTGCATGTATGTGAATGCACGGAGTGTGGTAAATAAGGTTGGAGAGCTGCAGGCACAAATACTCGTGCAATTATGATGTTGTGTCAATAATCGAGGCCTGGCTCAAAAACTGGCAGGATTGGATAGTAAGTATCCCTGGATACAAGATATTCAGGAAAGGTAGGGAAGAAAAGAAAGGAAGAGAGGTATTGATTAAAGCAATCGCAAAGTGTTGGAGAGAGAGATAGAGAGAAAGGGTGTCTTGCATGGGTCAAGGACAGAATCTATTTCCACACAAGTTGCAAGAACCTCAAATGTCTTGGGCAATTGCAAGGGCTGAGTTTCTCCATTGCTATCATCTGGATCCCCTTACCTGCCTCACTTGCAGCCACACCCCTTTGGCTAGGTGCTTCAACTTTGGTCTGTGGTCAGTGACAGGAGGGTGTGACTACAAGTGAGGCAGGTAAGGGGATCCAGGTGATAGCAATGGGGAAACTCAGCCCTTGCAATTGCCCAAAAGATTTGAGCTTCTTGCAACTTGTGTGGACGACAGCGGGGACTGGAGGGAGGATGACCAAACTGACCATAGCACGGTGGAGCAGGGAGCCTTTCGAGTGAGGGGAATAAAAAGGAATGTAGTTGTAGTAGGAGACAGTATAGTTAGGGAGATAGGTTCAGTTCTCTGCAGCAGAGAGCATGAGTCCCAAATGCTGTGTTGCCTGCCTGGAGTCAGGGCTATGGACATGTTCTTGGGGCTGGAGAAGAATTTGGAGTTAGAGGGGAAGGATCCAGTTGTCATGGACTACATGAATACCAACAACATAGGTAGGACTAAGAAAGAGATTCTGCTCAGGGAGCAAGAGCAACTAGGAACTAAATTAAGAAGCAGAACCACAAATGTAATAATCTCTAGATTACTACCTGAACCACGAGCAAATTGGCATAGGGTAAATAAGATTAGAGAGTTGAATGCATGGCTCAAAGATTGGTGTGGGAGAAATGAGCTTCCTTAATGCTTTCTTTTCCCTGATGTAGTTCAGTGTACTTACATTGTCTCCAGCTGTAGGATCTCCAGCTGATGCTTCATAGACTCCAGAAGTAGCTCATTTTTGTATTCTTGAGCCTTAAGCTCTGCCAACATTTTCTCCACTTGTGAAGAGATCTTGCTTTTCTCAGACAATTCATTTAATTTTTTCACAATTTCTGTAGTAAAATTACAAATGCTAAATCATTGTAGCGATCTCTATAAAACTACCTAGAACAAGGCATTATCTTATCGAAAGCCAAAATTACACACAAAACCTAAACATTAGTCATTTTGCTCAAGTGGGGGCCTTACTTGGGGTGTAGCAGTTGTGTTGGAGAATTTCTGGATTCAAGCCACACTCCAACATAGAGCATGTCATAGTCAAGGCTGACACCTCAGTGCAGTGCTGAGAGAGTGCTACATTGTCAAAGGTGCTGTCATTTGGAACTGACATTAAGCCAAGGCCTGACCTTTTCAGGAAGCTGAAAAGATCCCATTGCTCAAGATGGGCATGGGAATTCTTGCAGTGCTCTGGTCAGCACTTATCCTTCAAATCAACATTACTAAAAAAAATGTATCTGGCCATTTAATTCGTTGTTGTTTATAGGTGCTGTCTGTGGGTCCTTATTGTGCACAAATTAGCTGCCACATTTCCCAATAACACAACAGTGACTACACTTCAAAGGTACTTTACTGGCTGTTTTAGCATGTCCAAGAGATCAAGATAGGTGCAATATAAATGCATGGTCTTTCTGGATACGTTTTTATTTGGTGCAGGGCGTCCAAGGTCACATCATTAAAAAAAATGCCCCAAATATTTAAGTAGTTCACAAATACACAAAAAGGGTTCAGCATTTTGAAATAATGGAATGATTTTTATGCCCTTAATATATTGCACGGAACAAACCTCATCTGATGGTGCGGTAGAGTCATGCATCGTGCGTGAGGGACTGCAAGACATGGTACTAGAAAGGGACTGTACACAAACTAGCCGCACATTTATTGAACTCTGTCTTATTGATTGCAATAAGTTTTAGAAAGATCAAGAGGGTTGTGGTGTAAAGTCACCTGATCACATGGCTTCAGTTGTGATTGTTACAAAAACATAGCAGAAGATAATTCTATCTAGAATGTAATGTCAAATAATTCTGACAGATGACAGGTTAAATAATAAACTTAAGCTGTTACTGATGATTTGTATTGAGACAAGACATGTAAAATACAAACACATCTTATTTCCCTTTCAGGAATAACTCAGGTAAGGCATCTGCCAGCAACCCAACGTTATGACAAAAGATCTAATGCAATATTTCTTTATTATCCAGAATTTGTTACAAATGGGAGACTTTAGTCAGAGCGCAGCCAACTAACTGAGTGAAGACTTAGAGTTTGGTGAGAGGGGAGTTTTAAGTGTTAAGTTTGTTCTTAAATTTTGCCCTTAAAATCTAATCTAGTCTGTAATTAGCATTAACTGGAAAGTACTCTGTAAGCTGGCCAAGTGCTTTATTTCTTGCAGTTTAGACAGAGTGAACTCACTCTTAGCTAGAGGAGCTGAGTAGTTAATTAGCTAACTGGTTGAATTTGGTTACTGTAGCCCAGTTCAATTTACTATAAATTCAGGGTTCTTTAGTGCAGCCTTGGCAAACAGAGTGCAGCCAACTAACTGAAGACTGGGGGCAGAATTTTGCCGTCGGCAAGCAGGGGGAGGGGCCTGCTCGCCGACGCGTAAAATGACGCGGGATGACATTGGGCGGAACCTCCGATGTCATCCCTCCCCATTTAAATTTTCAGGAAGGCGAGGGCGCAGCAAAATCAGCTGCAGGCCCGCCAACCTGTCAATGGCCAATTGAGGCCATTGACAGGGTCATTTAAACAATTGAAGGACCTGCCCGTCCAAATTTAAGGTTGGCGGGCAGGCCAGGAGCCCCGGTGGCAAATAGAGAAAACATGAAACCTCATCCAGCGGCGGGATGAGGTTTCATGCAGGTTTATAAAAATTTTAATAAAGTTATTATGTAAATTATGAACATGTCCCAACTCATCACATGAGGGGGACATGTAAGGGTATTTTTTTCCCCATTTTTAATAGTTCTTAAACTCCAGGCGATCTCTCTGAGGCTGCACTTAGCCTTATGGAGATGTGCGTTCTTCCATGCGCATGCACAAAAGAGCGCACTCTCGCTTTTAGGGAATCCCCCCGCCCGCACAGGAAACGTATAGCGCTTCCCGCCGGACATCACACTTGGCGGGCCTTAATTGGCCCACCCACGTAAAATGGCAGTGTGGCCTGCTTCGCTGGCGGGGATCAGCTCCCCGCCCGCTGCAGATTGGGTCGGGCTCGCCCGCCTGACAGGCAGAAAATTCTGCCCTTGGAGTTTGGTTAGTTCGAAGAAGGAGTTGTTCATTTCCTCTTTCCATCTTTCGCACCCCATAGAAATTGGTTCTTGCTCTACTACAGGGAAAGGAGCTAACTGTTCGGTGAGAATCTGGTAAGTTCTATTCTATCCCTAAAGTTTAAAATAGTACATAATTTGGTGGTAAAGTTAATAAAATATATAAAAAAGTGACATGTGATTTTTAAAATTCATTCATGGGAAGTGGGCTTCACTGGCTGGGCCAGCATTTATTGCCCGTCCCTAGTTGCCCTTGAGATTAATATAATTAATATAATTAAGTAATTATTTAAAACACATTAAGGCTGGCAGGACAGGTGACATGTCAAGGCTGCAGCATGTGGGATCTCCTGGATAACATTGTGATCCAGGGCAAATACATTTCCAGTAAGTGTTTGTGGTTTGAGGAGCTTCAGCTCAGAGTCATTGAGCTGGAGGCTGAACTACAGACACATCAGGAAGGGGGAAGGTTCCCTGGATGCTTTATACCAGGAGGCAGTCACACCACTTAGGATAGGGTCTTCTGATTTGGACAGTGGCCAGGGACAGGAGGGTGTGACTGCGAGTGAGGCAGGTAAAGGGACCCAGAGGGCAGGAGTGTAGGAGTGTGAGCCTCTGCAATTGTCCAATAGGTTTGAGGTTCGCTCAGCTTGTTTGGATGAGAGTGGGGGCTGCAGGGTGGATGAGCAAACTGACCATGGTACAGGAAGCCATTCAAGTGGGGGGAGCAAAAAGGAATGTAGTGGTAGTAGGGGACAGTATAGTGAGGGGGAATGACACTGTTCTCTGTAGCAAAGAGTGAGAGTCCAGGCGGCTATGTTGCCTGCCCAGTGCCAGGGATCAGGACATCTGCTCAGGGCTGGAGAGGAATTTGCAGTGGGAGGGGGAGGATTCAATGGTCGTGGTCCATGTAGGTACCAATGACATAGGCAGGATGAGGAAGGAGGCTCTGCATAGTCAGTATGAGGAGCTAGGCACCAAATCAAGAGGCAAAACCTCAAAGGTAATAATTTCTGGATTATTACCTGAGCCACGTGCAAATTGGCATAGGACAAATAAGATTAGAGAAATGAATGCATGGCTCAAAGACTGACGTGGGAGAAGTGGGTTCCGGTTTGTGCAGCACTGGCATCAGTATTGGGGAATGTGGGATCTGTGCTGTTGGGACGGTCTACATCTGAACCATGCTGCAGCTGCTGTCCTCACACGCCGCCGGGAGTTTAGCAAGGTTGGATGGTATTTATTTTAATGCAAGGAGTCTGAGGAATAAGGCAGATGAGTTGAGGGCACAAATTAACACATGGAAATATGATGCCATTGCTGTCACTGAGACATGGTTGAGAGAGGGGCAGGATTGACAGCTCTATAGTCCAGGATATAGGGTCTTCAGGTGAGACAGGGAAGGAGGTAAAAGAGGAGGGGGTATTGCAATATTGATCAAGGAATCAATTACAGCAGTAAGGAGGGATGACATCTTACAAGGCTCCTCAAATGAAGCTATATGGGTAGAACTTAAAAACAAAAAAGGAGCAATCACATTGCTAGGAGTGTACTATAGGCCCCCAAACAGTCAGAGAGAAATGGAAGAGCAGATATGTAGGCAAATTTCAGAGAAGTGTAAAAACAATAGGGTAGTAGTAGAGGGGGATTTCAACTTCCCCAACATTAAGTGGGTTAGTCATAGTATGATAGGTTTAGAGGGAGCAGAATTCTTAAAATGCATCCAGGAGAGCTTTTTAAGCCAGTACTTAGAAGGTCCTACAAGACAGGGGACGGTTCTGGACTTAATTTTAGGGAATGAAGCCGGGCAAGTGGGGGAGCATTTTGCAGATAGTGATCATAACTCCGTTAGATTCAAGGTTGTTATGGAAAATGACAAGGATGAGCCAGAAATCAGAGTTCTAAATTGGGGGAGGGCCAATTTTAATAAATATGATTTGGCCAGAGTGGACTGGGAGCAGCTACTTTTAGGTAAATCTGCATCAGAGCAGTGGGACTCATTCAAGAAGGAAATAGGGAGAGTACAGGGCCAACATATTCCAGTAAAGATAAAGGGTGGGACCAACAAATCCAGGGAACCCTAGATGTTAAGGGATATTCAGGATTGGATAAAGAGAAAAAGGGAGGCTTATGGCAGATACTGAGGGCTCAAAGCAGCGGAAGCCCTAGAAGAGTATAGAATATGTAGGGGGGAACTTAAAAAGGAAATTAGGAGAGCAAAAAGGGGCATGAAAGAACATTGGATTTTCCTTTATGTTACCCGCCCAAGTTATTTTACAAGTACATTACAAGTAAGAGGATAACTAGGAAAAGAGTAGGGCCCATGAAGGACCACAGTGGCAATTTATGTGTGGAGCCGGAAGACGTAGGTAGGGTTCTAAATGAATACTTTGTGTTGGTGTTCACAAGTGAGACGGACAACGTGGGTATGGAAATCAGGCAGAAGGACTGTGATATAATTAAAGAAATTAGCATAGAAAGTGAGGAGGTTCTAAGCGGTCTGGCAGGCTTAAAAGTAGATAAATCTCCAGGCCCGGATGAAATGTATCCCAGGCTGTTGAGTGAGGCAAGGGAGGAGATAGCAGGAGCGCTGGCAATAATTTTCAATACCTCTCTGGCCACAGGAGAGGTGCCAGAGGACTGGAGGACAGCCAATGTGGTACCGTTATTCAAGAAGGGAGGAAGGGATAAACCAGGGAACTACAGGCCAGTCAGTCTAACCTCAGTGGTGGGGAAACTATTGGAAGCGATTCTGAGGGACAGAATTAATCTACACTTGGAGAGGCAGTGATTAATCAAGGACAGTCAGCATGGTTTTGTTGAGGGGAGGTCATGTCTGACCAATTTGATTGAATTTTTTGAAGAGGTGGCCAGGTGTGTAGATGCATTTGACATAATCTACTTGGGCTTCAGCAAGGCTTTTGATAAGGTCCCCCATGGAAGACTGATAACGAAGGTAAGAGTCCATGGGATCCAAGGTAATTTGGCAAATTGGGTCCAGAATTGGTTAAGTGGCAGGAAGCAAAGCGTGATGGTTGAGGGGTGTTTTTGTGACTGGATGCCTGTGTCCAGTGGGGTTCCACAGGGATTGGTGTTGGGGCCCTTGCTGTTTGTGGTATATATAAATGATTTAGACTTGAATATATGAGGGTTGATCAGTAAGTTCGCGGATGACATGAAAATTGGTGGGGTGGTAAATAGTGAAGAGGATAGCCTTAGATTACAGGAGGATACAGACGGGCTGGTCAGATGGGCTGATCAGTGGCAAATGGAATTTAATCCAGATAAGTGTTAGGTGATGCATTTGGGCAGGACAAACAAGGCACTGGAATACACGATGAATGGTAGGACCCTGGGAAGTACTGAGAATTAGAGGGACCTTGGTGTGCATGTCCACTGACCCCTTAAGGTAGCGGGACAGGTCAATAAGGTGGTTAAGAAGGCATATGGGATACTGGCCTTTATTAGCTGAGGCATAGAATATAAGAGCAGGGAGGTTATGCTGGAACTGTATAAAACGCTGGTTAGGCCACAGCCAGAGTATTGCATGCAGTTCTGGAATCTGCATTATAGAAAGGATGTGATTGCACTAGAGCGAGTGCAGAAGAGATATTTCAGGATGTTGCCTAGGCTGGAGAGTTTTAGTTATATGGGGAGATTGGATAGACTGGGGTTATTTTCCTTGGAGCAGAGGAGATTGAGGGAGGACATGATTGAGATGTATAAAATTATGAGGGGCATAGATAGGGTAGACAGGAAGGAACTTTTTCCCCTTGGTGGAGGGATCAATAACCAGGGGGCATAGATTTAAGGTAAGGGGCAGGAGGTTTAGAGGGGATGTGAGGAAGAATTTTTTTCACCCAGAGGGTGGTGGGAATCTGGAACTCACTGCCTGAAAGGGTGGTAGAGGCAGAAACCCTCATAACATTTAAGAAGTAGTTGGGTGCACACTTGCGATGCCATGGCATACAAGGCTATGGGCCTAGTGCTGGAAAATGGGATTAGAATAGTTAGGTACTTGTTTGACCGGTGCAGACTCAATGGGCCAAAGGACCACTTTCTGTGCTGTAGATCTCTGACTCCATGGGCAGAATTTTCTGCCTGCCGGGCGGGCGGGCCCGACCCAATCTCCAGCGGGCGGGGAACCAAAATCCGCCGGAGATGCGGGCCCCGCCGCCATTTTACGTGGGCGGGTCAATTAAGGCGCGCCCAGCGTGACGTCCGGCGGGAAGCGCTATGCACTTTCTGTGCAGGCGGGGGGGGATTCCCCAAAAGCGAGAGTGCGGTTTTTCCCGCATGCGCACGAAAGAGCGTACATCTCCCTGAGGCTAAGTGTTGCCTCAGGGAGATCGCTTTCACTTTTAAAAATATGAAAAATAGAAAGAAAAATTCCCTAACATGTCCCCCTCATGTGACAATGTCACATGAGATGGGACATGTTCATAATTTACATAATTAGTTTATTAAACTTTTTAAAATCCCTACGTGAAACCTCAACCCACCGGTGGATGAGGTTTCATGTTTTATCTATTTGCCACCGGGGCTCCTGGCCTGCCCGCCAACCTTAAGGTTGGAAGGGCAGTTCCTTTAATTGTATATTTGATCCTGTCAATGGCCTCAATTGGCCATTGACAGGTCGGCGGGCGGACAGCTGATTTTGCTGCGCTCCCGCCTTCCTGAAAATTTAAATGGGCCAGGATGATGTCGGGGGTTCCACCCGTCCTGCGTCATTTTATGCGTCGGCGAGCAGGCCCCGCCCCCTGCTCGCCAACGGCAAAATTCTGCCCCATGAATCTAAGGGCAATTATGAGGGCACAAAAGCAGAGCTAACTAACGTAAACAGGCAAATGAGGTTAAGGGATAGGACAATAGGGGTTTAGTGGCAGACATTTAAAGGGATATTTCATAATACACAGAATATATACATTCCAATGAGAAAGAAAAATCCTAAAAAAGTTGAAGACAGTATCAAACTTAAAGTAAAAGCATATAATTACGCAAAGCAGTACAGGTCAGGAGATTGGAGAG
This sequence comes from Cetorhinus maximus, assembly GCF_964194155.1. NCBI lineage: Eukaryota > Metazoa > Chordata > Chondrichthyes > Lamniformes > Cetorhinidae > Cetorhinus > Cetorhinus maximus. The sequence continues at coordinate 144,524,520 of NC_135880.1, forward strand.
AATATAAAGAAGAGCAAAGAATGACAAAAAGATTAATAAGGAGGAAAAAATAGAGTATGAGAGAAAGCAGGCTAGTAATAAAAAGATGGACAGTAAGAGTTTCTATCGATATTTAAATAAGAAAAGTTAACAATGTGAGCAATGGTCCTATACAGTGCGCGTCTGGGGAATTGATAATGGAAAGTAGGGAGATAGCGGATGAATTAAACAGGTATTTTGCTTCTGTCTTCACGATAGAGGACGTAAGTACCATCCCAGAAATAGCTATAAATCAGGAAATGGAAGGGAGGAAGGAACTCGGGAAAATTGCAATCACCAGGGAAGTGGTATTGAGCAAATTATTGGGGCTGCGGGCTGACAAATCCCCAGGTCCGGATGGACTTCACCCTAAGGTCTTGAAAGAAGTGGCTAGTGAGATAGTTATTGTGTTGGTTTTAATTTTCCAAAATTCCCTAGATTCAGGGAAAGTTCCATTAGATTGGAAAATAGCAAATATAATTCCTTTCTTCAAAAAGGGAGGGAGACAGAAAGCAGGAAACTACAGGCCAGTTAGCTTAACATCCATCATGGGGAAAATGTTAGAAGCTATTATTAAACATGTTATAACAGGGCACTTAGAAAAATTCAAGGCAATCAGGCAGAGTCAACATGATTGTGTAAAAGGGAAATCATGTTTAACCAATTTATTGAAGTTCTTTGAAGGAGTCACATGTGCTGTGGATAAAGGTGGATGTACTGTACTTAGATTTCCAGGAAGCATTTGATGAAGTGCCACATTAAAGGTTATTGCAGAAAATAAAAGCTCATGGTGTAGGGGGTAACATATTGGCATAGTTAGAAAATTGGCTAGCTAACAGGAAGCAGGGAGTTGGCATAAATGGGTTTCTTTCTAGTTGGCAAGATGTGACAAGTGGTGTGCCACAGGTATCAATGTTGGGGACTCAACTTTTTACAATTTATACAAATGACTTGGATGAAGGGACCGAAGGGATGGTTGCTGAATTTGCTGATGACACAAAGATAGGTAGGAAAGTAAATTGCATAGAGAATGTAAGGAGGCTACAACAGACATAGATAGGTTAAGTGAGTGGGGGAAGACCTGGCAAATGGAGTATAATGTGGGCAAATGTGAAATCATTCATTTTGGCAGGATCTAGGTGTCCTAGTGCATGAATCACAAAAGGTTAGTATGCAGGTACAGCAAGTAATTAGGAAAGTTAATAGAATGTTATCATTTATTGTGAGGGGAATTGATTACAAAAGTAGGGAGGTTATGCTTCAGTTGTACAGGGCATTGGTGAGACCACATCTGGAGTATTGTGTACAGTATTGGTCTCCTTATTTAAAGAAAGATGTAAATGCATTAGAAGCAGTTGAGAAGGTTTACTAGGCTAATACCAGGATTGAGCAGGTTGTCTTATGAGGAATGACTGGATAGGTTAGACTTCTATTCACTGGAGTTTAGAAGAGTAAGAGGCGACTTAATTGAAACCTTTAAGATCCTGAGGGGTCTTGACAGGGTGGATGCGTAGAGGATGTTTCCTCTTATGGGAGGATCTAGAACTAGGGGTCACTGTTTAAAAATAAGGGGTCGCACATTTAAAACAGAGATGGGGAAAACTGTTTTCTCAGAGGGTTGTGAGCCTTTTGAACTCTCCTCCTCAAAAGGCGATGGAAGCAGAGTCTTTGAATATTTTTAAGGCAGAGCTAGGTAGATTCTTGATTAACAGGGGACTGAAAGGTTATCAAGGGCAGACAGGAATGTGGGGTTGAGGTTACATTCAGATCAGCCATGATCTTATTGAATGGCAGTGCAGGCTCGAGGGGCCAACTGGCCTACTCGTGCTCCTAATGTGTATGTTCGTATGCTCATAAGATGGTTGTGTTTTAAGCTGTCCTCTTTTGAGATGAAACAGAATGTCCTGGAATGGAGCATGGTGAAGTTGTACTGAAATCTGCCTGGAGACAGACCATATGATTTAGTTGTAATGGGGACAGAGACCCAGGCTGAAACTCATAGGGCAGAATTCTCCCCCCATTGGGCAGAAAGTTCGGGAACGGGCACATGCGGGTGTGCCTCTGATCAGAGCCCCCGATTGGGGGCATGCCGCCATTTTATGTGTGACATCTGCCAGGAAGCACTATGCGCTCCCTGTGTGGGCGAAGTGGGGTGGGGGGGGGTTCCCTAAGCCAAGAGTGCTCTAGCGCACTCATCTCCCTGAGGCTAAGTGCAGCTTCAGGGAGATCGGCGCCAAATTCAAAAATGTTAAAGATAGAAAAATAATATTTTCCTGACATGTCCCCTCATGTGACACTGTCACATGAGTTGGGACATGTCCATCACTTTTAATTAAACTCTTATTAAATTTTTAAAAACCTACATGAAACCTCATCCTGCCCATGGACGGTTGGACGGGCTGGTCCTTTAACTAGTTAAATTAGTTTTTAAATGGCCTTAATTGGCCGTTGACAGGTCGGCGGGCGCACAGCTGATTCGGCTGCACCCCTGCCGACCTGAAAATTGAAATGACACGGGGTGACATCGGGAGTTCTGCCTGACGTCATCCCACATCATTTTACGCATTGGCGAGCGGGCCCCGCCCCCCGCTCACCGACCTCAATATCCTGCCCATAGAAACTCAAGTGCTAGTTTTCACACCTTGACACAAAAGAAGGGCAGCTGATCTTGCTAGACACTTAATTTAACTTTTATTTTTGGGTTCAATTTCTCATTTCTAATCTCTGTGTGTGTGTTGCATTTTTATTATTTTTTTCTCGCGTTTAGTAACGAATAAACTCACCCTTTGACTCAAGACAGCCTGGTTAAATCATTTAAAAACATAAATATATTTGGACTGGGAAAAGGTATCCATGAGGGAAGAGGTCATTTTTAAATTAACCTTGTTGCGGCCAACTGAGGGAGTTGAATAAAGAAAGGGAGCTAGTTCATCCCTCCTCACCTGGGAGCATAACAATTTTGGGTATCTTGTCCGGGATCATAACAAATTGGGGGAACCTCACCCAGGGACAGGTAGTAACACGACTAATTAATGTTTAGTCAATGTGGATTTTAGCTTATCTGTTACAGGAAAAGTCTTAAAATGTGAAATCTTGTCATGTGATTATGTTGGTCGCTGGGAAATTCACATCTCTCATAAAAAGTTATCGGTCTCTATGAGGATCAATTACAAATCAGGTAACATTCCTTTATCAAATGTGAAAGTGTCTTCTGTACATTTTGGTAACTTTCCCATGATCAGTTCAGTGTTATTTTTGGCTGAATCTCAGGGTTTACCTGCTCTCTGATCCTCCAGTTCCTTGTTACGAGACAATAAAGCAGTGACATGATTCCCATGATCCTGTGCCAGGTTTTGCAACTGATTCTTGTGTTCCCGCACCCACTGCTCTCTCGGGCTTGAGTCATCCTTAGATTTAAGACACAGGACAAAATGTTAGTAAATAGATTTTCTGATACTTTTGATAACGTGGCATTTTTGACAAAAAGAAATTGCAGAGCTGTGAAATGGTTGATTGTGGTTTTGGACCCTCGAGATTAAATTTTCTATAAAAACAGAAAATGCTGGAAAAACTCAGCAGGTCTGACAGCACCTGTGGAGAGAAAGACAGAGTTAACATTTTGAGTATGTATAACTCTTCTTCAGAGCTTTTTTTGGTCTGGTGAAAACTAAGAAGGTGCTGATGGTGCTGATAGTGGCATAAAGGTGAGAAAGCAGAATGTGTTAATGGCAGAAAAAGCATCAGCACTCTGTAAAAGAACAACATAGAACAAGTGACAGATGGCCCTGTTGGGTTCCCTGTTTGGGGGTGTGGTGGTTGGGGAAAAAGGATTAAAGGGATTAAGAAAAAGTGGGTGAAGATGAAGGAGCGAGGTCATGGTCTGAAGCTGTTGAACTCAATATTCAGTCTGGAAGGCTGTAAAGTCCCTAATCAAAAGATGAGGTGCTGTTCCTCCAGTTTGCGTTGAGCTTCACTGGAACATTGCAGCAGGCCAAGGAAGGACATGTGGGCATAAGAGCAGGGTGATGTGTTGAAACGGCAAGCGACGGGGAGGTCTGGGTCATGCTCGCGGACAGACCGAAGGTGTTCCGCAAAGTGGTCACCCAGTCTGCGTTTGGTCTCCCCAATGTAGAGGAAGCCATGTTGGGAGCAGCGAACACAGTGGACCAATTTGAAGGAGGTGCAAATGAAGCGCTGCTTTATCTGAAAGGAGTGTTTGGGCCCTTGGACGGTGAGGAGGGAGGAGGTAAAGGGAAAATGTTGCACCTTCTCTGATTGCATGGGAAGATGCTGTGGAAAAGGGGTGAGGTGTTGGACGTGATGGAGGAGTGGACCAGGGTGTCACAGAGGGAATGGTCCCTACGGAATGATGATGGGGGATGGGGGGTGGTGGTGAGGGGAAGATGTGTTTGGTGGTGGCATCATGCTGGAGTTGGCAGTAATGGCAGAGGATGATCCTTTGAATGCTGAAGCTGGTGGGGTGAAAAGAGAGGACAAGGGGGCCCTATCATGGTTCTGGGAGGAAGGGGAAGATGTGAGGGCAGAGGCGCAGGAGATGGGTCGGACACAGTTGAGGTCCTGTCAACCACAATGTTGGGGGGGGGGGGGGGGGGGGGGGGTTGGCGAGGGAGGCACCTCGGTTAAGGAAGAAGGAAGGCGTGTCAGAAGCACCGTTTTGGAAGGTGGCACCATTGGAACAGAAACAGCGGAGGCGAAGAAACTGAGAGAATGGGATGGAGCCCTTACAGGAAGCAAGGTGTGAGGAGCTGTAGTCAAGGTAGCTGTGGGAGTTGGTGAGCTTGAAATGAATATTGGTGGACAGTCTATCACCTGAAACGGAGATGGAGAGGTCAAGGAAGGGAAGGGATGTGTCGGATAGTGAAGGTAATAAGGTTGGAAATTGGAAGAAAAATTGATAAATCTTTCCAGGTCCAAACAAAAGCATGAAGTGGCACCAATACAGTCATCAACGTATTGAAAAAAGAGTTGTGTGGTGGGGCCCGTAGGACTGGATCAAGGAATGAAGGAATGTTCCACATACCCCATAAAGTGACAGGCATAACTGAGGCCCATGCAGGTACCCTCTCTGGGTACCTTTTATTTGGAGGAAATGAGACATGTTAAAGGAGAAGTTGTTCATTGAGAGAACAAGTTCAGCCTGATGGAGGAGAGTGGTGGTGGATGGGGATTGTTCGGGCCTCTGTTCAAGGAAGACGCAGAGAGTCCTCAATCCATCCTGATGAGGGATGGAGATGTAGAGGGATTGGACATCCATGGTGAAGAGGAGGTGGTTAGGGCCAGGGAACTGGAAATTGTTGAGATGACGTAGAGCATCAGAGGAATTGCAGTTGTAGGTGGGAAGAGACTGGACAAGAGGAGAGAGAATGGAGTCAAGATAGGAAGAAATTTGTTCCATGGGGCAGGAACAGGCTGAAACGATGGGTCTACCAAGACAGTCCTTTTTGTGGATTTTGGGAAGAAGATAGAAACAGGCTGTCTGGGGTTGGGAGACTAAGGTTGGAAGCTGTGGAGGGAAGATCTCCAGAGGAGATGAGGTCAGTGGCAGTCCTGGAAACAATGGCTTGATGTTCAGTGGTGGGATCATGGTCCAGGAGGAGGTAGGAGGAAGTGTCCAAGAGTTGGCGCTTGGCCAGCCTTTGCGAGGTAGAGGTCAGTACACCAGACAACAGCAGCACCAGTGTTGTTGGCAGGTTTGATAACAAAGTCAGGGTTGGACCTGAGAGAACGGAGTGTAGCAAGTTTAGAAGGAGACAGGTTAGAGTGGGTGAGAGGAGCAGAGAAATTGAGGTGGCCAATGTCATGTCGACAGTTCTCAATGAAAAGATCAAGAGCAGGTAAGAATCCAGAGGGAGGGGTCCAGGTGGAGGGAGAACATTGGAGGCAGGTGAAAGGATCCGTTGAATGGGGGGAGGGCTCCTGTCCAAAGAACTGAGCACGGAGACGAAGGCGGCGGAAGACGAGTTCAGCATCATGCCGAGCCCAAAATTCATTGAGGCGAGGGCGTAAGGATATGAAACTGAGCCCTTTGCCAAGTGCAGAACGTTCAGCATCAGGAAGGGGAAGGTCAGGGGTTATGGTGAATACACGGCAAGGGCTGGAATTAGAAGAAATATTGGGGTCAGAGGGAGGGGAATGGGTGGAGGGTCCTGGATGGGCATTGGTATCAATAAGTTGTTGGAGCTTGCATTCATATGGATTCGAAACATTAACTCTGTTTTTCTCTCCTCAGATGCTGTCAGACCTGCTGAGTTTTTCCAGCATTTTCTGTTTTTATTTCAGATTTCCTGCATCTGCAGTATTTTGCTTTCACCAAATTTTCAATGTTGACAATAGTAGGCTACTAGTTCTGGGATCTTCCTATGACCACTAGAACTGCCTCAATATTTGCCATCAAGGACAGGCCAACCATGGCATCACAAGAGGAGCATCTTGCTCTAAAACCCCACCCCACTGTATGCTCTCATCTAGACCACTACTGACATTAATCCACTCCAGTCTCCTAAGGCACATTTAACCCAAGCCAGTTTGTGCACATATATCATTGCAGCCAATGGCTGTAGCATTTTTTGCAATAAATTGATTGAACCTTGTATGTAAATCTGTTTTTAAGTTAGCTTCCACACTTTCCCCTGTACGATTGCCTATGTGGTTATCATGATTAACTTACTTACAAATAATTTTGTTACTCGTTAAAACTGATGTTTGTAATGTTACTTGTATCAATGTAATGATTTGTACAAATTTCAAGTTACAGTTGCTTGAATATTTTTTAAAAGCTGTGAACCACCTGTCTGAGCAGACAACTATTTAAATTTCAGGATCCTGCCATTCACACCTCCGCAAGACACAACTTTTGTTTCTTTACTTGTCCCAATACCACTCCTCTTGGCCTTGCACCATGGAATCTTTTGTCATTTAATCTCTCTTGCCCTCCCCCTATCGCAGATCTTCCTTTTTGTTCTTCTGCCCACCCTTCCACTTGCTCTAAACCTATTACATTTCTAACTTTTCCCAGTACCATAGAAAGGTCACGTACCTGAAATGTTACTTGATGCTGCCAGAACTGCTGAGTATTTCCAACATTTCTGTTTCATTTCAGACTGCCAGCAACCGCAGTTTATAGTTTTTGTGTTTCCATTTTAAACCTATTATTCAGATAAGTTGGTGATTTTTCGAGAGGTGCTTATGATTTACTTGAACTCCATAAACAGCTATCATTGTTTATGGCAAACTGTTAAGCTGATAACCACACAATGGGTGACCGTTAGACTAGACAAGCTAAACTATCCTACCATGTCCTTCTGGACCTGTCTGCAACTTTTGACATGGTTGGCCATACCATCCTCCTCCAACATCCTCAAAAAGACTGCCCTGGTAGACCCATTGCTTCAGCTTGTCTCCGCCCCACTGAACTGATTTCCTCCTATCTTGGCTCTATTTGTTCCCTCCTTGCCCTGCCTCTTCTCACCTACATCAGTGGCTCCACCCACCAGCCTCTTTATTCAATGGATTATCCTCCACCTCCAGCCTGAATCCGCCACCAAACACATTTTTCCCTTCCCACTCTTTTCAGCATTCCAAAGGGACAGTTCCCTCCACAATACCCTGATCACTCTTCAGTAACCCCCCTCACCTCCTCCCTTTCCTACAACACCTTTTCATGTAAGTGCAGGAGATGCAGATCCTGCCCCTCACCCTTCTCACTGTCCAAAGCCCCAAACATTCCTTCTGGGTGAAACAATAATTTATTTCTACTTTTTTTCAATTTATATACTGCATTTGCTGCTTCTAGGTCTTGTGGCACAGTGGGTAACATCCCTGCCTCTGGGCCAGAAACTCCCACCCAGGACTTGATGGCCAAGGAAGATGCATTTATAACACAGTCAAACAGGTTGAGTATCAACATTCAAATCCTTCTATCACAAGCCAGTGGCAGGTGGGAAGAGCGGGAGAGATTCCTGGTCAGCCATGGGGTGGAAAGAACATTGGAACCGCTTACATCAGGATCCATTGCTCCAAACTACAACATGCATGTAAAATTCATGTTCCTGCAGCAACTTGGACTCCATGAGTGATCTGGAACACACCACCACCATTAGCTGCTTATGATGTGGCCTCTATATCAGGGAGACCAAATGCAGATTAGGTGACCACTTTGCGGAACACCTCCGTCCATAAGTGTGACCCTGGGCTTCCTGACACTTTAATTCTCTCCCTGGCTCCCACTCTGACGTTTCTGTCTTGGCCTCCTGCAGTGTTCTGATGAAGCAAGATCAGTCAAGATCAGTGACAAGATAGAAGAATCACTTCCCAGCAACCACTTACAGCAAGATTACATTCTGGTCACCACCAGGTACACTGGGAGCTAATGGCCTTATAAGCCTTAGGAGTATCTTATGAAATGCACCAATTAACAACAATTGCATATTCTGTCAGTTTTCATTATGCTAAAACACCCAAGAAGCACTTGAATGCACAAACAGACAAGTATAAAACTTTAATTCTAATTGTCATCTAAATATTTAATGAAGCATCAAAAAGATACAATGAAAAAAATGTCAACCCTATCGTGCATTGAAAGGCATATTTATTATTTGCAAATCAGTTCCTATTCAGTGTTGGACTAGGCTGATGTTCAAGGTGAAGTCCAATGTTGGTTATTAATGAAATTGATTTTTAAATTAATTCATCCTATCATTTAAATGATAAATTAAATAACAGGATAGACTCAGAAATCTAGTACTCTTTTTTCTGGAAAAGGGACTAAGAAGAGATCTTCAAATTTATGAAAAGTTTCAATAGGGAGAATGTGGAGAAACTGTTTCTCACTTATGGGTGAGTCTTGAACAAGCAAGTATACATTTAAAATAGCCAATAAAAGACCAAATAAAAGAATTCAGGAGGAATTTCTTTAAACAGAAAGTGATCAAAATGTGGAATTAGCTGCTACTGGTTGAAGCAGACAACATTGGCATTTTTAAGGGGAGGTTAGATGCATCCAAGATGGAGAAGGGAATAGAGGGATAATGGAAGCTGGGTCGGAAGAGGCTTTTGTAGAGTATAAACGCTAACATTGACCAATTGGGTCAAATGGTCTGTTTCTGTGGTGCTGATTCTATGAAAGTCTATGTAAAACTGTAATTAGCTGCTTTTACCACTGGGTTTGCTTACTTGACATCTACAGCACAATGGTGAAGCAATTAGGTTACTGTTATGTGCATTACTAAAATTATGAAAGATGTGAATGGTGGATAGGGACCGTGCTGTTGTCAAAACAAGTGCATGCAAGCTAAACACTGGAACATATACATTTTGTTTTTAAATGCACACCGTGTAGTATTCCTCTGAATAGTAGCAGGACTTTTTTTTTAAGGATTAGAAATCAAGCAAAAAAAGCATAGATATGACTTTTAAGTACTGATCCTGTCCTAATTCAAGTACAGACACCAGCATTAGTGCACTCTAGTTCTGGCAAACTGGCAATTGTGCCTATTTTTTCTAGGCCCATTTTCAAATTGCTCATCTTCCTTGTAACCCTGAGGGATGGATTTTTCTTTTCCCAGTCATTAAGGGTCAAGATGGAACTCTAGCCTCCCAATGCCTCATGAGCCTGGTCCAGTTTTCTGGGTCAGACATCAATCTACATTCACGACAGGCTCCCTGCAAGTTTCCTGCCATTTAATGCAAGTCTGCCAGTGCCCTTCCACCACCACCTCCCCAAGATACCTTAGAGGCCATGGGGCTACATTTCAAAATTATTTCATTAACTGCACTGATATCATTAAAAACGCCACAAAATGCAAATTTATTCTTTCCACCATCCTTGTCTTCAGATTTCCTACATGTTCCCTCTCCTTCCTCCTCTAAACTACTTCAGCCTTCCCCTCTCCCTCCTTCTTTCCCCTCTTTTACTATCCTCTGCCCCTTCTCCTTTTCTCTTCACTCTGCCATCCTCTTTGCTCCTCCCTCCCTCCTCCTTTCCTTTTTCTACCCTTTCTCTTTTCTCTTCTCCTTACTTCCTTCTTCTATCCCCTCTCCCCACTTCTGCCCCTTCTCTCCTTCTCTGGTCCACTGTCCTTCCCCTTTGCTATCTCCCCCACTTACCCTCTGCTACCTTTTGCCCAACCCCCAATCATTTCCACTCTATTCTAATTCCTTCCCCAAACCACCCCACTGCCCCTGTTCACCATGAGAGATGCAGTAGCTGCGTCTTAGGGTCTTCAGGCTTATAAGAAATGTTGTGGATGATGAATGCAGTCTAACAGATAATACTATTACTTTCTCTTATGAAAGTAATGCACACTTTCTGTTAGGAAAAAGTAGGAGTGAGATATTTACTTTCATTTAAGAGACCATGACTGCTTCTCTTAAAACAGAGAACTTACCTGGCCAAATGCTATCCGTTCATCAGATATCAAATTCTCACATGTTAACCTCTTCTCATTCTCATCCATTTCCTCTAGGATATCTCGCTCCTCCATTTCTCGCTGCTTCCTTTGCTCTGCACGGCGTCGCTTATAGTCCTTTAGCTGCTCAAGCTATTATGAAAGAAGGAAATTTAAAAAGGAAAGGAAAATTATATAAAACAAAAACAGAATTACCTGGAAAAACTCAGCAGAAGGGTCATGAGGACTCGAAACGTCAACTTATTTCTTCTCCGCCGATGCTGCCAGACCTGCTGAGTTTTTCCAGGTAATTTTGTTTTTGTTTTGGATTTCCAGCATCCGCAGTTTTTTGTTTTTATCTCTATTATTAAGGAAAATAATATTCTGGAAATGGTCAACAGGTCAGGCAGCAGCTGTGAAGAGAGATTTTCTCTTGGACACCAGTCGCTGATGATGGGAGGGTGGTTGCACCAGACTTGCTGCGAGTGGAGGAGATCTGGGCTGGTGCTTGGGAGGGAAGCCTCTATTGGGACTTGGCCAGTGAGATGGTCTGTTCCCTTCATCTATCTGTCTTCTTTCTACCACATTCCTAGTCTCTGTAATATTTTCTTTGCTTCCCTGCCACCTCCCCACCCCCACCCCCCACTATTCTGCATTTAAACCTACTCTGAGCCCATTTTTTTGTTTCTATACTTATGCCTTTATGACCTCTTCTTGCCTTGCATTATCACTTTTGTACAAACATATGAATTAGGATTGTAATCATGCCTGCACCCCATCCTTTCACAGACTTTCCATTTTGTTCTTTGCTGGACAAAATTGGCCCAGATCTTCTGGTCTCCGGATCATTGGAGACCAGATGTACGACCCGAGGTGTGCGTCAGGACCCCGCGGAAGTCCCAACGTATTTACCTCCAAGGGAATTGTCCGGGAAGTTTGAACTTCCAATGGGAAATTCCCCTGCTCCCAAGGACCCTCTATAAAAGTCTCCAACTCCAAGTTAGAGTCAGAGACAGTTCTGACGTACCTAGATAATTATCCAGGAAATGTTAGAAAAAAATCCTAGTCCAACTCTAGGGTACAACTGACTCTCCAATCACTCACACTAACACCCCCGACTCCTCCCTCGACTACCCGACCAACTCCCCTGAACCCTCGACTGCCTGTCAGACTACTCCCCTGACATGATCCAACTACCCATCCTGACCCAACGTGACTACCCCTCTAATCTCCTGACCACCACGTTACCCCACCCCCGACCTGACCCAACCGGGACCAATATCCTCACAGGGCGATTTGCTATTGCATGTGGTTTAAACTAGCTTAGCAGAGGGGTGGTAACCTGAGAGGGAATTCAGATAGCGGAGAAACAAAGCTGGTAATGGTGCGAAGAAAAGTAGTAAGCGGAATTGGAAGGCAACAGAAAAAGGTCGGCATCAAATACAGTCAAAATACAGAATATAGTTAAAAAGGCAAATCAAAGGCACTCTATCTGAGTGGATGCACCATTCATAACAAGGTAGATGAATTGATGGCACAAATAGAAGTAAACAGGTGTAATCTAATTGCCATGACGGAGATGTGGCTGCAGGGTGACCAAGGCTGGGAACTGAATATTCAAGGTTATTTGACATTTAGGAAGGATATGCAAAAAGGAGGTGGTGGCATAGTGGTATTGCCACTGGACATGGGTTCAAATCCCACCACAGCAGCTGATGGAATTTAAATTCAATTAATAAATCTGGAATTAAAAAGCTAGTCTCGGTAATAGTGAAACCATTGTAAAAACCCATCTGGTTCACTAGTGCCCCTTTAGGGCAGCAAATCTGCAGTCTTTACCTGGTCTATATGTGACTCCAGACACACAGCACTGTGGTTGGGGACTGAAATGGCCTAGCAAGCCAATCCACTCAGTGTATCAAATCGCTACAAAGTCTAAAAGGAATGAAACCGGACAGACCACCCAGCATCGACCTAGGCACCGGAAACAACAGCGGCACATCCAGCCCTGTCGACCCTTCAAAGTTCTCCTTACTAACAGCTGGAGGCTTGAGCCAAAATTGGGATACTCTGAGCATCATACTTTACAGAACATGTCCCTGACGCCACCATCACCATTCCCAGAAGTGGTGGCACAGTGATACAGTCACGAGGGAGTTGCTCTGGATGCCCTCAACATTGACTCTGGACCCCATGAAGTCTCATGGCCAAACATGGGCAAGGAAATCTCATGCTGATGAATCAGTGCTCCTTCATGTTGAACACTACTATGGAGGAAGCACCAAAGGTGGCAAGGGCACAGAATGTACTCTGGGTGGAGGACTTCAACGATTTCCCCTTGATAATTAAATAGCATTACCGTCGCTCAGTCCCCCACTATCAACATCCTAGGAGGCTACCATTGACCAGAAACTGAACTGGAGCAGCCAAATAAATGCTCTGTCTACACGAGCAGGTCAGAGGTTGGGAATCCTGTGGTGAGTAGCTCACCTCCTGACTCCCAAAAGGCTGCTCTCCAGGTACAAGACACAAGTCAGGAATGTGATGGAATACTCTCCACTTGCCTGGATGAGTACAGTTCCATTTTCTAAGTGTCCTGTTACCACATCCTTTATAATAGATTCTAGCATTTTCCCTACTATTTCTATCAGGCTAATAGGTCTATAGTGCCCTGTTTTCTCCCTCATTCCTTTCTTAAATAGTGGGGTTACATTTGCTACTTTCCAATCTGCAGGAATTGTTCCAGAATCTATAAAATTTTTAAAGATGCCCCCCCCACCCAATGCACCCACTACCTCTACAGCCACCTCTTTCAACACTCTGGGATCTAGATCATTAGGTCCAGGGGATTTACCAGCTTTCAGTCCCATTAATTTCCTTCCAACCAAAACTGACTACCCACCACCGCCTGACTACCCACCCAGAACCAACCAACTAGCCCCCGACCTGGCAACCCCTCTCAGCCTAATCCAACTGCCCCCCAACCCACTTACCCACCAACCACCCTACACACCTACCACCCTACGCACTTACACACTTAACTCACCCGTCCTACCCATTCACTCATTCATCCATTCACCCATTTACCAAATCACTAACATTCATCCATTCACTAACATTGACACTAGACTTTTAAACGGATCTTACGACAGCGACTGCCGTAAAGAGGGAACGTATCCTGTCTTCCCCGCTGACGACCCAGCACTGCAATGGAGCTCTCCGACGCTCAGCATTTCTGAATAAGCCTGACTCGGAAGACTCGGCCAGAAATGCGCAGCTGCGTCGGGGTGCGGAAAGTATAGTCGGCAATCTGACAGTTATTGCCACGTCGCAGAAGACCCGTACTTCGGTTTCCAAGGCACTACACAGCATATTGCTGTATTCCCTTGCCAGCTGGAAGGCTCTTGATCAGGTTGGTCTCAGCGCCAATAAAGTAGGTGCCCATATGCTGCTGGCAATGAGATCTCATCAAGGCAAATTTGCTTTCACATTTCAGAGATAAGGTGGCACATGATTAATAACATGATTCACATAGGCTGGTAATTAAACACCAAAGGGTTGATCAAGTATTCTGCTAAAACAGTTAGGGAGGAACACTGTCACAATTTCAAGTTATGTAAGGGCAGGGAAATGGTTCATTTCCCAAAAAACGGTGGACCTCTTGTTGACATTAATGACGTAGACTTGGGTGTGCAGGGCATACTTTGAAAATTTGCAGGTGACACAAAATTTGGAAGTATTGTGAACTGTGAGGAGGATAGTGATAGACTCTAAGGAAACATGGATGGATGAAATGGATGGCAGATGAAATTTAATGCAGAGTGTCAAGTGATACATTTTTGTAGGCAGAACAAGGAGAAGTAATATAAAATAAAAGGTACAATTCTAAATGGGGGTGCAGGAACAGAAAGACCTGGGGGTATATGTGCACATATCAGTGAAGGCAGCAGAGCAGGTTGAGAAAGCAGTTATGCATAGTGCAGCCTGGGCTTCATAAATAGAGGCATAGAGTACAAAAACAAGTAAGTTATGAAGAATCTTTATAAAACACTGGCTTGGCCTCACCTGGAGTACTGTGTCCAATTCTGGGCACTGCACTTTAGGAAGGATGCAAAGACTTTAGAGAGGGTGTAGAAAAGATTTACGAGAATAGATCCAGGGATGAGGGACTTCAGTTACATGGATAACTGTGGATATACCTAGACCACGCGACTGTAGTGGTTCAAGAAGGCGGTTCACCTCTCAAGGACAATTAGGAATGGGCAACAAATGCTGGCATAGCCAGAGATTCCCAAATCCTGTGAAAGAATAAAAAAAATTACGGAACTTTGGGCTGCTATCCTTCAGGAAGAGAAGATTGACAGAAGATTTGATAGAATTGTTCAAAAATCATGAGAAGTCTAGTCAGAAGTAGATAAGGAGAAACTGTTCCCATTGAGAGCCAAAGAACACCGATTTAAGGTGAATGCCAAAGAAATACTGGCAATTTGTGCTAGTACTTGAGAGATTGGATAGACTGGAGTTATTTTCCTTGGAGCAGAGGAGATTGAGGGGGGACATGATTGAGGTGTACAAAATTATGAGGGGTATAGATAGGGTAGACAGGAAGGAACTTTTCCCCTTGGTGGAGGGATCAATAACCAGGGGGGCATAGATTTAAGGTAAGGGGCAGGTGGTTTAGAGGGGATGCGAGGAAGAATTTTTTCACCCAGAGGGTGGTGGGAATCTGGAACTCTCTGCCTGAAAGGATGGTAGAGGCAGAAACCTTCATAACATTTAAGAAGTATTTGGATGTACACTTGTGATGCCATGCCATACAAGGCTATGGGCCTTGTGCTGGAAAATGGGATTAGAATAGTTAGGTACTTGTTTGACTGGGGCAGACTCGATGGGCCGAAGGGCCTTTTTCTGTGCTGTAGACCTCTATGACTCTATAACATGAGGGAGAACATTTTTTTAAGCAGTGAGTGGTTAGGGTCTGGAATGCACTGCCTGAGAGTATGGTGGAGACAGATTCAACCATTGCTTTCAGGAGGGAATTGGATAAGCAACTGGTGAGAAAATAAAGTGCTGAGCTGTGGGAAGGGCAGGAGAATGGGACTAGCCCAGTTGCTTTTGCGGAGCTGTCAAGAACATAACGGGCCAAACGCCCTGCTTCTATGCTGAATCATTCTATGATTCTGTGCAACACATGCCAGCTGTTGTCCAGATTTGCTGAATTCCCTCAACCAGAGCTGTACCTGTTTCTGGCTGGGGCAGAGAATATCTTGTACAAAATATAGATATCGCATAAAAATTAGGACCAGAGGGGGCTCTTGGACTAGCTGCAATGGGTTGGGGAGCAATTTTCCAGATGTTTCCCTAATTGGTCAATGTTTTTAATCTGGTTTTCACCTCTCCCAGAAAAAGAGAAGATTTTGGGGTGGGGAGTGTCTGTATGTATTGCAGACATTGGAACAGGGCGGTTGGACCATGGGGTCTTTTTCCTGTCGATCATTGTGGTTTGTTGGTAAGACTGTAAATGTTTTGCCCAGGTCAAAATAACTATTCATCCAGGTCTATTTCTACTCCAATTAAAATCTGCGTGGTGTAAACACAAGGATCCCTTGAGCACCAACAATGTGATTTATCTATCAGCGACTTAGCAAATAGTCAGCTCTCTATGGGGCCGAGTGTCAAGTCTATATCTAGCCCATAGCAACCAAACGATAGACACACACACACACACACACAGAAACTGTACAAGTCGATGAGTTTCAGTAAATACGTGGTCATGTTGCTGGGTTTTAAAACCGGAACAATCAATTTGAATCGCTGCGTTGGAAACATGGAATTAAATATCGTTAACAATGTCGAAAGCAACCACCAAATAAACGCCTGCAATTATTTTACTACGGTTTTTAATATTCTTTACATCAATCTTCGTTTCAGCATGTGCAATAAAATACAATAAAAAGGATCGGGTAAAACAAATTAGCAATTTTCAAAATGAAATTAATTTTGAGTTTTCTATTATTTCGGGCTAGATCTAATTTAAAAAGCTAAAGTGAAAGGGGCACTATTTAAATCAAAAATAATTTTGAATAAAAAAACAATGATCCTACAAATAAAGGGACAAAAGTATAGAACTAAACCCCGAGAGAGAACATGCTAATTAACCACACTTAATTATTTCCACCATTATTTTTTGTTTCTTTACAAACAGGGCAGTGAAGTTTTTCAACTGCACTTGCCCCTGTGATAGAGGGTTATCGACAGCCAATGCAAATTAAAACTTGCAGAATTTACATTCGCTCGCCAGCCAGTATTAAATGGCGCTGGAAGACCTCAACAATGACACAAACACGAGTGTATCCGCATCTTTCCTTATGATGTTATTGTTGGAGATACAATCAGTTTTAAAGCTCACCGCCACCTTCTCAAGGGCAATTAGGGATGGGCAATAAACGCTGGCCTGGCCAGCGACGGCCACATCCCATGAATGAACAAAAAAAAGGATAAACTTAAAGATAAAATAAACTTTACCATATCTTCTGGGGTTTTGGTCATTAATCCCCTTCCGATCTCGGTCCCGATGCAAAACTTTTCCCGGTGTTTTACAAGCAGAGACGGGGATTTAAAAGTCATGTTGCAGCTCGAACAGCTCAGGTACCTGGGCGTCATCGCGACTCATAAATAGCAACAAAGTGAGCCAAACTCTGCAACCAGCTTTTGGAGCTAGGGCTGCCTGACGATGCCAGCTAGCGGTGGGAGTGAGCTGTACGATGGCTGCCTGGTTGAAACAGTGCGTGTTCTACAGCCAGTTAGTTGCTTTGTAAGTAAAGATGGCAGTTAATTCACAGCAAATAACCAGAAAGTATACATTTAAGGTAATCGGCAGAAGGATTTGGAGGAGAATTGTTTTCACTCAGAGGATGGTGGGGTCTGGAACTCTGCCTGAAAGAGTGTTGGTAGCAGAAACCCTCATTGCATTTTAGAAGTACTAGAGTGTGGTCGCCTAACAGCTGCATAAAACAAGAGGTGAAAGAGGGATTAGACTGGATAGCTTCTTTGGGCGGTACATACATGATAGACCAGTTGGCCTCCGTCTATGCTATAAATTTTCAGTTTTTATGTTCCACAAATACCGAATTAAGAATAACCAGTTATTCTGTTTGTTGATTTTGGTTGAGAAACAAATAAAACTCCCCCCCTACTCTTTTTCAAACAGTGTCATGGGATCTCTGCCACCCCAGTTTAATGTCGTGTCTGAAAGACAGATTAATAATTACTAAGTAAATAAAACTA
Source organism: Cetorhinus maximus (assembly GCF_964194155.1). Lineage (NCBI taxonomy): Eukaryota > Metazoa > Chordata > Chondrichthyes > Lamniformes > Cetorhinidae > Cetorhinus > Cetorhinus maximus. The sequence continues at coordinate 144,542,231 of NC_135880.1, forward strand.
AGCTCGCAGTAGAACAGCAGCACTCACAAACTCTAACATTTCCACCTGAATCTATTCTCTTCCATCTCCAAATCTATCGGCCATTCCATTTCCAAAATTAACATTCTACTCTTTAGTTAGACCTGTTAAAAAATAACTTGTAAAAGAGACATTTTGAATTTAAAAAAAACAATGAGACTATACAGTAAATAGAGAAAAGGGACAGCAGTATAAAACTAAATCCAGAGATGGGACACACATTATTCAGGACTCTGATTCAAATGTAATTCATTTACATCTCTAGGTTAGATTATTCATTCAATTAGAAAAATGACCCTGTATTAACAGAGTGGGCAAAGATCTGGCAAATGGAGTATAATGTGGGCAAATGTGAACTCGTTCATAAAAACAGAAAATGCTGAAAAAGCTCAACAGGTCTGACAGCATCTGTGGAGAGAGAAACAGAGTTAACATTTCGAGTTCGCACGACTCTTTGGAGTCATACTCTGTTTTTCTCTCTCCACAGATGCTGTCAGACCTGCTGAGCTTTTCCAGCATTTTCTGTTTTTATTTCATATTTCCAGCAGCCGCAGTATTTTGCTTTTATCTTAGTGTGATATTGTTCAGTTTGGCAGGAAGAATAAAAAAGATGATCTAAATGATGAGAGATTAAGGAGCTCTGAGATTCAGAGGGATCTGGGTGTCCTAGTGCATGAATCACAAAAGGTTAATCTGCAGGTAATTAGGAAAGCTAATAGAATGTTATCATTTATTGTGAGGGGAATTTATTACAAAAGTAGGGAAGTTATGCTTCAGTTGTACAGGGCACTGGTGAGACCACATCTGGAGTATTGTGTACAGTATTGGTCTCCTTGTTTAAAGAAAGATGTAAATGCATTAGCAGTTCAGACAAGGCTTACTAGACTAATACCAGGAATTCCAGACGGTGGAAGCTGAGTCTTTGAATATTTTTAAGGCAGAGCTAGGTAGATTCTTGATTAACAAGGGGGTGAAAGGTCATCAGGGGTAAGCAGGAATGTGGGGCTGAGGTTACATTCAGATCAGCCATGATCTTATTGAATGATAGAGCAGGCTCAAGGGGCCGAGTGGCCTACTCCTGCTTCTAATTCATATGTTCGCATGACAGTGCTTGAGTACAGAGGAATTAATTTATAACATGGTTTTGAATATGTCTTAACGCAGAGATTGAATTATGAACGTTAATTCAATTTGTTTAGAAAAACAAACCAATTTATATTAATAAGTCAAAGCAATTTAAGGAGGGAGAAAAATTCAATTAAGTAAAGGATTACGGTTAAACCAAATTGAAGACAGCCTTTTGGGCTCAAATTAAAAGATCAGGGATTGAAGAATTAGGAAATTGAAGATTATGTAAAATGTGGAGCACAATATTCAGGAAAAAGGATTAAGATGACAAATTAAAGATTAGAATTTGAAATATTCCAATAAAAAGATGAATTTTGGGGAGATAGTGTTATAGTGGTAATATCACTGGATTAGTAATCCAGAGGCCTAGGCTGATGTTTTGGGGATAAGGGTACAAGTTCCACCACGCAGTTGGTGGAATTTAAATTCAATTAATAATCTGAAATTGAAAAGATAACCTCAGTAATAGTGACTATGAAACCATTGTTGATTGTCATAAAAACCCATCTGGTTCACTAATGTCCTTTAGTGAAGGAAACCTGTTGTACTTACCTGGTCTGGCCTAGATGTGACTCCAGATTTACAGCAGTATGGTTGACTATTAACTGCCCTCTGAAATGGTGTGGCAAGCCACTCTGTACAGGAGTAATTAGGGATGGCAAATGCTGGTCTTGCCAGCGACACCCACATTCCATGAAAGAATAATTTTTTAAAAATATACATTTGAAAGGCTGGAAAGGAACTTGCATTTATTTAGCATCAAGTGCTTCACATCCTATGAAGTACTTTTGAAATGTTGTAATGTAGAAAATGTGGCAGTTAATTTTCACGTAACAAGTAGCCACAAACAGCTATGTGATAATGAACATATGTTCTAAGTGTTGGGTGAGGAACAAATGTTGGCCAGGATATCAGGAAGAACTCCCTTGCTTCTCTTCTGCAAATAGTATTTTCAGTTGGGAGATCTCATCTGAATGATAGCACCTCTGACAGTGCAGTTGTCCCTCAGTACTTAAGTGCTAGCCTAGATTACATGCTCAAGTGTCTGGAGTGGGATTTGAAATCCTGCCCTTCTGACTCTGAGGTGGGAAGCTACCAGTAAGTCAATGCTAGCATTGTAGATTCATTTAACCGGAAAGTGTATCTGAATTGCTCAACACAATCAAAATTTTAAATTGAAGGATAGAATTTTTAATTGAGAAGTGCTTGATGAACTGGATGTAAAATAGGGACTAGAACTGATCAACACAATGATAAAACATTTAAGAATTTGAAATGGTTTACTTGACAAGGAAAGAAATCCTGACTTTATTTTCATTTGAACTTTACTGCTGACATAACTTTTATATCTTAAGCAATACATCAATGTAATTAGAACTATAATTTGAGTACTTCCTAGGGACTAGAATTCAAATTTGCATTACAGAGAAAGAACATCATTTCAAGGAGTCTTGCTGGGTTCGTCAGGACTTTGGTGAGACCACACATGGAATGCAGTTTTGGTCTCAAGATCAATTTCTGCAGTGAGGAGTGTCCTAGTGGAGAGATTGAGTAAAATGGGCCTACATTCTCTTGAGTTTAGAAGACAGAGATGTGATCTAATTGAAACATAAGATGTAGAGAGGCATTTCCCTTAGCTGGAGAGTCTAGAATTGGGGTCATCATCTAAAGATAAGGGTCGGCCATTTAGGACTCAAACAAGGAGAAATTTCTTCACTCCAGAGGGTTGGTGAATCTTTGGAATTCTATAACCCAGGGGGCTGTGAATGCTGTGTCGTTAAGTATATTCAAAGCTGAGATGAACAGATTCTTGGAATCCAAAGGAATCAAGGAATGAGAGGATCAGGCAGGAAAGTGAAGTTGAGATTGAAGGTCAGCAACAATCTTACTGAATAGCACGGCATTCTTGAGGGGCCGAATGGCCTATTTTTGCTATTTGTGCTCTTATGAATCTGTTTCATCACTTTTTCAGGCAGTGCATTTCAATTATACCCTATTTTGATGTGGCCGCAAAACTACACCATCAAAACTTTCAGTGAACAGCTTTCATGTTAGCAAGACACACCCCCCTCCATTTAAAGTAAATGTTTAGTTATCCAACCATCTTCACTCTGTGTTGGTGACCTGCTACAGACTTGTGAGCATTTTTGTAACAGGTCAGGAACTCTCAAAAGCACGATCTCTGTGTTGTTAAGTGACCCTTGTCAGAAATGACAACTTTGCACCAGTTCAAGGAAAGAGCTTTGTCTGGGTAAGTATTCAGGCCATTCACAACTGAAGTTGCCACAAACATTTTATTACAAAAAGGCATTTTAACAATGGACAATATAAATGCAACAATGTATTTCAATTGGAGTGAAGTGTATGAAAATGTAATATTTTGCATTTTAGAGATATACAAATACAAACCATTAGAACATGGTCATTAATACAAATGGATAGAAACTAAAACATGTGCTTCCTTTACTAACAATGTCAAAGTGGCGGTTACTTCCAGCTTAATCTTGAGTTACCATTTTTAATGAGTCTATTGTTATCAGGCAGTACATAAACAATAAAGAACTTAAATTCATATAGCACCCTTCACACTCTCCCTTTCAAGGAGGCGAGAAGTTGTGCTATAATTATACAAAGCTCTGGTTAGGCCTCATCTGGAGTACAGTGTTCAGTTCTGGTCACTGCACCTCAAGGGATACAATGGCTTAGAGAGGTTTCAGCAGATTCACCAGAATGATTCAGAGCTAAAACGGTTAAATTATGAGGATGGGTTTGAGACTTGTATTCGAGCATAGAAGAATAAGGGGTGATATAATTGAAGTGGTTAAGATGACGAAAGGATGTAATGGGGTAGATAGAGAGCAACTATTTCCTCTTGTGGGATGGTCCAAAGTGGCATAACCTTAAAATTAGAGCTAAGCGATGTCAGTTAACACTGCCTCACACAAAAGTAGCGGAAATCCGGAACACAAAAAACTTGTTGAAATTAGATCAGTTGAAAAATAAAAAAAATGGAGATAGATTTTTGTTACGTAAGGATATTAAAGTATTCAGAACTAAGGCAAGTAAATTGAGTTAAGACAAGGCCAGCCTTGCTCTAACTGAACCGCAGAACAGGCTTGAAGTGTTGAATGGCCTATTTCTGTTCCTATCTATATCCCACAGACATCACAAAAGGTTTTACAGCAAAGAACTGAACTTCAAAAGTAATTGTGTCTTAACATTGGGAAGTGAAAGTCATTTTGCAGGCAGCAATTTGACCCCAAAACAGCAATGAGATAATGACAATGTAATGTTGGTTGAAGGATAGATATGACCAGACACCAGGGGATGTTCATTGCTCTTATTCAAGAGAGTCCCATGGAATCTCAAGTGCACTCATAGGGGAAAGACGCGGGTCTCAATTCAACATCTTATCCGAAAGATGGCATCCCCAACAGAGCAGCACTCACTCAGTACAGCACTGAAGTGACAGCCTAAATTATGTACTTAAGTCTCTGGAGTGGGGCTTGAACCCAAAGCCTTCTCACTTGGAGGCAAGAATTTTACCATTGAGCTAGGGCTGACATTGACTGGCTGTTTACACGGCAGCAGGTTTGTGTGCCCAAAGTGCAGTGGCTTTTTGGACAGTTAGTAGGATCTCCACATGAACTCAATTTTTGCTAGGAAGGGACAGAGGAAGGTACACTAGCTGCTCAATCACCTAATAACTGGGTTCCGAGTGGCGCAGGCCTAGGAGAATGCCCAGAGTCTTGTAAAACCTGTGGAGGAACAATTTTTAAGAATCAGCAGTTCATTCTTTTGTTCTTTGTGGATTGGCAAATCTATTGTAAAAAGGTAATGCCCGCCCCCATCTTTGCCACCCAGTGCAGAGTACAAGGGACAATGAAAAAGAGTCACATTAAGTCCTGAACCTAGATCAACTAATGGGAAGGTCTCCTATCATTCATCCATTTAAGAATTCTTACATTTTCAGCACAAATTATGTCTTTTTCTTCCTGAGCAGGAAGGACAGGGAAATATGAGTGAAGAACTGGTAGAACTACTATGTCTGAACCAATTTTGTTGACTCCCATTTTACTTGGAATACAGGTTCAATTTTTACAAAACAGACTGCATTCACTTGAATTATCCATTCATCACAACTGTGCTAGAAATCAGTTGTCATCCTGACTGAAACTATATTTGAAGCCTTTATATCTTTATCCCAAGCCATTATACAATATAAACTAACCCAACAAACTGTGTACTGAACGGACATTATGAAGTGTCATTCCTTGATAGTCACTATAGTATTAAGTGAAAAAAAGCTTCAGCTGAGTAAATACATGTCTTACAACAGCTTTGGAAAAGAAAACTGACATTGGTTTCTAGTGAGAAACTGATCAACTGGCATTTAGCATTTAAGTTTTCATATAAGCCAAATGACAAAGCAATGTAATTAACAGATGAATTGCGCCATGTACTTGAGAAAGACCTTTTCATGTATCAAATTTCAGCAGTACAATTTTCCTGCGTGAAGGTTTAAATATACAAAGAACGGCGCCAAACATATCAAGATGTAACAGTATGGTAGTCGTTCCTATGTGACTGTCTTGCTGATGTTCGAGAAGCCGACACCTATACAAGTCATTAATACTTTCTCTCCACCTTTCTGTTCTTCCATAGGCTGGGCTTCAATTTTGAACATGATTTGGAAGAAGCTTTTTAAATGGCGCAGAAATTCAATCCTTTAAAAAAATAAAAAGTTAACACATTTTTGGGGTCTGCAGTCATATTACTGTTTCACTACGGCACTCGTGAAATATTTAGCAGAAATCATACATAATGCACTTTCAGGGCAAATATTTTCTATGACAGTGTTGGGAGCTTTACATTCTTCTCAGGCCTACACACCAAATAAGAGAAACCACAGAGGAACCAAGTTCAACATTAAAACAAAAAAAATGTAAAATCCCTTCAATTTTCCCATTACTTTTAAAAAATTAACTTCCCCAGTAAGTTAATTTACTCGTGAAAGGCTGCGTTCATTCAACTCGACAGAAGTGGCTATCAAAAGGTGTAATGAATGCCTTTTGTAGCAAATGGCCGTAAACACTCCTCACAAACCGACAGAACTGAATCAGACTCATCGAGGTGTCCGTAGTCTAGAAAGACAAAGTCACTATGATGAGCCTAATTTGTGACAGGCACTAATTTTAAAGAGCAGTGCAGAGATGTTCCAATAGCAACATGTCAAAGCAACAGTAAAGCAGAAACACATACAACTGTAAAACAAAAATAATGCTGTTTATGTGAAGTAATAGATTTCCCCACTTCAAATTGGCAACTTAAACTAAAATCAAATCATCTGTGCAAGGACAAAGGAAATGCTGTAGAGAAATCCTGCAAAAAAAGGGTCCATCAGCATCCAAAACAGGTAAAGTCCCACCTTTAGAACTGATGATAGAAAGCAGAACCACCCACTTTGTCAGCCTGAGCAAAACAATCAGAGTTGGGGAAGAGAGAGGAGAAAAACAAATCTACGTAGTAATGCTGTAAAGGTGCTAAAATAAAAGCGGTATCTCAAAACTTGATCTGCTTTGTATTGGTTTCAAAATGAGATGGTGGCCTAAATCTAATATTTCTGCGGATTGTGGACAGGCTCCGTTATTGAGACGGACTCAATTCTGAAATCAAGGGCAAAAAAAGGTCACTAAATATTGTAATCCACTCTCCTCCAACCCCTTAAGCAAAAACTTACTGAATTGCCCATTACTGCAGGAACTCTCAACTAGGAGCCCACAACTCCCTATGGGTTTCCAAGACATTTCAAGGGGTCCCCCCCAAAAAATAAACACCACAAAGTAAAATTGGTGTTTCATGAATCAATGATCAGGCCTAGAATGTTGCTGCCGCCAGGTGACTCTCCGAGGAACTGCAGCTATAAAGATCTTTAATTAAGACCCCAAGTGTTCATTGACCTGAGTCACATAGGGGTAGAAAACAAATTCAGTTGGCAGCCTATATGATTTGGTCTGGCGAACAAGAAAAATCAGATTAAACTGTCACTCACCTTCATCCATTTATATTGTTTCTCAATATCACCTGATAATTTCTATCTCTACTACAAAATGTCCACAACATAACATCAGAATTTGTAGTCATGGGGTGGTGAAAATCTCTTACGCACAACAGTTCAATCTCCCAAAAGAGGAAGAGCTTCCAATCATTTAAAATCAAGATTAAATATAATGCGATACTTTGCGCAGCTGCATAGAACATGTTGCGGGAAAGGAAATGAAGTTGTTGATCCTTCTAGGAACTGTGACAAAGACACCAACAGACTCAAGAGCTGCCCAGTGCAATGCTGCAGCAGCATTGGAGCGGAGCAACTGAAAAATGGTTCCAGTAAACCAGTGTCAAGAAACAAACACAGATATGGATTCCAAACTCTATCCCTGACAGACACACTCTACTGTACTGGCTAGAGAGTTCAGACACATGCTGACAGAACCAAAGGCTGTAGGCACCCAAATGTGTTAAAATGTTGTCTGGAGTTTATCCAGTGTACTCGGGCCTATTCCAGTTCAAAGAACCAGAATGTTCTCACTGGATCAGTGTCCAGGTAATGCCTCCAGTGGTTGTCCTCCCAAGTTTCAGAGTTTACTCTTTACCCATGAGATGGGGCAACTGCTTTCTGAGTGGTGGGTACAGGGCAGATGTGTAATTTGTTGCTTATGCTGAGCAACAATTTTGTCAAGACATGAAAAACTGAACGAGATATGCAGTGCAAGAGCTTCTTCTGCTCCATTTACTAGATCCACAACCAAGTTATGAAATAGATTTTGGATTAAAAAAACAGAAACTCATTTCATGGAGGGAAGACTCTGGGCAAAATCAAACTGCGTTGGAGTATCTGGGAGGAAGAATTAATCCAAGGTGAGGATACCTCTGTGAAATTCCCTGCCTATTTAAATCCAATGCCATTTACACAGCTCACTCACCACTAACTAAAACATGAGAAAGACACATTCACCCATTCTCAAAAATATGTTTGTGTAACCAATTTTTAGTACAGAAAAAGAATCAAGTTGCGTTAGAGGGTGTTGGGAATTTTAATAACATGAGAGGAGCCTCAGAAGCAAAAAGAATAAGAACCCCTGCATTACTGCCTACCTCTGGTCCAAAAGAAAGTTACGAAAAAACTTGTTGCCACCCCCACAATGACCAATGAGGCTCAGGATGAAAAGGATTTAAAGTTTCTTTTACACGCACAAAAGACAAATTAAAGGCACCTTTGAGCAAATATAGCATTTAAAATATTTATTCTTAACTTAAAATGCATCTTCATTTTTCTAATCCAGGGTTACTTCAATGCTGAACTATTCTGTGTCTGAATACTAAATCAATATTTACACACAACGACAATGAGTATGAATTCTATCAATGATTAATGCTGAGGTACAAAATGCATTTCTACACAAATGGACTTTTGCTTTTATTTAATTTGGATGTGTTCTGGGATTAAGCCAACTCATTTTGCTGGGCATTCAATCATTTACTCTGTGCTACCACACAAAAAAATATTGTCCTAACAACCTCAAACACAGCATGTTTTCACAATTTTACTGGGTTAGGAGGGATCACAGAATACTGCAGTATAGGAACCGGCCATTCAGCCCACTGCATCTGTGCTGACTTGTTGAAAAAACCATCCAAGTAGTTACTGCGGCCGTTGATCTTTCCAGACAGCCCTGTCAAATCTTGCCTTTTCAAATATTTACTTAATTTCCCTTTGAAAGGTCGTATTTAGTCTGCTTCCACCACCCTTTCAGGCAGTGCACCCAAGATCACAGCTTGCTGCAAGATAAAACTTATGTCCTCTGGGTTCCTTTATCATACCATAATTGTCAGGCACAACTTTGTTTTACGAACCTTTGCTGGATTCATAAAACTCTGGCCTAGATCTTCCAATCAGCACTGCCCATAAAGTTCTTACCAACCAATGCTAATGCCCATTTCTTCTGGGATCTTCCGATCCCAGCTGAAGGAGAAGTGGGCAGCGCAGTGTCTCCTCGGTAAGGCCAGCAGATCACAGTAGAGTCTAGGGGAGGAGAGGACACGCCCCCTTTTTAATGATACTAGCTGCTGTATTCAGGTAAGTTTTCAAAGGTACAGTTTTTAAATAAATTACTGCGGGCGAGCACATGGCCGAGTGAGTCAGCCAGGTAGGCGAGTGAGGTGGATAGGCGGGTGAAAGTGGATAGACAACTGAGGTAGGTCTGGTTGGGAGGGGGGTTAGTCAGGTGGTTAGAAAGGGGGTTAGTCAGGTCTAGTTGGTAATTGGGGTTGGGCAGCATGACTGGGGCAGGGTAGAGAGAGAATGAGAGAAACGTAACAAAGAAAAGGTAAACAGAAGAAAAGCAAATACATCACACTCTTAGCAGTGAGACCCCATAATTTGACAACCCTGATCTAGGAGGTGGACAAACAATCAGACTCATTCTTCTTTCAATGTTTTATTTCACTTTCTCAGTTTTACTCAAGTCCAATCGAGAATTACTACCTGCATTAAAGCTGGAAAACAATGCTTGCCTGATATTGTTATCTCCAAACTCCACAAAGAAGCGAGAGGTGAAGAATACTCCAAGTTCAACAGTCTTGTGATGGCACTGCCACTCTTCAGTTATCACAGTACTGTACCTCTTGAAGAAACAGCACCGGTACCGTGATAACTGAAAAAGGACAGTTCAGATCTCGGACCTTCGTATCTCCAGTTGCGGGAACATTTTGAAAACTACTAAATGAGACATTATAAACCAATACATCAATAACAAAAAAACCACAGAAATCTGATCTTTTTGCACCAAGTTCACTTCCACGTCATGCTTACACAATGAGAGGTTTTCACTTACGTGTATGGGGACAGTGGACCAATCTGAACTTTCGAAACATCCTGCTGTCCAAGGGCCATGTATAGCAGAGCCAAGCTCTGATTTATCGAATCTACACAACCACCCTGTACAAACAAAATCAGAAAATAAAGCAAGTTACAAAAGATCAACACTTCCTTAAATGGAAAGTTAAAATCAAAAGTGCCGCACAAAAATGTTAGGTTCTAGTCTATGGAGAAAATACACCATGTTAAAATGAAGTAAATTCTACTGAGGCACCAATCAGACTGGCTCTGCTCCCTGGTTCTGTATAGTTACATGGGTGGCAGCAGCTATACAATGCAATAATCAGGGCTGCCACTCCATTGCAGTACCTAGAGAGTGCTGCACTACCAGAGATGCTGTCATTCAGTTGAGGCGTTAAACTGAGGCCTTCTCTGCATGGCACTATTCAAAGAGGAGCAGGGGAGCTTATCCTGATGTCCTACCCAATAATTTTCCCTCAACTAGCTTACTGAACAGAATTTTTGACACAGCATCCAGGTTGAGGTTAAATTCTGTTAAAGATTTTGAAGGATTACTACCAATTAGTCTGTGCTTCAATATCTTACCTTAACAGAAAAAAATTCCATCAAAGCCACTCATACTTGGTGAAAAGCTAATCAGATGAGTGCACAAGGCTAATCAATGCCTTATACCATTAAGCTGCCATTACTTGACAATTTTTTAGTCTTGCGACTTCAACACTCTCCAATTGTAAATAAAAGTGTATTACTCATTAGGTAATGCAATAGAGTGACACCATAGTAAATACTTTAAAAGAGTTATAATTTTTTTCTTTATTCTTTCATGGGATGTGAGCATCGCTGGCAAGGCCAGCGTTTGTTGCTCATCACAAATTCCCCCTGAACTGGGTGGCCTGCTAGGCCATTTCAGGGGCTCATTGCTGTGGCTCTGGAGTCACATATAGGCCAGACCAGATAAGGATGGCAGATTTCCTTCCCTGAAAGACATTCATGAACCAGGTGGGTTCTTATGTCAATTGATGATAGTTGGTATGGTCACAATTACTAAGGCTAGCTTTATATTCCAGATTTATTTACTGAATTTATATTCCCCCAGGTGCCATGGTGGGATTTGAACCCATGCCCCCACATCATTAGCCTGGCCTCTGGATTACTAATCAATGTAATGCATAGAAACTACACTATTCTTAAGAAAACAAATACTTACAAGTGAAACACATTAGACTGGCTCATCTTGGTCTTAGGATAGAAACCTCGTACAGAAGCTGGTCAAATATCACACAAAGCAGATCAACAGAAGGCAGCCCAGAAATTAGAGCTGTGCTGGCCAGTACAATGGCAAGCAAAGTTTAATACATACCAATGTAAAGTATCATACATTGGAAGGGAAAATAACTGAAACACAAACTCCATGAAGGCTTTGAAACAGCTACGGATGAATTTGAAATAGATCTGTGAATTTAATACACTAAGTGCTTAACATGCCTAATCAATCCTAACCAGCAATCAACAAAGTCAATAGAATACTGAACCACATAGCCAAAAAAGTGGAAAACTAATCTGGGGGAATATGATGAAACTGCACAGGCTCTAATCAAACTGCACCTCAAGTACTGCATCCACTTTGAGTCACTGAAACATAAGGCACCAATGAGTATTTTCACTTAGAAAATAGGTTCCAAAGGGCCTCAGTTTGACCTGCATTGGGCTCGTTGATCTTAGTCAGAATGCAGTCAGGATGCTACAATTCATCTCAGTGGCCCATGGTTAATGAGAGAAAAGACAGGCTTGTATCTAAATATTATCCAGTTAACCATGATCAAAAGTATGTTTAGACTTTCATCAAGAAATAGATCAAGGTCAGTTCTGATGCCATGACCCTATCAGCCCTCCACCAAGTGGTCCACCAGTCTGCTTGCACTCTCCAATGTGGTTCAGTCATTAAAAATGCCTAGGTGAGAGCAGCAGCAGAAGGAAGGCAGAACCAATGGAATGCCACCCCAGCTGGAAAGGAAGGGAGAACAAAAAAAAAATGGAGAAAGGGGAAAGAAATTTGACAAAATCAGGTTTCTCCAGTACAGATAAGTAATTGAAGTGATTTTGTGCTGGCAGGTAACCATTATGCATATTAACTAGAACAGTTTGCTGTATTCCCCTTCAGTGGATGCTTCAAAACAAGGGGACGTTGTCAACTCTTGCTCCCATGTGAGAAAGCATTCAAAAGGAAACTTGCATTACACACATGTAGTACACAATGGGAATACTTGAAAAGTACCTCAATTAGTCAAAAAAGGATTTCACACATGCAGTTTAGCTATTAGTTAAAACAAGAATAATAAATAGCAACCAATTTGCCCAGTTTAGAAGTGACCATCAAACTACTTAATTGTCATAAAAAGCCAACTACTGTCCTTTAAGGAAGGGAACCTGCCATTACCCAGTCTAGTCTATACGCGACTCCAGTCCCATACTATCGTGATGAGTATTAACTGCCCTTTGAAGTGACCTAGCAAGTCCACAAAACACTAATAACTGCAGTGATTCGAAGAGACCCACCACCTTCTCAGGGCAACTAAGGATGGGTAATAAATGCCAACTTTGCCAAAAATGCACACAGCCCAAGAACGAATGGGAAAATAAAGCAACACACTATGGCCAGGATTTTCCCCTCGGCGATTTGGGGGCGGGGCCCACTCGCCGAGGGGAAAATGATGCAGGATGACGTCGAGAGGAACCCCTGACGTCATCCCGGTCCATTTAAATCAACAGGAAGGCAGGCGGACAGCAAAATCAGCTGTCCGCCCACCGACCTGCCAATTGAGGCCATTGACAGGATAATTAACCTTGTTAAAGACCCTGCCCATCCAAGCTTAAGACTGGCGGGCAGGCCAGGAGCCCCAGCGGGCTCCAGATTATTCATGAAACTTCATCCACTGGCGGGATGAAGTTTCATGTCCGTTTTTTAAAAATTTAATCAACTTTATGTGTTTCTTATTAACATGTCCCATCTCGTGTGACATTGTCACATGAGGGAGACATGTTAATAATTTTAATATTTGTCTATTTTTTGACTTTTCTTACCTGTCAGTAAACTCCCTGAGGCAGCACTTTGCCTCAGGGAGCAGTGCGCATGCGCGCGAAAGAGTACACTTTGACAGATGGGGAATCCCTCCACCCCCGGCACAGGAAGCGCATAGCACTTCCTGTCGGGAAGGCCACTGGGTGGGCCTTAATTGGCCCGCCTGCTCAAAATGGTGGCCAACCCCGTTTCGGCGGTGGAGTTCGGATGCCCAGCCGCTGCCGAGCCGGTGGGGCCTGCCCGCCATCCGAGGGCAAAATTCTGCCCCATGTCTATCTTTAAAAAGCAGATAAAATTCAGTAATCTATGCTATCAAACAAACCAAATTGAAACAAATTCAGCCTCAGCCTGGGAGCAACATGCTCTTTTTGAAAAACAATTTAGTTCATAGAAGAATTAAATAATTGTATTTGATTCAAAAACACGAGATTAGCTGGCCTATTGGAAATACTTTCTTCATAAAGGAAATGAATTAATTATTTGATATAGCTCTGTTATGAATGCGCAGTTTTATAAAACTGTGTTTTGGGACTGTCTCTTTAATTAAAGGTAAAATGGAGGAATGAAGAGAGTCATGTGATCTGCGTCGAATTCTGCCCAACAACAAACCTGAATGGCTTGGTTACCATGGCGGGGGGCCCAAGTTGAGACTGGGAGCAAGGTGCAAAATGAGTTTTTTTGGACAAGAGAGCGAGAGGTCTCACAGAGACAAAAAGCTGCAGCTGGTGTGGTCAGCAGAGAGAAGGCAGCTATGAGCCCTTGACGAGCTACCAGGCAGCACACAGGAGAAAAGACAGTCTCTGGTTAAAGAGACGCATCTCCTGGCAATCTAAAGAGTCTAGAAAATTTGCTCTGGCGAAGCCGGGAGGAGAAATTGTCAAAGTGGGTCTTACTGCTGGTAGTCAGTTTGGGAATTCTCCAAAAATTGAGGGAAGCCTTTCAATGGTCACTCGACATTACGACTTGGCAAAGCAGGGAGATGTGAACCCTTTGGGAGATGGGAGTGACTAGACTGTTTCCTATAAAGATTGAGATACTGTGGAGAGCACGCTGTAATGTATATATGGCATGTGTAGTTTAGAGTATTAGCTGCATACTAGGAAATATTTAGTCAATATTGCTTTTAATTCATTTGTTACTGTAAAAGTCTTAAAACTTGAAATCTTGTCATGCAATTCCTTCGGTCACTGGGAATTTGAATATTATTTAAAAAGTTATCAATTTCTATGGGGATTCTAACAGCCCAGTTTCCCCCCACCCACCAGTCCTATAACAGGAACTCTGAATTTTCTACCATTAAGATCACAAAATAGTTTAGCAGTTACTTACTCTGTAAACTTCTTCTAAAAGCAGCTTTGCACAGTTCTGGCCAAGGTCTTCTGGTAGGACTGGTAAGCCTTGACCCTGAGGGTTTGAAGCCAGCTCAGCGCTGAGAAATATTCCATTTGTTGTTTCTGCAACTAAGGAGAGGCCAAACCCTGGGGACCTAAAGCATAAACACGTTGTTAAAAAAACTCTCACCCGAGTCAGAGGTTTTAAATCTCACTCCCGCACTTCAGTGTTATAGAACTTCTCCCAGGATATTTCATAGTGCAAGTAGTAAACTGAGCTTAGAGGAGATGAGAGTCCTTGAGTTCTCACTAGATGGTTCAGATAATGTCATTTTGAAACTTATTTAAAAAACATATACATTACTTTAAGTGTAGACTTATTGTTCTCACATGGTTTAATACTTTGTCACTTAGGGAATCAAGTAGCTAATCTTGCATACTAGACAGTGCTCTGTTCTGCTCTTCCACTCAGTCTCCAGGTCAGTTGAGTGACATACACAATAATGAGCACATCACTGCATCACACAGCATCCAAGGCACTAATGATCAGGAACGTACATTCTAATCTGTACCACCTCCTATATATAAATACAGTTGATATGATGCGGTTTTATTCTACTTTTGGTTGCTTTAAGTTTCAAATTCATTTATTCTACCAACTACTAAACAACATATGCATCTCTTGAGCCACATTAGATAATGAAAACCTTGCAGAGCAATCACGCTGGAGGTTGACAAGAGATTTCCATTCAGCAGTTCTAGGCTTGAACCCCAACATGAACATTTAAACTGAATTACATTCCACTAAACAGAATCATGAGCTCAGGGCCAAGCAAGTTGACAGAAGGCTTTTTGCCCACTAAGTGTCACTATTAAATAGAGAACATACATACGAGCATACAAATTAGGTGGAGTTGGCCCCTCGAGCCTGCTCCACCATTTGAGAAGATCAATGCTGATCTGCTTGTGGCTTCAACTCCACTTTCCTGCCCACCCCTTATAACCTTTGGCTTATTCATCAATTAATTCAGCCTTAAAAATATTCAATGACCCTGCCTCCACTGCTCTCTGGGGAAGAGGATCCCATAGACTTAATGACAGAAAAAATGCCTCATCTGTCTTAAGTGGGAGACTCCTTATTTTTAAACTGTGTCCCCGAGTCTCTCCCATAAGGGAAAACACCCTCTCAGGATCCATCCTGCCAAGTTCCCTCAGGATTTTATGTTTCAATATCATCTCTCATTCTACTAAACTTCAACAGATACAGGCCCAGCCTGTCCAGCTTTTCATATATTCTTGATAAGCAAGGGGGTGAAAGGTTATCAGGGGTAGGCAAGAATGTGAAGTTGACGTTAAAATCAGATCAACCATGATATCACTGAATGGTGGCGCAAGCTCGAGGGGCCGACTGGCCTACTCCTGCTCCTAATTCGAATGTTCGTATATTATTTCCTCATAAGATAACCCCTTCATTCTAGGAATCAGTCAAATGAACCTTTTCGGAACTGCTTCTAATGCAATTATATCCTTTCTAAGTAAAGAGACCAAAACTGTACTGCACTCCAGATGCAATCTCCCCAACATCCTGTACAACTGTAGCAATACATCCCTAGTTTTATATCCGCCTTACAATAAATACCAATGTTCCATTTGCCTTCCTAATCATTTGCTGTAGCTGCATACTAACTTTTTGAGAGTTGTGTACCAGGGCACCCAGATCCCTCTGCGCATCAGCGTTCTGCAATCTCTCCCCATTTAAATAATATGCTGCTTTTCTATTCTTCCTGCTAAAGTGGACAAGTTCACATTTTCCCAAAATTATACTCCACCTGCCATATTCTTACCCACTCACTTAACCTATCTACATCCCTTTGCAGGCTTAATTGGCAACCCACAGTATTAAATTTCAACCACAGCGCTGCAACATGAAGAAACACAATCAAAACAAAACAGATATGTGGAAAATTGTTTGTTTGAAATTTCAACTGCACTTCTGGTGGTTGTTAATCAGAGCATTTTATCTGGCTTTCTAACATGCACCGTATTTAAAAAAAAATGTTGAAACATTTTGATCCATCTTTTTCAAACTTAAGTTTAAGTCAGACTCACTTTCCTGAATTTGCTCCTTTCATGTGATCAGTGTAGATGTAGATATCTGGTATGAACTTGTTTAAAATGCTTCTAGCTGAATCAACAATTCTATTGGCTATCTGTGGAGACACCCTGACGGAGTATCTGCAGTTCTCAGTGAAGGAAAGTCACAGAGCAGCAAACAGTGAAACAGGGGACAGCAACTTATTAAAAAAAAACTTTTAAACAAGTCTTCATCTATTTTGCACAAATAGACCTTCAACAGTGCTTCCAATGTAATGCACAGTTCTATCATTAGGTCATAGGTAAGCAAACATGTGTAAATATGTCATACAATGCCAATCCTTCTCATCCTTTTCCTCCCTTTGTGTCTTTCCTGTCTGCTTTGGGTCTGTAGACTGTTACAAGACAGCCAACCTCAACTCTACCAGCGCTGCTGTAGAGTGCACTACAAATAGATTTCAGGGGCAAATTTACCCCACTCTGGAGATAGCGCACAACCTCGGTCTCCTTTTCTGCCTGGGATTACATAGCTAAGATAAGGAATGCACAATGGTTTTTTTGAATATGTGAGGGAAAAGATAGGGGGGGTGGGAGAATCTGGTATTAAAACATTTTAATTTCTACCACTGTTTTGGCAATTTCAACTTAACTGTTTCCAGAGAGCGCCACATATTTCATACAGGTTACTGAGGGAAAATTTGAGAATTTCATAGAAACTTGACAATAAATTATTTCAGCATCTGCTATTCAGTGCTCAAGGGCGTCAGCTTTTACTCAATGGCAGAACTCTCACCTCTGAGTCAGAGGTTGAGGGTTTATGCCCCACTCCCGAGACTTGAGCATATAATCTAGGCTGATACTCCACTGCAGTATTGTGGAATTTGTGCACTGTTGGAGGTGTCGTCTTTCGAAACAGACATCTGCCCCTCAGATGGACAAAAAAAAATGACATGCAGGAGAGTTCTCTCCAGTGTTCTGGCCAATACTTATAAACTTAACTAACATCACTAAAAAGCAGATTATTTGGTTATTTATTATGCTGCTGATTGTGGGAGCTTGCTATATGCAAATTAGTAGGCGTATTTATCTAAATTCTCCATTATCTAAATTATCTAAAGCAGCAACTACATTTCAAAGTACTTCACTGGCTGCATAGCATTTTGGGAAGTTTAGAAAGGCACTGTATAAATGCAAGTTCTTACTTCTCTTTATAACCCAAAGTGTCTGCTCTACCTTTCCAAATGACATCTGCATGCAATTGCACATTTATAAATTGTCATAATTCACATGGTTCAAAACAGCTTCATGCACCCTGAAGTAGCACAATAATGAGGGAGTATTTAGTTCCTGAATATGGAAAAAATATCTATGGGATAACAACTAATTTCTCTCTCCTTCCTCTCCCTCCCAAATCATGTGCTTTTATAAAACACTGCTCGCAAAGAAAGGGAAGAGAATAAAGTTTTAACAAACAGGGTAAACCGCATGTACAGAACTATGGTGCACTCAGAAGGATACGCTACACCTCTGATCCGTTTGATTTTGCCAGGATTGGTTAACTGGACAGGCTTTAAAAACCTCCGCACTGGGCACAAGAAGATAACCTCACCGCCTCCTCCAGGGGCCATGCCCCTCCGGACTACCTATCAAAGCAAGCACAAACCTGTACTTTAATTACAAATAACCTAGGCAATGCAATGGTAATACAGTCTATTTTTCATATTCTGGGTCCCTTTGACAGATTAGATAAGGCTGTCATCACATTCAAAGATCAATGTTTAATTTGCAGTTAATGAACTATTTGTACTGGAGTAATAACACGTTTTGTTTAGGCAGTTATCCATGTGCAGATACACATGCTCTGAGTCAGTCAGATCAAAAGCTGATGCTGCTATGCCAGGCTAAGCAAAGGACTCTTTGGATTAATTACCAAGCAGAGTGCTGGTAAGGATGGAACGAACCCCTGTTCAAAGGAGCAAAGTTTGTTATGGAGGATTGAAGACCAAAGAATCAACAGTGAGGGAAGTCCATTCAAGTATGCTCAGAAGATTGAGTATCCTTTGTTTAAAAGGATACTAGAAGATTCAGCCTGGCGAATCACTGGGAGACATTTGGGACTTTAAATACAAGCTAGGTGCCTGCTGTGAATATGCCATAATGCATAAACGTGGCATGGAATTTTGCTTGTATTAAGAAGTTTACTAGGGAATATCTTCTCTGTGGTTTAGTGTATTGATTGCCTACCAAGTAATGTTAGTTGATGTTTGTTGCAGTAAAAGTCTTAAAATTTGAAATCTGTTGTGCGATTTCTGTGTCAGTCACTGGGAAATTTATTTCTCTTTTTACAAGTTAATGGTACAGGAATTGTAACAGCAACAACTTATGCCAGTTTATAACTGCCAGGCACAGAGTTAAGTTTGTTACTTCTGCCTCAATACTAGGCCAGAAATTATTGCTGCCAACATTGCTAGAATAATTGGGTTAACTGAAAAATTCTCTTCAAACTCATCTTCTAATGTTTCTAAGACAACAACCTGGCAATTATATAACACTTTTAACCTAGTAATACATCCCAGGCCATTTCACAGGGGTATAATCAAATTAAAATTGACACCAAATCAAGGTGACTAAAAGCTTGATCAAAGAAGTAGGTTTTGAGGATGGCCTTAAAAGAGGAGGGGTGGAGAGGCAAAGGTTTAGGGAAAGAATTACAGGGCTTGGGGGCCATTTGGCTGAAGGCACGGCCGCCAACTGTGGGACAATGGGAGCAGGCAATGCACAACAGGCCAGAATTGAAGGAACAGGGTTCTTAAGAGGGTTGCAAACTGGATGTGGTTACAGAGATAGGGAGGGGACAGGACCACAGAAGGATCTGAACATGAAAATACTAAAACCAAACACTGGTGGACTGGGAGTCTGTGCAGGTCACCAAGCACAGGTTGTGGTGTGTGAATGGCAGTGAGGACAAGGGTACCAGAGTTTTGGATGAGCTCAAATTTATGGAGTATGGAATCTGGGAGACAGACACCAAACTGTGATTAGCTGCACGCTTATGATTTTATTTCATTCACACCCAGAAGAGGGGGAAAGTTTTGAATCCCATTAGTTTGCTCCAGGTCTAAATTCAAGTCTCAAAGAAGAAAACAGAATGCTTTAGCCCACTTCTGTTATAGCCTTAAAAGATTTTGAAACATACTCAACAATTATGTGGCAAATCAGTTATAATGCTAAAGATTTAAAATAAACTTCTTTTGGGCATTAAAATACTGACACAAAGAACATTCCAAATGATCTTCCAGCATGGCATCAAGTCCATTGGTATGTGTTTTAACAACTTTAAAGTTTCACTAATTTATATGTGAAAATTCCCCAATAAAGTGCTCTGCACATTCCTCTGGCTGAATACTGACCAAAATTACTCAGAACAACAATGTTCATTCACTGCCATTCAAGTAGTAAGCTAATTCCTTCAGTAAATTTTCATTTTTGGTCTAATCTGCTGTCATAGACTGCATAAAGAATTACATTAAACTCTACCACCATCATGAAAAGGGAAAAGGTACACCTTAAAATTAGTATGGTGACTTTCTTACCTTCAGTTCAAGCCCTTCGCCATCTACACCAAACCTTTTCATTAGGGGGAGAGCTGTCACTTTAAGAGTATCCACCTGAATAAAACACACAAATTAAAAATATTGAAGTTGATATAAAAGCCAGAATTTATACCAGGGTGAATGACCAGATAATGATGTTTTCTACACAATAGAAGAAAATCCATCTAAATATACCCAAAAGGCTTCCCACTTTTTAGCTATGGCTACTTCTGAAATAAAAATGAAAAGTTAAATACAATTTTGAAAGATCAGTGAATATTTATTTTCACTATCACTCTATGAGCTACCTTTGCTAAATCTCCTGATTGATGAAATAGCGTGCATGCTTCTTTAAACACTCCTGAAAGGTTTTTGGAAAATGTCACCAACTGATGTTATAAGTACTTTTTTAAAACTAAGATAAAATCAAAACAGAAAGGTAAGTCTTCTGATTACATTTCAAGACAGGATTACGGAGTAACATTTCACCAAGGATCTCAAGCCCTTTAACCATACATCCGGGTTTCAGCATCAGCCACTGAGCTAGTTGACTGTGGATGGTACAGTATCCATCCTGGGGAATTGTGCATGAGGAGTAAGTGGATTGCAATGGGCCCCAGGCTGCATTATAAAGTACCAGGGCTTTAAGGCAAAATCTGAGTACAGCAGTGCAGTGGTTAGCTCACTGAACAAGTAATATAGAGACCTGGACCAATACGGCAGAGAATGTGTGTTCAAATCCCACCACAGCAGTTTCATAATCTGAATTTAGTTTTAGAAACCTGGAAATAAAACCCTGGTATTAAAAGTGACCTTGAAGCTGTCAGATAGTCTGATAAACCCAATTGGCTTACGAAAGTCCTTTGTGCAAGGAAACCTTACTCAGTCTGGCCAAATGTGACTCCAATCCTACAGTAATGGCTTGGTGCTTAACAGCTCTCTGAAGTGGTCTAGCAAGTCATTCAGTTGTATCAAACCACTGCCAGAGTACAAAATGGCAGCCCACCATCACCTTCTCAGGACAGCTAGGGATGGACAATAAATGCCAGCCTTGCCAGTGAAAATGGATGGGAAAATAAATTCAAAGTTTAAAAAAAATCCACAATACCCAAGCTTTTTTATCAATGAGTCAAATAGGTTTGGTCAATTACTGAGATATAGCGCCTCAAATTTCTCTATTATCAGTTTAACTGCATCTTACAGAAGGATCTGTTTGATCATTGGTGATGCCTCTCAGGGTGGCTTTTAACGGTCTCTTCATAAAAGGAGCTAGGTAGAGCAAGGCTTCCAGGTAATAGCCAATGGAGCGTTGAGTGTGGCAGTCATGTTCAATCTTCCCTCCATGTAGAAGACCTGGTTGGTAATACAATGTAGTACCTGAAAAAACAGAGATCCATCAAAATATCTAATTCAAACATGAAAAAAAAATTAACAAAGTTCACTCTCAGTGTACCTATACATGACTACATCAGAGTAGCCATATTTACGTCTCCCACTTATATACCACCGAGTTCACAGATTCAGCCATATTATCAGGAGAAAGCATCAAGTGTCAGGCACTTACTTATGGAGAGAGAGGGAAGAGAAAAGAGGAGCAAAGAAATCACTTGCCCACACCTGCAACTAAATTAAGCTGGAAACTATGCACTTTATCAGTTACAGTTGATTCACTGGCCAGTGGGGGGGGGGTTGATAGTGGGAAAAATAACAGGAAGACAATAAACAACAACTGGCCATGCTGTTGAACATCTTAATACAGTTGATTTGACAGCACAATGGGCTATAAAACATAGGCTCAAATGCCAGATACAGACAGGCACCTGCACAACCTTCCTTCCTTGGTGATAAATAAGTTATCACCATCCCTCAATAAAGGAGTCAGGGAATAGGTAGGAAACCACTTCTAAATTCACCCAGTTACTCAAAGACTTAGCTGATGCCAGATTGGAGAAATATTCCAGTTTAAAAACCCAATAATACTTTTCAGTAACCGAGGCAGGGGATGTTCATCTTTGGGAAAGGGACTTCCTCTTCTCTGCTTGTGCTGCAGAAAATCAGTATCATCCATTCCCAGGTCAGGTATAATATGCAAGATGATTCCGAGCAAAACTCAGGTTTCCTTTGATCTGCCCCCAATACATGCTTTAAGCCCAAACTCAAAAAAGCAAGCCAATGCCATTGGTCATCCGCCTTCCCACACTATCCTTAAGCCTTCAAATGAGGTTGCTAAAAATGTCAGTGATTTGACAATTTTTAAAAATTGTGAGCTTTCAATAAGTAGAAAACATAAAATGTAAATAGCTGGAAATGCTCAGCAGAGGGTGTAAAACAAAAAATCCGGTTTTAGATTCTTCTCACGGTTAGAAGAAATTACAGATGACGAACATTTGAAAAGGAAGAGAACAAAGGAAAAAACGCACACAGAGGAAACAAGTCAGATTGACTTGTGAAGTGAACAGGAGGTGGGCAAGAAGCAGAAACATTAGCAAGAAACATAATGAGCAAAATAGAAGGCATATACGGGACACAGTGCATGAAAAGCTAAAGAGAACAAATGGAAAAGAAACATGAAAAAGTGGCTCAAGTCTTGGCATGTTTTTTCTTTTCTTAAAATGCTGTTCATTTGCAATATCATCCATTCTTGAGTTCACGTTTTTTTTAAATAATTGTGTGCCCAATATATTTCCTTTCAATTAAACTTAACAAAAGTTAAATTCTACTACTGTTTTGTAAATTTTTTCTACATGTTAATTCTGCAGATGACTACAAGAAAGTTAACTAGTATTTTCTAGGGTTGCAGCACTAATGCTTTTGTAGTTGGTGCTTTGGCTTCACTTCCTTTGAACCCAATTTTACTATTACTTAAATACATCTGTAGAAAGAAGAGGGATCCTGGAATTTAGGTAGCATCTTGTCACATCATCAGAATGTCTCAAAGAGCTTCACACAGTGAATTTGCACAAGTACAGGCTCATATCCGGATCATTTCAGAAGAAAAGATAGGCAGAGGAAAGTGCAGTCTGCCTCAATAATGATTTATTAAAATTATTAAATTACATTCAATGCATCTTGACAAAGTGCGAACCAACAAAGTAAGCACAGCTGTTTGTGCCCAACATAAACAAAACGCTTAAAATGCTTTGACCAGCAACTTTGAAATTGGCAATATTACAAATAGACAATAGTTGTCACTTTTGGCCAATATAAGCGAGTATCCATTGTAAGTGGCGGGGACTATATTTTGCTTTATGTTCACACCAACTGCCAACTAAATTCAGACTGCCCCTCATTCCACATGTAATTCTCATTATAAACATGTCCTTCAATAATTTTAACATGGAAGACTTGCAGAATACAGAATATATAGGATATATATGAAATATACAGAATAGAAATGTAGAAAAGATTACCCCTCAGCTTTACAAAGTCAATCATTTAAATAGCTAACATTCCAAAGTAACTACAGTAGGTTTTTCAAGTTGTTTGGTGCTAAGTTTTCCCACTGTGCCTAGTATTGAAGTTGCCATTGAATATTGTTGTAGACATTATTACATTTATATATTACACAGAGGGAGTGAAGACCAAATATAGTATTTGGGTGAAAAGGGATCTGGAGGCAGAGATGTAAGGTACCAAGAGAGATACCAAGCTATACAAACATAATTTAGGCCTTGTTTTATAGTCACAGGGCCAGATTTTGCTGTACTGGGGCATCTAAGTATCTGCTGTTAGTTAACTGTCCCTGCACCCTTCATGTCAAAACAACTTTTCCCACAAAGTTGCTGAAAGCACGTGCTAAGGTTACAGTTAGGGAAACAGGGCATTTGGCCCTGAGCAAAGAGGGTAAAGAAAAGGGCATCTCCTTTTCCAACCAGTTTGAAGGATTGAGAAAATAAACAGAAGGAGAAACAAAAAGGAGGGCGAATCAGAGTGTGTGGATTCAATGTCAAACCAGTTACAGAAAGAGAGGAAGAAAGAAAGATTGAATTGAGAGGGGAAAAAAAAGACAAAGAAATATTAATCTAAAATAACATTTTTGAAACATTCCAAAAAAATTCAAAACCTGAAGGAATGAGACTTGTTGAGGTTCCATACCCGTAACAGATTACTTTTGGTGCCAGAGAGGTTGACAGGCAGTAATTAAAACTTACTACATAGGAGTACGTTACACTACTAGTAGCTTGTCCTAAATATCTGCACCAGGTTTGGTTTATATCTGCTGCACAAATACAGCAACTTCATGACATTTAACACGCTTCAATAGTGATGCAGTCAGCTAACGGCTTTTTGCGAAGCTAACTGCAGAATGGCATAACTTGGACAGTAACTTTTGGATATTCACATTTAACTGCACATCTGCCCTCATTTCAATTTGTTGCGCAATTTGAGTATAAACAATGGCGAGCACAATTAGCATCACTGTTAGTTTGAAACAAATTCTGACCCAAGTACTCTAACCTTAGTATTATTTTGACAAAAGTTATGATAGCTTAGAGTAGAATTGAGTGCAGTACAAGTTGATGAGCTGGAAAGCGCAAATGAGGTGCTGCGGTGCCATACGGACAAACAGATGCAATTACAGTGTAGCAGGTTTTCATAGACAGTGCCCATCATAAATATGGACACATAATTTCAAGTGCATGCAGATATTTAACACTGTTATTAGAAATATGTATAGAATTTGTTGGGATATATTACTTGAATAAAGTACTAAGATCAGAAGGAACATATTGTCTGAATAAGCATTGGGAGCTCAATGATAACACTCCTGGCCAAGTCAGAAGGCTATGGAATCAACAATTGCCACAAAGTCTAGATTGATGCTCCTTTGCAGTACTGAGGGCATGATGTACTACAGCAGCTGCCATCTTTAGGATGAGACATTAAGTACTTACTCTCAGGTGATTGTAAAGAATCCCACGACATTATTTCCAAGAAAAGCCAAGGAGTTTTCCCAGGGTCACTCAACCAAAAATCACAATAAAAAGGGATTATCTTATCTTTACCACATTGCACTGTTGTTTGTGGGGTCTTGCTGTGTGCAAATTGGCTGCCTTGTCTCCTACAACTTTGGCAACTCTAAAAATATTTAATTAGCTTTAAGGTGGTTTGGGAAGTCATGAAGCCGTGAAAGGCATGATATAAATACAAGGAATATAAATAAGGGGAAAATAGCAATAATAAAACATGGGTTAACAAACCTTTTATCAGAGGAGTGTCAATTCTCAGAACACCAAAGGGCATCAGCATAAATGGTTCACCCGCAAAAGTGCACAATTTAAGAGCTATTATAATTCAGATAATTGATATACAGCATTCTTAAAATAATACCTTTGTCAAAGCAGACTGCAGTTTAACACCCAAGCTAAACAGCAACGTGTTGGATCATGGAGGAGGTGATGGTGTAGTGGTATTGTCGCTGGACTGGTAATACAGAGACCCAGGGTAATGCTTTGGGGAATCCCGCCATGGCAGATGGTGGAATTTGAATTCAATAAAAATCTGGAATTAAAAGTCTAATGACCATGAAAGAGTTGTTGATTGTTGTAAGTATGATGAAAGTATGGTTCACTATCTGGTCCACTAATGTCCTTACCTGGTCTGGCCTACATATGACTCCAGACCCACAGCAATGTGGTTGACAAGGGCAATTAGGCAATAAATGCTGCACATCCCGTGAATGAATAAAACGCTCTAATGCAGTGAGGGGCAACTGAACCCAAATGCAACATGAATATAACATGACATCAATTTATGCGTTTATAGCACTTATTACATTTAAAAAGATACCTGAAATGCTTCACAGGAGTGTGGGTAGTGAGTGAACGCCAAAACCAGAAAGAGAGCAAGGAAGAAAATTTATATAGTGCCTTTGCCTTTCAACATTCCAAAGTACTTCTTGAAGTGCAGTTACTGTAGTGTCATAGGCAAACATGATTGCCAAGTTTAACATGGTAAGGTCCCACAAACAGCAATGAGACAATGACTAGTTAATCTCTCGGTGTTCACTGAAATAAACATTGGCAGGCACACCAGTAGAACATCTCTGACTTTCGAACAGAGCTATGGGGTTTCTTACATATACATAGTGAGCAAGCGTCCTGTTCAAAAGCTGGCACTTCCTCAGCACTGAACTGAGGTGTCACCCAACAATATATGTTCAAATCTCCGGAGTGGGCTTAAACCTATGAGTTCCAGTTCAAAGAGGGAAGAGTTCTTTGACAACTTTGACAATAGGGATGAAAGACGGTGCAAGAGGAAGTCAAAGCTTATTAGTGGTTCATATTGAAAAAGAGTATTTTTACAAGCAATAAAATTCCAAAAATGTTATTAACTGAATGCACAAGGACATTGAAATTGTCCTCGTCACTTGGACAATCCATGTTTACCCATACATTGCCATTTATCTAAGATGGGTACACCAGCTAAAAATAGCAGATACTGCATATTATTTCACATACTCTCAAGATTTGCTGTAGATTTACAAAGATCTTTTAGCATTTCATAAATGACATGTTAAAAAGACAAGAGAATAACTTTTTCCCTTCTCTAAAGGCACCTGACCCAATTTCAGTGTAAAATTTCCCACATGCTAGCATGAACCCCAAATTGTTCAGGGGGACTACTAAAGCTGAAGAGCATTACTGCTTAATTACAAAAATCTCACCAGTTTCATTTATTTCAATCCTAGAACCATTTGTTACTTTGTCCAACAGCCGAATGAAGCTTGCTTCAAAATCTGTAAATATAAGGAAAGGAAGTCATAAAGATATCTAGAAAAGTAAAACACAAATTGGCAATTGAATTTTCAGCCCAGAAGTTTTTATTTGAATCCTTCTTTACTAAATTTGTTTGTAACACACTGTCGGTGCTCTTTACAGTGCACATAGCAGTGTAAGCAGGAAGCTGTGTTTGCTCAGCCTGCTTCCAATGCACACAGTACAAAGACATGCATGTTTAAACTCTTGCACAAGTTGTTATCTACCAGCTTCTGACTGCCAGTGAAATTTTGACTAACTAGGAGAGTACAACAGGCAGCCAACTTCTTTGGTTAGTAAAAACTCAAATACAGATGTCATTTTTTTTAAAAAAAGAGACAGACTTTGTGCCATTATTTCAGCTGGCACTTGGCAAAGCTAGGGCACAATTTCTAGGAAGTTCTCTAACACCAATACCATCCAATGTCAGAAGCTTTATACTGCACATTTTCAGACTGGTCCAGTGTCAAGATTTCCGATAGCCAGTCACAAAGGTGCAGGGTGAATCCAACATTAGATTCAGGTTGTAATGTTGTGCTGAGTGCAGAAGGTTTTCACTTAGACCAGCACAGACTTGCGACAAGTCAAGTGGATGTCAAAACAACTTTACTCTAAACTCAAGTGTCATAAAGAGGTTTATTTCATTACCAATATGCTGTAAGAACTAAATACATTTAAGCAAACAGGTTTCAATGTTCCGCCAATGCTTTGTGTGATACTATAAACCAAAAAATTCCCCCACCATCATAACCAGCCTTTCACCCTGACAATAGACAATTCAAAATGTCTCCAGACAATTTGTAAACAATTTCAAGCAACAGGCAAGGTCATCACATATCTTTATTTGTTGGGTCACTGGTGCATTAATATATACAGCAGTAGAAATAATGAAGTATTCGGTGCAATAATAACTGTTCTCCTTTAAAGGTAACACAGCAGCTAATTTTTCACATTCAGGTCCCACAAACAACAATGCGATGGCCAGATAATCTGTTTAAGTCATGTTGGTTTAGAGATGGATGTTGGCCCACTGCTCTTCCTCAAAATAGTACAGTGGGATCTTTTCGATTTACCTGAGAAGGCAGAGGTGTCCTCACTTTAAACGTATTACCCAAAAGGTGGTACCTCTGGCAACACAGCACCCACTCAGTAATGCACTGGAAGGTCAGCCTCAATTATATGCTCAAGCCTTTGGAGTGAGATGAAACCCAGAATGTTCTGATGCCAAAATGAACATGATGCAACTGAGCCACAGCTGATGTTAATACTGACCGCATTTGTTAGTAGCCAGAGGGCACAGATTTAACATAACTGGCAGAAAAAAGGAAAGTTTTTTTTGACAGAGAGATGTTATGATCAGGAATGCACTCCCTGAAAGGATGGTGGAAACAGATTCAATACTAATATTTAAGAGGGAATTGGATAAACATTTGAAAATAAAAAAAGTCCTGAGCTTCGAGAAAAGAGCAAGAATGTGGGACAAATTGGATAGCTCTTTCAAAGAACCAGCACAGGCACAATGGACTGAATGACCACAGTGGAAATGGTAAAGCTGAGCCATTACAGGACATGAGGAGCACTATTGTGGTTCTGGAGAGGCTAACATGAGATCTCACCCCTTATCCTTCCTCTACCTTCCATCGCACCAGTTTCCACATTCAACAGATCATCGTCTGCCATTTCCACCACATCCAGCATGGCGTCACCACCAGAGATATTATCCTTTCCCCTCTTAGCATTCTGAAGGGACTGTTCTCTCTGTGCCACTCTGGTCCACTCCTCAATCACCCAACACCCCCTTTCCCTTCCCAATGCACCTTTTCATGCAAGTGCAGAAGATGCAACACCTGCCCTATTAGCTCCCCACTTCCCACTGTCCAAAGCTCTAAACACAACTTCCAGGTTAAAAAACTGATTTACCTGTACCTTTTTCAATTTAGTATACTGCATTGGCTGCTCACAATGCTGTCTCCTCTACATTGGGGAGACCAATCATAGGCTGTATGACTGTTCTGTGGAGCACCTCTGTTCAGTTCCAGTTGCCTGCCATTTTAATTCTTTGCTCCAATCACACACTGACCTCAGGCTCCTGAAATCATGTGAAACTCAAGATACACTCAAGAAGCAGCACCTCATTTTTCAACTGGGTGCTTTCAGACTCAACTTTAAGTTCAACAACAGATCATAACCTCTGGTCTCTGTTGCTATTTCTTTAAGACTGCAGCTGTTGGTGATTCTGCTATTCCCATTTACACTTCCTTTCTACCCATTTTGATTCTTTATTCATCTCATTGCTCTCCAGTATTTCCTCATTTAATGTTGTATCTATGCTCCTGAAAAGTGCAGTTTTTAGATGAAACATTAGGTGAATCGGATTTTCCTATCACAACCATTGTAAAAGCTTTGGTTAGTTCAATAGAGCCTATCCTGTAAGAAAACAAAACCATTAAAACATTTTGCCCTGTAAGTTTAAAAACTGTACATTACTAAATTATGATATTCATAAATGAAATAACTTATAAAATAAATTAATATAAAATATGCTCTTTTTACTTACCTCTGGCACGCCACCTCTCCCACTCACTGCCTTCTCTGCTCCCTGATCTCCGGCTCACTGCCAATCGAGTTCCCCAGCCCTCTCGCTGGCCTCTTCCCTCACCTGAACCCTCACTTTGAGCGAGGGCTCAGGAGATGAGCTGCGATAGGCAGGAAGTAACCTGGAGTGAGAGCAGCTTTGACTTGCAGAGTTGCGGAAGTAAGCCGCAAGCTGGAGAGGTGGCCAGCGGGAGAGGCTGCTTCAAAATGACACCAATCAGGTCATGCGACCTTAGGTCACATCCAGTGTTAAACTACTTTAATGTAAATCCACAACGCTAAACGTGAATACCATTAAAAATGCATTAAATTGAAATGACTTAAACGATGTACCTTAAAGCAAGGAATTACTATATCCTTTTGCCTTGCACCATATGGAAAAGACTTGCATTTATACTGTGCTTTTTACAGCCACTGGACATCGCCCTTTTTGTCTTTTAGTCTCTCCTGCCTTCCACCTTATTTCCCTTTTGTTCTCCCCAGCTTCCCGTACCACTGTATTTGAAGTTCTGATGAAAGGATATCGCTCTGCAACAGTAACTTTCCCTCTGCACAGATGTTGCCTAAGTTGCTAAGTATTTCCAGCATTTTTTGTATTTCAGATTTTCAGCATCCTCAACATTTGGATTTTTAATATTGAGAATAGAAGAACCTCACTGAAATGCAACACAATCAAAAAATACTCCCATTTGATCAGTACTGCCTCCCTCCCCCACCACACAAACGAAAAGGATTCAGGAGAGGAACATTGACAGACTGCTGCACCTTACCAATCGAGAAACCTCATCAGCCTCAACATTAGGAATACCAACATTAACCCTGCTCAGGGCCCCGAAAATGTGTCGGGTGGGGGAGGCTTTCTGGGAACCCAAGTTTTGAACAGCATTCGCGAAGCTCCCTCCTTTCAGTGTCCTCAAACCCCAAGCATATGTTGCAGCGGATTATATGGCTCGTGTCAAAAAGCTGCCTGAGCCATATTTCAGATTGAATGCTGCAATCTCCTACAGCTACAATGCACCAGGAGTCCAGCCGAGATCCTGAGCTAACAAATGAAGACCAAAAAGAAAACACGTATCCTTCCATCTCTACAGAAGAAAAGGCACCTTCCCAGTCTATTCACAAGATGGCCAAACACAGGGATAGGAGGTCTGCCAGAAACATAGCGACACCAGCCTGTCAGTGTGCGTCTTCCTAATCGACTTAAAACAAAAAAAATCCCTTTGCCAATGTTTAAACAGAGAGCGGGGTTGGGAGTTAATTCAGGGAGAAAATCCAATGTGTCATCGCCCCCTTCTCTCCCCTGTTAAAGATCAAGAGGCATCAGGGAATGGGAATCACAGTCCGCCAGAAAACACACTCCTCACACCATAAGATACATTTATAAACAAATGTTTGAATATTAGGCGCCCCGATGTAAAGAGGAGAGTTGACTATAGCCAGGAGCCGCTTCCATGCGGTAACCGCGGCTGTCATATCAGCAACAGCAGAAACTTTCAATCCCCAATGCGAGGCCGGGAGTGAGTTCCTCCCCCACACCGCACACTCTGCCCCCCCCCCCACACCGCACACTCTGCCTGCCCCCCCCCCCCCCCACACCGCACACTCTGCCTGCCCCCCCCCCCTCCCCACACCGCACACTCTGCCTGCCCCCCCTCCCCCCTCCCCACACCGCACACTCTGCCTGCCCCCCCCCCCCCCCACACCCGCACACTCTGCCTGCCCCCCCTACCCCTCCCCACACCGCACACTCTGCCTGCCCCCCCCTCCCCACACCGCACACTCTGCCTGCCCCCCCCCCCCACCCCCCTCCCCACACCGCACACTCTGCCCCCCCACTACCGCACACTCTGCC
>NC_135880.1:144573777-144749999 GCF_964194155.1 Cetorhinus maximus
CACACCCCACCCCCCGCCGGGTCACAGTTCAGCCCCGCCCCTCGCAGCAAACCCCGCCCTCTCGGTGGGGCACAGGTCAGCCCAGCCCCTTATAGCAAACCCCACCCTATCGGGGTCACAGGTCAGCCCCTGCTCCTCACAGCAAGCCCCGCCCCTTCGACCCAGATGATGACACAAGATTTAAAGGGAAGGGTGACTGTACCTGACAGGAGGTCTTGAGGTGCAAAGGCTAACGTTCCTGCCTCTGAGTCAGAAGCTCTCGGTTGGAGCCCCACTCTAGGACTTGATAACCATATAGTGTGTGTTCATAATGTGGCTAAACTTGTAATGCCTTCTGTAATGCCTTGAAGGAGCGGACAGGTTTCAACAGGAAACAGATTAACTTTATTCCAGAGAGCTTTTCAGATGTTACATGCTTGATCAAGACTCTCATCAGGATTACCTGCATTTAGGGCTTATTGGTCGGAGCTTCCAAGAACACCACATGAGCCCTGACAGACAGCAGGAGAGGCTATACCTTCAGCTACTACATTTCCTCCCCTTTTAGTTATTTATAGGGCATATTTGAATATCGAACAACAAATACATATATACAGCTTCAGGTAATTAAAGATTAAGTTTCTGAGGTGCTCTCCTTATATGGCTAGAGCAGCGTAGCTCCACCACTTGAGGTTTCTCAACAGGATCTGGAACTGCAGCACAAGACACATCATTAGCCAGTGGCAGTTCTGGGTTTGGCAACTCTACAGAGACATCGAGCATGTCTATTCTAGGTCGATCTGTCACCTCAGGAATTGATGGTTCGATGTTAATCACAGGCGGAATAATTGGCTGTTGGAATGTCTCTCTATCACGAATATGGTCCATGTGTTTACAAACAATTCTATCTTCCACTTGCACTTTGAAAGATAAGGGACCAGTCTCTGAGACAATGATTCCAGGAACCCAGCAAGCTCCACTTCCGAAATTTCACACGAATACTGTGTCTGTACAGTACTACACTGAATCTGCGAGCTTTAGTGTGAATATCATGATTCAATTTATGATTACCCTGATTCCTCTCTACCTTTCCCTCTAAATTTAGAAACACCAGACTTAACCTTGTACATAGATGGATTTTATCAGTAATCCAGGCAGTGTTGAACCTGTAGTCGAATGTGGCATTGTACGTTAATTGAGAAGAAAGCGGGAAAGTCGAGTTTCTAGAGTACCTTCTAATAACCTTTGCATTCCAGAATTGAAAGTTTGCACAGCTCTCTAGGCTAAAACATTCGATGAGGGATGGTAAGGGGCTGTTTTAATATGTCTGATTCCATTCAGATTCATGAATCTCTGAAACTCTGTACTGGTAAAGACTGTACCATTATCATAAACGACGATTTCCAGTAGGCCATGTATGCTAAAACAGTGATGCAGCTTCTTGATAGTTGCGCTCGATGTTGGCAATTTGACTTTGTACACATCAATCCATGTAGAATGTGCATCCATAATCAACAAAAACATGGTAGCTAAGAATGGTCCTACATAATAAATATGTCATCTAACTCAGGGTCAACCAGGCCACTCCCATGGATGTAGAGGAGCTGAAACAGGCAACTTCTGTTGTTGCTTGGAGACAGTGCTTGACCATGCTTTCAGTGCTACTGTCAATGCCTGGCCACCAGACATTGCAAGCATTTTCATCTTTGATATGCCTGGGCGTGCACTGTGAAGATCTATCAAGAGTGGTTCTCTTCTTTGTGAAGGGACGACAACTCTTGATCCCACAACAAAATTCCATCTTGTCAGCTTAACTCTGATCTCCTGGCATAGAATGGTCTCAACTCCTCTGATGCAGGTGAATTTGACCATCCTTGCAAAACAATGCCTCTGACTTTCAACAATATTGGATCTCTGTTCGTCCAATTTCTAATTTGCTTCACAAACACAGGCGAAGAACCCAAGAAATTCAGTATTAGCACAACTTCTTGTGGCACAGGAACATGCACAATGCTATCTGCTAACGGGAGATGACTGAGTGCATCCCTATTTGTAATATGTAAGCCAGGACGGTACGCAAAAGAATACACATATGCAGATAATATCAAAGCCCAATGTTGCATCCTTGCTGAGGCTGTTGGTGGAATGGCCTTATCCTCACTGAATAAATCCATTAATGGTTTATGGTCTGACACAATGGTGAAATGCAGGTACTGGTGGAATTTCTTCACTCCAAATATTACAGTTAAACCTTCTTTCTCTAGCTGGGAATAACCCTTCTTGGCTGTGGAGAGGGTTCTCGAGACATAGCCAGTGGACCCTTCTGATCCATTTTATGTGATAACATGGCTCCCACATTATAAGGAGAGGCATCACAAGTTAATACAAATTCTTTCGATGGGTCATAGTGTACCAATAAACAAGACGTGCAATTGTTTCTTTACTTTCACAAATTCCATGGCCAATGGTGCTAACATAGTTGATAAGTTAGGCAAGAAGCAGCTATGGTTTATCTTACCCAGGAAAGACTTGAGTTTGGTTACATTGGATGGCGAGGGTGCATCTTTTATTGCCCGAATTTTCTCTTCTACTGGATGCAAACCCATGGCGTCCACCCTGTGATCCAAGTAAGTAACTTCTGGTGCATGAAATGTGCATTTTTCCTTCTTTAATCATATGCTGGCTTCCAGGAACCTTTTTAGCACCTCCTCCAGGTTAGCCAATTTTTCGGTCTCGGTTGACCCTGTGATCAGAACATCATCTAGGTAAACTACCACTCAGGGAGTCCTTGCAAAAGACTCTCCATTGTTCTTTGGAAGATAACACATGCAGACGATACTGCAAAGGGTAGACGAGTGTACTGATAAAGACCCTTGTATGTGTTAATAGTCACATATTCTCTCGACGTGCTATCCAGTTCTAATTGTTGGTAGACATGGCTCATATCCAATTTTGTATAGGACTTGCCTCCAGCCAGCTTTGCCTATAAGTCATCTATCCTTGGAATGGGGTGATTATCTAGTTTAGCTGCTTTATTTACAGTCAATTTATAGTCCCCACAACTGCATATGGTTTGGTCAGACTTAACCACTGGAACTATGGGTGCTGCCATTCCGAGAATTGAACAGGTTGGATGATGCCCAGCTTTCCTAACCAGCACAGTTCTGCATCCACTCCCTCCTTCAACACATAAGGCACAGGTCTGGCCTTAACGAAATATGGTGTTGTATGAGGATCCACATATATTTTTGCTTGCAAGTCTTTTAACTTCCCTAATTCATCCCGAAATACACTGTCGTATTTCCTTTGCAGTTCAGGAACTCCGCCTGTTTTCAGGTGAAATATCTCAGACCAGTCAAGCTTGATTTTCTGAAACCAGTCACGGCTCAGAAGACTAGGCCCTTCACCTGTCATTATTATCACAGGCGGCTGGGCTGTCTGTTGCCTATAAGACGCTGGTCATGTGGCAATGTCCTTTACCTGAATAGGTTCTCCAGTGTATGTCTTTAATTTAGCAGTTGTCTGCTCCAGGTTTAGTGACTGGATACCTTCATTTAGGTATTTAAATGTGTGCTCTCCCACCACTGTGGTTGAGGCTCCCGTATCCACCTCCATTATTAGTGGCTTCCCATTAACTTGGAATGTAACAGTGATAGGTTTGGTTTTTACAGTGGTTACGTTATAAATCTCGGTATCGGCAGCTTCAGGTTCTGCTGTATTTTTTAATTCAATCATATTGGTTTGCTGCTTTATGAGCTGTTTCAACTTCGTCCTGCATTGCCTTACTATGTGACCTTTCTTATGGCAGTAATGGCATTCTGCCTCCTTGAATCTGCAGGTGTCTGGTCCATGATCACCCCCACA
Source organism: Cetorhinus maximus (assembly GCF_964194155.1). Classification (NCBI taxonomy): domain Eukaryota; kingdom Metazoa; phylum Chordata; class Chondrichthyes; order Lamniformes; family Cetorhinidae; genus Cetorhinus; species Cetorhinus maximus. The sequence goes on from NC_135880.1 coordinate 144,577,621, forward strand.
TCTATAACAAATTAACCTTGGAATCACTCCTGAAGTGTTTCCACTAGGCCTTTTCATGTTTCTGACAGCGAATATTGCCTCTCGCTTTGAGGCTGTGGGTCTAGTTTTCGTGCCATGCCCGGTGGTCGGATCCCACCCCACATGAAGAACAGCGCCATGTTGTATGTATTGCAAAGCCTGCGAGTCTCTCGCAGCACTTTCCATGGTGAGGGAGATTTCAAGGGCGCGCTTCACGTCGATGTTGACTTTGGCGAGTAAGCAGTGCTGTATGGCATCTTTCTGAACACCACAAACTAATCAGTCCCGCAGCATATAATTTAATGAGTCTCTGAAGTCACAGTGTTCTGTTAACTGCTTCATAGGTTGCTACATAGGTTGCGACAGACTCTCCCAGAGCCCTAACTCTGAATTAAATTTAAACCTCTGCATTATTACGGATAGCTTCGGCTGGAAATGCGTTTTCACGAGATCCACTAATTCATTAAAGGACTTTGAATTGGGCACGTTTGGGACTGTCAGGCTGTGGGTGAGATTGTATGTCTTGCTACCACATACACTCAAAAGGATTGTTATCTGCTTTTCCTCCGTGGTAATTTCATTCGCTACAAAATGAAAACCAAGGGGCTCTACATACTGGCTCCAGGCTTCCATTGTCGCTTCGTAAGGCTTGATTCTGCCAAAGATTGGCATGACTGGTGTTTTCTTTTTTCTTAAGATTTGATGTACTTACGTTAACAAGGCAAGGTGCAGTGTTGGAGCTATTTTACCCTCGTTGCCAAATGTAATGACTTGACAGAGCAGACAGGTTTCAACAAGAAACAGATAAACTTTATTACAGAGAGCTTTTCAGGTGCTATATGCTCGACCAGGACTTTCATCAGAAAGCACCCCTCCTCCCCCGGAGTGCCCACGCTTAGGGCCATTGGTTGGAGTCTCCAAGAGCATCACGTGACCCCTGATAGTCAGCAGGAGTGGCTATACCTTCAGTTACTACACCTTCCAATATACCAATGGCAGGTGGTAAGAGTGGGAGAGTCTCCCAGTCACGCCTGATGTGCAGTGGTGCCCCACAAGCCACGGCCTCTGACCTGTTTCGGGAAAAACTGGCCAGGGAAACAGTATCTGCCGCATTCATCTCTAGGTGCGAGAAAAGAAGAAGACTGTACTTGTATCTCAAGGGCAATCAGTGACGGGCAATAAATGCTGGCCTAGCCAGCAACGCCCACATCCCATGAACAATAAACAAAAAGGAGAGAGAACCATTAACAGAATCAGCTGGCTTGGAGCTAGGAAGAGAAGTTGGATGATCAGCAGTTTGGTGGGAATAGCATTGAAGGAGCAGGAGGTGGCTCTCGTGGACAAGATGACCTCAGAGAGAGCAAGATGAGATATTGGAGTTGAGCTGGAGAAAGATGTGAATCCAGGGCTAGAGCATGGAATTGGGGATGTTTGGGGAGAGCACTGGGGACGTTTAGCCCAGTGGACTAGGGGAAGGAAGGGAAGCGATAGAAGAGCTGAATGGATTGTCTCAATTTTTATGAGAAAGAGGTCCATGAGCTCCTCACGCCTGTTGGAGGTGAGTATAGAGGGAACTGGGGAGAGGGATCTAAGTAGCTGGTTTGTAGTGGACAAAAGAAGTCAGGTATTATCTTTGAAGGATATGCCTGGGATAGTGAGCAGTTTTGGCAGTGAAGGACAGGACCTGATAATGCTTTCTGTGATCCAGATGATCAGACAATGAATGTTTAACCCCTCTGACTGCCATGGATGTTCAAGTTAACTGAAGAGAGTGGGGATGAGGTCCATATCAGGAAAATTGACAAGGGCCACAGAGCGAGTAATGGTTTTAGTGGGGACCAGGGCACCAAAGATGAAGATGTGAATGATATTGAGCAGATTGGTAGCTACAGCAATATCATGGTGAATGAAGGATCGAAGGTTAGATGGTTGAGATTTTGAAAGTGTCTTTTAATTGATTTGGGGAGAGTTTTTCCAGGGCAGACACGGAAGGAAGTGTGATTGCAAAGGGATAGGAAGATATGGATGGAGAGAGTTACAAGGATTTGTGATCGATAAAATGGAAGTAATGAGGCCACATCAGATGGCAAGGTAGAGGGTGCGGCTGCAAATATGGGTAGGGATGGTTTCATGGAGGGAGGGATTAAGCGAGGAGAGGAGGGCAGTAAGCTAGGAGGAAAGAGAGCATAATAAATTAAGCTGGAAATTGAAATCACGGAAATCAGAATTCACTCAGTGCAGAGGCTGAGGGATGAAAGCAGTGACAATAGCTTAGTCAGAAACTTTGCATGGAACTTGGGTTAGTGGCAAACATGCCCTGCACCTTGAGACACCAGCTGCACACACAGACACCCCCTGCACAGTGAGACACCACCTGCACACTAAGACACCCCCTGCACACTCAGACACCCCCTGCACAGTGAGGCACCACCTGCACACTGAGACACCCCCTACACACTCAGACACCCCCTGCACACTGAGGCACTCCCTGCACAGTGAGGCACCACCTGCACACTGAGACACCCCCTACACACTCAGACACCCCCTGCACACACAGACACTCCCTGCACAGTGAGACACCACCTGCACACTAAGACATCCCCTGCACACTCAGACACCCCCTGCACACTGAGACACTCCCTGAACAGTGAGGCACCACCTGCACACTGAGACACCCCCTACACACTCAGACACCCCCTGCACACTCAGACACCCCCTGTACACTGAGACACCCCCTACACACTCAGACACCCCCTGCACACTCAGACACCCCCTGCATACTGAGACACCACCTGTACACTCAGACACCCCCCCTGGACCTTGAGACACCCCCTGCACCTTGAGACATCCCCTGCATCTTGACCAATCTCTGCATCTTGAGACAATCCCTGCACATTGAGACACCCCCTGCACTTTGAGACACCCCCTGCACCTTGAGACACGGCCAGCATGTTGAGACAATCCCTGCTCATTGAAACAACTCCTGTACCTTGAGGCAATCCCTGCACATTGAGATATCTCCTGCACACTGAGACACCCCTACACATTGAGACACCCCCTGCACCTTGAGACATCCCCTGCACTTTGAAACAATCCCTGCATATTGACCAATCCCTGCACATTGTGACAATCCCTGCACATTGAGACAATCCCTGCACTTTGACCAATCCCTGTACCTTGACCAATCCTTGCACATTGAGACAATCCCTGCACATTGAGACACCCCCTGCACATTGAGACAATCCCTGCACATTGACCAATTCCTGCACATTGACCAATCCCTGCACATTGACCAATCCCTGTACATTGACCAATCCCTGCACATTGAGAAAATCCCTGCACATTGAGGCAATCCCGGCATCTTGAGACACCCCCTGCACATTGAGACAATCCCTGCACCTTGACCAATCCCTGCACCTTGACCAATCCCTGCACATTGAGACACCTGCTGCACCTTGTGACACCCCTGCACATTGAGGCACCCCCTGAACATTGAGACAATCCCTGCACCTTTAGACTGCCCCTGTATCTTGAGACACTGTTATGACTGATGCCATTGGTAAAGTGGAGTTATTTCAAAATCCCAGAGGGAAACTTTAAATAACTGTTTATAACCTATAATTTTAAGTGTCATGTTTGAGATGAGACTCTAAATTCAGGAATCAGACCACCAGTTCTCGAGGTTTTACATTAAAGTAAAGGAAACATTTTATTAATTTACACAGGTTAGAATAGATAGACACACAGCTACAAATTACTACTATCATAACTTTTAACCAATTCCCAAACTAATCTCCATTAAGACAACAGCAGCCCATTGACTTAACCAAACACCAGGCAGAGCATTAAGATAAAGGCATAATACTGCAGATGCTGGAAATCAGAAATAAAAACAAAAAATGCTGGAAAAACTCAGCAGGTCCGACAGCATCTGTGGAGAGAAAGATAGAGTTAACGTTTCGAGTCCGTATGACTCTTCTTCTCTGAACTCAACTAAACCTCTATAACAATAAAACCCTTTCATAGTAACAACTTTATTAGTAATATAAACATATTGCTTAGTAACTGCTAGAAAGACATCACTTTTCACCCTACTTCTTGAATATTCTATTCAAAAAATGCATATGTACGCTATCTCTCTTACATATCAAAGCTAGTACCCATCAAAGCACCCAGACTAGATGGCTTTAATCCAATTAAGACACACCCACAGACTAAACATCTATTTTAAAATAAAAATATTTTCCCAAATATTATGTACATTAATAGCTTCATGACAGACACCACTTGCACATTGAGACAATCCCATTGAGAGGACCCCTGCACCTTGAGACAATCCGTGCACCTGAAGACACCCCCTGCACCTTGAGATATCCCCTGCACCTTGAGATACCCCTACACCTTCAGACACAACCTGCACCTTAATGCACCCCTTGTATACTGAGATAACCCCTGCACACTGAGACACTCCTTCCACCTTGAGACAATCCCTGCATCTTGAGACACCCCCTCCACCTTCAGACACCCCCTGCACATTGCGACACCTCCTGCACATTGAGACAATCCCTGCACCTTGAGACACCCCCTGCACCTTGAGACACCCCCTGCACCTTGAGACAATCCCTGAACCATGAGACACCCTCTGCACCTTCAGACACCCCCTGCACCTTGAGACAATCCCTGCACCTTGAGACACCCCCTGCACCTTGAGACAATCCCTGCACCATGAGACACCCCTGCACCTTCAGACACCCCCTGCACCTTGAGACAATCCCTGCACCGTGAGACACCCCTGCATCTTCAGACACCCCCTGCACCTTCAGACACCCCCTGCACATTGAGACACCCCATGTACCTTGAGACACAACCTGCACACTGATCCCTGAACATTGAGACTATCCCTGCACATTGAGACACCCCCTGCACCTTGAGACACCCTCTGAATATTGAGACAATCCCTGCCACTTGAGACTCCCCCTGCACCTTGAACACCCCCTGCACCTTGAGACACCGCTTGCAGATTGAGACATCATCTGAAAATTGAGACAATCCCTGCCCCTTGAGATAACCCCATTCATCTTGTGACAGTCCTGTACCTTGAGACACCCGCTGTACATTGAGACACCACCTACACCTTGAGACACACCCTGCACCTTGAGACAATCCCTGTATCTTGAGACATCCCCTGCACACTGAGATAAGTTAAAGTCCTTTTATTGTAGAGAAAACACAGACTATTTGCAACTATGTAATTTTTGTAAAGTGGTAGGTGAGTAGTATTATAAACATTATAGCCAAGAGTTCCAACTTTGGGCACAGTTGACAATTTCAACAGAAATTGTACCCAACATTGTGCCTATTTTGAATATTTATTTCTTGAGTTTCCAATCAAGATCATTTGCATATCACTGAATGTACAATCTCTGATGAACCAGCACAAACAGGTAACATTTTAAAATGTAATTTTTTTTTGCTTCAGAAATATTTTCTGATATATTTAAGAGTGGTTACTCAGTGGAGTTTCATTAACACTATTAGAACATGAGTGTATCACAATTGATAAACAATTTTAATAATAGTGTCAATCCACCACCCATGAGTTTTTCTTAATTTACTGTTCACAGGATGTGAGCATCGCTGGCTAGCCCAGCATTTATTGCCCATCCCTAATTGTCCTTGAGAAGGTGGTGGTGAGCCACCTTCTTGAATCACTGCAGGCTATGTGGTGTAGGTACACCCACAGTACTGTAGGAAGGGAGTTCCAGGAGTTTGACCCAGTGACAGTGAAGGAACAGTGATATAGTTCCAAGTCTGGGTGGCTTGGAGGGGAAGGTGTAGGTAGTGGTATTCCCATCTGCTGCCCTTGTCCTTCTAGGTGGTAGAGGTCGCAGGTTTGGAAGGTGCTGTCAAAAGAGCCTAAGTGAGTTGCTGCAGTGCATCTTGTAGATGGTACACTGCTGCCACTGTACGTCGGTAGTGGGTAGCGAATGTTTAAGCTGGCAGATGGGGAGCCAATCATGTGGACTGCTTTGTCCTGGATGGGGTGAAGCTTCTTGAATGTTGTTTGAGCTGCACTCATCCAGGCAAATGGAGAGTATTCCATGGGATGTTGATAGAGGGGGATTCACCAATGGCAATGTCATTGACTGTCAATGGAGATGATTAGATTCTCTCTTGTTGGAGATTGTCAATGCCTGGCACTTGTGAGAATGGATGTTTTTTTTTATTTTTGGGGACTGTTGTGTTATTCTGTGAAGAAGGCTGTGTGTGTGTGTGTGTGTGTGTGTGTGTGTGTGTGTAAATGATTTATTTAAGCTGGGGAAAGGTTGTTAGAGGCAGGTTGTCTAGGAGGTTTAAGACGGGAAAGGATAGAGGCATTAGGTTTGTGCATTTGTAATGAGGTATTATGGTGGTTTAAGGTACAAGTAAATAGGTTGGATGCAACATTTGCATTTTTAGATAAGTTAAGAGTTCATTTGACTATCAAAGGGAATGTCAGGTGTGGGACCCTGCTTCAGAGACCATGAAGTAGGCTTCGCAATCTTGAGCATATTAACAGCAGGTATTTATTAACAACTCATAACTATATACATATGTACAGTAAAGGGTACAGTACATTGCTGACTCTATCCTAGGTCTTTACGTATCTCTGTCTATCTCTAGACTGACCTTGGCTCTCAGTCATGTGCCTTCTTATATCACTGTGTGGGAAGTACTGTACTCAGTCCCACATTAACCCTGCATGTACCAGACACTATTACTACACCTCCCCTCAAGCCTTTATCCCATGGATATAGAATTACTTTAGTTTCCTTCAAGTCTCACATTGTTATGAATCTTGTGCATTTACCTTATTGTTACAACATTAATGCTATTCCAACATTATTGCTGTTACAATGTTAACATTAACAACATTCTTGCTACCCCATCTCGCCCCTTCAAGTCCTTGAAGTTAGAGCTTCAGGCAGTCTGGAGACCTTATAACCCTTCCACATCTTGTTCGCCGTTCTGTCGGGAGAGTGGTAGGCTCTGATGGTTCTGGTTCTTGTTGTTGGCTTGGATGTTAGACTGGCATCTGGGTATGGTTTCATCTGTTTCTCCCATTGCTTGATGTTAAACCATGCCTGGTTGGTCTGGCTGGTTTGGGATTGCGTGGTTGTTGTAACTTGGCATTTATTGCTAAAGGAATAGAGTATAAAAATAGGGAAGTGTTGTTGCAACTATCCAAAGCATTGGTGAGACCGCACCTGGAGTACTGTGCACAGTTTTGGTCCCCTTACTTGAGGAAGGATGTAGTTGCACTGGAGGCGGTTCAGAGGAGGTTCACTAGATTGATCCAGAGATGCGGGACTTGTCTTATGAGGAGAGATTGAGCAGTTTAGGCCTATACTCGCTAGAGTTTAGAAGGATGAGAGGAGATCTAATTGAGGTATAATAGATGCTAAAGAGGATAGACAAAGTAAACGTGGAGCAGATGTTTTCCCTTCTGGGGCATTCTAGAACGAGAGGCCATAGTTTTAGGCTAAGGGGTGGTAGATTTAAATCAGAGATGAGGAGGAATTACTTTTCTCAAAGGTCGTGAATCTGTGGAATTCACTGCTTCAGAGTGCAGTGGATGCCGGGACACTGAATAAATTTAAGGAGGAGGTAGACAGATTTTTAATTAGTAATGGGTTGAAAGGTTATGGGGAGAAGGCGGGAAATTGGAGTTGTGGCTGAAATGAGATCAGCCATGATTGTAATGAATGGCGGAGCAGGCTCGAGGGGCTGAATTGCCTACTCCTGCTCCTAGTTCTTATGTTCTTATGTGACTCTTGATCGTTTCTTGCAGGGTTGATGAAAATGGTATTTGTATGCGGTGCCTTTTCTTCTTCTTTTTCCGTCTGGGCCTTCAGGAAGCTCTCTGAGGCTGAGAGACGGCGTTCCTGTGGCAAGAAGAAGATTGAGTAGCATGCTCACTTCTGCTTTTTGTTGTTGATGGTACAAGACCACTATGAAGTTCCAGCATTATTTATGGTTCTGGCACGCTGATTAGAAGTTGCCATGTGTGCACTGTGATTGGTGTGTCTACCAACTGTACCACCGTCCAAGTTGGAGGTAGAGGCTCCTCAGACTGTTGATCCTTCTCTGGTACCACTTCCACCAGAGTGCTATGGTAACCTCGTGTGCAGTAGGTTGCTCTGACCATTGGGAACTTTCCAGGATCTGGAATGATGATGGATAAAGCTGGTCTACAAAAAGAGAAGAGAAATCACAGGTTAAATCAGATTCTGAATGCTCTTGGGCAGAACCCACAGGACACTGATCTTCCCTGTGAGGGTGCTTCACACTGCAGCGCTGGCAAGGTCGCTCTACTGGGTGGTTCAGGAATTGCTTTCCTTGACTTAAATGGTGCCTGTGTTTCTATGACCTGATATGGTGGACTGAGAGTTGGCTTCCGCCCCATGAAGTGTTCTCTCCCCTTAGGATGGTCCTGTGTTGTTCATGTAGCTCAGACAGTCTAACTAGCTGGAAAGCCTTTCAAGGGTAAGATTATCTTTAGCTTGTAGGAGGTCAGAGAGTGAACAGTCAGCAACATTCACCACAGTTCTGTCTCGGATGAGCTCAGCCTTTAAATCACCATATTCGCATCCCTCTGCCAGTCTCTAGAGATCGTTTATGAAGGAATCGACAGGTTCCCTGGGCAGTTGGACTCTTATTAAATTTGGTTCCCTCCAATATTTTGTTGGATCTCAGGTTGAAATAAACATCTAAGGATTTTAAAGCATCATCAAATTTGGCAGATGACTCATTGCTAGTTTGTTGTGCAATTATGTTGTCTGCAATTGGTACAGTTGAGTAAAGAAGTGAATTAACTTGTTCTGCTTCTGATTTTTTATGTAGGCCTGTAGCAACACAGTATCTTAAAAATCTTTTCTTCAATAGACCCCAATCTGTGACTGGTCTGGGCCATGGGTGAATCCCAGTGGAGCTAGAAGTGTGGAATTGTGGTCCATTTTGAAGTTTTTTAAAAGTGTGGTTACAGCTTTAAGAGAATACAGGCTTCCGGTGGCATCGCAGTTCACTGCCGAACAATGAATCTTCGTGTGCTTGCCAGTTTTTGGCGGGCTTTCCAAAATGGCAGCAGCGCTTGAAGAAGAAGGGTCCGCAATGACTGTGAGGGTCGCCAGTTGCTGACTTAAGTTAATCAGCGGTATAGCATTGCGAGTCGAGACACATAGAAAAGAATCTCAGGTTTATTGTTTAGGAAATTGGATGGTTATGAGGTACCCAAAGTACACAAAATTAATTATTAATTAACTTTTGTTTCTTTGCTGAACCCTCATCTCCCTTGTTCTTTTGGCATTTATTTTAGATTTGCGACTCTGGCTACTGACTCTTCTGCCAGTAGAATGAAACTCCCGGTTGTAAGTTAAAACATCACAAGTTTAGTCCATTCTGAATAAACCAAACACACACAGTTTTGGGCAGTGGTTTAATTCAAGCTCCTGGAATAGCCTTCAAGTATTCTAAACAAAATCTGCTGTATTGGCTCCTAATGAATATTGGCAAAGCAGTTACATTGAGTTCAGACTTTTGCAGTGTGCACTGGGTCAAAATGCCATTTTTAAATACTGGCTTTAGAATTGCAAAGTGATTGCATGGATACTGAAAGCAGGCCAAGCACACCAGATTCTGACCTAATCTTGAAACTAAGCTAAGCTGAGAACAGTAAATGCTACACTGTTTATAATGGAGGTATTTCTGCAAACCAACATAAATAATGCAAAATTACAACATAATGTAAAGCAGAGTGACAGAGAGATTGGATATTTTCGAGGGAATTACTTTTGCATTAAAGATATCCAGTCTGGTAATTACATTTTTGATTCATACAATAGATGGTTAAAACCAGATCACCACACACTTGATAAGGTAAAGTGTTTAGACACTTAACACTCACCTTCGCAAGACAGCTTCATGGTTAACCCAGGCTGATGTTGTAAGGATTCTATGTGAAATGAGTTTGGATAACCTCAATCCATTCATCCTGACAGGAGCTCAGATCATAGAATCATATAATCATAGAATGGTTACAGCACAGGAGGTGGTCTTTTGACCTGTCATGTCCATGCCAGCTCTCTGTAAGAGCAACTCAGCTAACCCCACTCCCCCACTCTACTCCCGTAGCCCTGCAATTTTTTTTAGTCTTCAGATGCTTATCCAACTCCTTTTTGAAAGCCATGATTGCCTCCCCCACACTCTCAGGCAGTGCGTTCCAGATTCTAGCCACTAGCTGCATAAAGAAGTTTTCCCTCATGTTGGTTCTTTTGCCAATCACCTTATCTTGGTTTCCTCTGGTTCTCGACCCTTGGCTGATGTGAAATTTGTCATTCTGATCTTCTTAAATTGGAGCTGAGACACATTGTTTTGATAAAGTCCAGGGCATTTTACATATAACAACTCTATACCTGATCTGGGAGTATTTGATACTGACACTGAGCCCCAGAACATTCAATTTTCCACTTATCATTGCTTTTGGCAAGCACAAATTTGCAACAAAATGTAGAAAAATTGTTAAGAATCAGCTTCTTGCAGGTTTCTGCTGCAGCCATGCCTCAATGTCTGCATCTGCCTCTTTCTATCCAACATCTGTCTCTTCCACCTTTTTCTGTGTGTAGTATATTGCAAGGTCTGAACGTTTTGTTATATTTCCCTCTCTGCTGCCCTTTCTGTTGTGGTGGTGTAAATAAAGTATGTAATTGTAAAAATGGCACTGAAGGCGTATTTGGGGACAACGGGGAAATTCAATCCTAACAAAGACAACTGGTGTAATTATGAATGATGGTTACACATTTGGCTGAAAGCGAATAAAATAGGAGATCAGGATGAAGTAAATGTTTTCCTCACCATGATGGGGCCTGATGTTTCTGAGGTGGTGTCTAAACAGTATTGCTTGCGAGGCTCCAGTACTGAGGACTATTCTGAAGCTAATGAGATTCTGAACTCATATTATGGCGACTAAGAATGAGATTGCACTGAGAGTTGCATTCTGTGAAAGGAAGCAGTTGCCAATTGAGACTGTTGCAGATTAAATTCTCAAATTAAGGAAGCTCTCTCGTCATTGTAGGTATGGCGCAGACATAGAAATCAACATTAGAGGCATGTTTGTAGAAAGTCTAAAGAACAATACAATCTAAGCCCAGCATTTGATCAAAGGCAATAAGCTGATGTGGAAGGAGGCCTGCGATGAGGCTACAGCTATATGGAAATGGCAGAAAGATAGTTGCAAGTTGCAAGGGAGTTCTTTCCTGATCCTTTGGGGAAGTCCGCTGGATTTCAATAATATCCAGGCCATGGCAACAAAGTTCACAGTGTCAGTCAGAAATTTAGATGCTACCATTGCCATGATAACCACCAACCATTTAAATGCCCCTATTTCCAGTCAAAGTGCTATGTCTGCAGGAAAGTCAATCATATCCAAACAGCATGCAGGAGAAGAGGAAACAGTAATGCTCCAAATCATAGTAAAGCTCCAGGTCACAGCCATGCACCAGATCGAGGTTGAGGTTGATCTAAAACTAGCTCAGGAGTCTGGAAATCCTTGAATACTCATATGATTGTTATGGAAACATAAGTTGATCTTATCAAACAGGAAGACTGAGAGTTGTGCACAGTCAGATTGCAAGAAAAACACCACATGGAAGACGAGAGTAATAGGGCTGAAGATAAAATTCCAGCACCCACAATAGAAATGAAAGCTGGAGATTCACAGCTGTCATTGTTGATAAGGCTGTAGCCATGTCTGTTATCTCCGAAGGAGAGCATAATAGGTCCCTAAGTCACATTTCCGCAAAACTGGTGTGAAAGTTATTCTACTACCTGTATTCCAGTGTTAGGTCAAGTTAATATTGGGGTGGAATATGATGATACATACATCCTATTACTTACCATTGGCCGTAGTAGGAGGGATCAATGTCTCCCTAATAGGAAGGAACTGGCTTAAGAAGGAACGGTTCAACTCGGCCAAGTTATTTACAGTCCAGGTCAGTAAGAGTATTTCTGAAATTGAGTACATGTTAAGAGACCGAAAAGTGCTCGTTGAGCAAGGAGGACCAAATGATAAAATAGCCGTCAGTGCAATATTAAATATCATAAGTATGCAAATGTGGGCCTTTTTAAAGATTTTCCATGAAGACTGATTAATTCTTAGCCACTGAGTTACCTGTAAATTACTTTACACACAGAAGTGACATGCCAGTGCCTGCCAGAGAAATTAGTGAAGAAACACAAAGATGTGGTACTCTGTGAAGTGCACAATTATGTCATGAAAGCCTGGCCTACGGAGTGTGAGGATGAGAAATTGTAGGAGTATTTCACTGAGTGCAGATCAAGGCTGTCTCCTATGGGGTTTAAGAGTCATTCTTCCGCCAATGTTTAGAGAGAGACTGAGATTCTGGACTCCTGGGCATTATTTCCTCTTTCCACAAGAACCATGCATAGTTTCATCAGTTACAATGGAGAATCATTGGAGGCTTTCAAGATCAGCAGTGGAGTAAAACAGGGCTGAGTCCTGGCACCAACTCACTTTGGCATATTTTTCTCCATGCTGCTATTGTACATTTTTGGCATCTCAAATGAGTGTGTCTACCTGTATGTCAGCGCCAATGGTAAGCTGTTCAAGTTGGCAAGATTGTGTGCCAAGACCAAAGTGTTCATGAGTTGCTGTTTGCTGATGATGCCACACTGGCATCCCATACTGAAGTTCACTTGCAAGGAGTTTGGACTGACAATCAATGTCAAGAAGACCAAAGTTATGGACCAGGACATAGAGACTCCACCTTCCATCAACATTCACAACCTCACTCTGGAGATCACCAACAGCTTCACATATCTTGGTCAACAATTAACAGCAACCTGTCCCCTGATGCCAAAATCAGCACCAGGATTTCCAAGGTCACAGCTGTCATATCAAAGTTGAGAAGTCGAATGTGGACTAACAGCAAACTAACCGAAAATACAAAGCTCTGTCTGTACCAGGCGTGTGTTCTCAAGACCCTCCTTTACAACAGAGAGGCATGGACAACTTATGCAAGCCAAGAAAAGTGGCTGAACAGCTTCCACCTCCACTACCTCAGACAAATATTGGGCATCTCCTGACAAGACAGAGTGCCAAATATGGGAGTACCCCAGCCTGCAGGGATCCCCAGCATGTTTTCCCTCTTGAGTCAACGGTGACACCATTGGTTGGGTCACGTGAGCCGAATGGATGACGGACACGTCCCCAAAGACATGCTCTACGGCAAGCTTGCTCTCGGGGCAAGACCCACAGGTTTCCCATGTTTATGATACAAGGGTGTCTGCAAGTGAGACCTCAAGTTGACTGGGATTGGAATCAATGTGTGGGAAGTTCTCGCTGCTGACCAGAGTGCCTGGAGACAAGCAGTCAGGAAGGGTATGGAAAAAACAGAGGACAAAGGAATTTACCAGATGGCAGAAAAGTGAGCCTGGCGGAAGGAAAAAACATCAGTTGACCTCAGCCAATGCTATTCATCTGTGCCAGCTGCGGACTCACTCACAACTCTACAGCCACAACAGACGATGTTCAATTCAGAAGTGACATACACCCTGAGTGCAGTCTATTGTTTCTCGAGATGGACGGATGCCAATTACAGAGAGATTGTTATAGAAGCTTCAACAAAAGCGCACAGGGATAATCCGTATGAAAGCAGAATCAGGAAGTTTTTTTGCTATCCAAAAGTTGTTTGAAATTTTGAAGAGTTGGTGAAAAGTTGTGAAGTGTGTCTCAGGATGAGAAATAATCCAACCAATGTTCCTTTCAATCCATGGTCAAACACAAGAAAACCGAGGGAACAACTGAATGGAAGGGAAAGGGTATCTTGTTTTGGTCAATAGCTATAGCAAATGGATAAATGTTGAGTCTATCCCAATACCAAAGTGCCAAAACTATTGAAGTTTTGAGAAGTTGGTTTGCAATTTATGGGTTGCCGGAGATGTTGGTGTCAGATAATGGTCTGCAGTTTACATCAGAAGAGTTTGAAATGTTTCTGAGTAAGAATTCAATCGAACACACGCTTATACCACCATATCACCCAGCATCAAGTGGTGCTGCAGAAAGAAGTGTACTGATTGTGAAACGGTCTTTGCAGAAGTATTTGTTAGGTGGGACAAACGAGGCAGTAATTTCTATGATTCTCTTCGACACAGGCTGGACAAGTTTCTGTTCTCTTACAGAATAACCCTACAGTCTACAGCAGGTTTCTCACTTTGAGTTAGTGTTTAAACACACTCCTGGGACAAGGTTTAGTTTGCTTAAACCTGACGTCAATAGCAAAGTAAGAGAAAAGCAAGACAATGTGAAGTTAAGTTATGATGCAGCTTAGAGAGTTCAGTGCTGGTCAGAAGGTCATGGTGAAAAACCTTCAAGGTGATCAGAAGTATGTGATTGGAGTTGTAAAGAAACTAGATGCATTCACATAGCCAGTGAATCTTGGAGAGATTCTCTGTCATGTAGATCATTTGCTTGAAAGAGGAAATCTGACAAAGGAAAAGCAGGAGAAACCTCCTATAGTCCAAATTCCTCCGACAGCTCAAAGTGAAAGTCAGTAAGAAAGTAAAAGTCAAAAAGAAACTAAACGTTTGTCAGTCTTACAAAATCCACCAGCCAAACAAAGTGAGGGTCTTTGATTAAGACAAAGCAATCAATGTCACAGTTGAGTTGGTAATCAAAGTCAAAGTTCAGATTTGACACAGTCAGAGATGTTGAGAGAGAAGTGTCAAGCTAATGGAAATGGAAGAAGATACCCAGACAGAGAGAAAAAGAAGCCAGATAGGTTAATTGAAAGCATGTAGGAAGGAAGAAGAAAAAAGTTGTTGTTTTCATTTTTTTCTTGACAAATGACAATATTTCTGTTATTTGGTATTAAGGAAAAACAAATTTGTTTTTACATGCAAATTACTCTGGCAGTACTGGTCATATATGTTTTGGCTGTGATTACAGTTAAAAACAAGTACATAACCCAACCTGTTAAATTTCAGGTATTGTTGATATTGGTTTAGTCATTTTGTATCTGGGAAATAATGTACTTGTACCATTTTACATTTTAATGTATAACTTGTTTTTTTAAGTGCGGAAGGGCTGTAGCATATTGCAAGGTCTGAGTATTTTGTTATATTGCCCTCTTTGTTGGGGAGGCATAAGTAAAGTAGTTCTGAAGAGAAACTGCAAAAGATTTTGGATAGAGTAGTGAGTGAAAGTGAGAAGAAATGCTGAGCATAAATTGTAAGAAAAGGAAATGTCTAATAGTTTTCAAAAAGGGGATCATACCAGAATGTAAGATTACAATGAAGAATGAAAAGGTCACGCTGGTAGACAAGTTTTGTCATCTAGGAAGTATCTTAACATCAGGCAGAAAATGGAGAATAGAAAATGCAACCAAGAATTAAGACAAAGAATTAGAACGCCCAAAGATGCATTTCAAAAAATGAAAAAAATTATGGTGAACTCAAAATTAGCCATGGAAACAAAGTTGAGAACTGTGGAATGCTACACCACACCAATTTTGACATACGGAGGCATGTTGGATGATCGGTGAAGCAATGCAGAAAAGAATTGAGGTTGCAGAGTTGTAGTTTTTAAGGCAAATAATCAAGATGTCTTGGACAAGTCACAACACCAATTAAGAGGTGCTAGTAAAATCTGAGACCAGAAGAACCCTACTGACCAAGATAAGGAAGAGATAGTTGGAATTTCTTGGGCACATAATAAGAAATCATGGTTTAGTAAGTCTGATGCTGATGGGAAAGATTGATGGTAAAAGAGATTGAGGTAGACGAAGAACGACCTTTTTAAAGAGTT
Organism: Cetorhinus maximus; assembly: GCF_964194155.1. Lineage (NCBI taxonomy): Eukaryota > Metazoa > Chordata > Chondrichthyes > Lamniformes > Cetorhinidae > Cetorhinus > Cetorhinus maximus. The sequence continues at coordinate 144,593,498 of NC_135880.1, forward strand.
TGACAAATTTGATGCATGCGCCAGCAACGAAGATGATCCATGTTTACAGAGCGAGATTAATACGGAGGCCCACGGTTGCCAACTCCCTCTTAAGACATGGCACACACACACACACACACACACACACAGACGAGAAAGGAGTTTCACTTCTATAAATATTAAAACCAAACAGAATAGTTAATAGCTCACATGAATATCAGAGTCCAGTGAGAAGGGTTCTTTCATTCAAGAGTTAAAATCCACGTGAGTTCAGATAGCTGAAGATAGAATTTAATGGTGTTTTCTTTAGAATAAGAGATGTGCAATGTGCAGCAAGCTGAGAAAGACAGCCTTGATAATACTTGTAGCCAGGAGACCTGTTTGCTTTTCCGGGTGAATTTAGAATCTTTTGGAAACAGGTTTCAAGGAGGCTTTAAACTTTAAGCCTTGTGGCTTGGTAAAAAGGCTAAATGTTGGAAGCCAGATTTCTGCAATGATGTTATGTCTGCATTCTGCAGTGCTCTATCTTCAGGCAAGCAGGACTTATAATTAAACAGCTTTTAGATATGAAGGAGTATTACTCAGGTAAAGATTGGCCATTGACACGATGGGAAGCAATCCATAGTCTGTTCATAATGCAGTAGCTTCCACCTCCCATGGTGAAAACTATTGACATACAATGGAGGTAAATAGGAGTTTTTAACACATCAAAGTGATTAATCAGTTTCGGTAGCCCCTACTTTGTTACCTGGCAGTGTTGGAGACAGGACACCTGAAGCTGTAATGTCTTTGCTGCTTAGGGGTGAGTCCTGACAATGGCAGGGCTGACATTCCACAAGGCTGTTGACATTGCATTCCAATTTTAGAAGCTTCCAGAAGCTTGGCCAACTTGTAGTTCCAAAAGTCAGATGATGTGTAGCAGTCATTTTTAAAGTTCAACAATGTCCATTTTTAAAATAAAGTACCTTTTTGAAACTATTTGTAATATTCTCATGTCTGCTTGACATGACACTTTGCTCAGTGCAATACGCAACACTGTGTTTACTAATCTACATGATCTTCATTCTGTTTTCTCAATTGGCTCTCCCTCACTGATGCTCACTATCTTTTCCTTTATAATAGCTTGCTTCACTAGCTGCACATTCCCATGTTTTGCTGAATCATTTTCAACCTTTTGTGCCTCTGATTCAATCTCTAAAAATCCAACGATTCATGAAAAAAATATTGTTTCTGCATCTCCCCATAACCTTGTTCATGGTGAGCTGCAGGATGCTGTGGAACCTCCACGTGGGAATTTGCAATTGCTAGATTTAAGAAGACCAAAGCCTATGAAGCTCACCTTCTATCATCCTGGTAGTCACATAATACAACAGTAATGACATTGTTGAGCATTTGCAGCTATCAACATCTATCAATTATTCTAGAACAGGCCCAGTCATGATGGAGAAAATCCTCAAAGGTGAAGAGCTATGGAAACCATTGATCCAAGGTCCAAAGTTACCTATATACTTCCAAGCATCCAACATTTGTCATACCTTGAAAGGTACCGCAATAATCATGGCTGACTTTAATCTACAGATAGATAGGGCAAATCAGATTGGCAAAGGTAGCCTGGAAAATGGGCCAGAATTTTCCCGTTGATGTGCGGGAGTGGGCCCCGCACGCCAACATGTAAAATGACACGTGGTGATGTTGGGTGAGCGTCCCGACGTCACCGCGTGCCATTGCAATATTTAGGTGGGCGGGCGCGCGATGTTCTCGGATGCGCACCCACCAGTAATTAATCACCCAGTTAAGGCCCTTGAGGCAGCAATTGTCTACAATTTTTCAGGGCCAGCGCAATCTTCAGGACATCGCACAGGCGCAACGGGCAGGCGGGTAGGAGACATTTGTATAAACCTCATCCATGGGCAGGATAAGAGGGGTGAGTGGGGTCACGAATGTTATCTTTCAGGTATTTAAGTGTGAAAGTCACCGTTACTTGCCTGTGTGAGCAGGAATACTTTAAACCAGCTGCTTGGACAGGAGTAAAAGCCTTCAGGTCAGGACTCTACAGTAAAGATCATTTTTGGGGCCTGCAGGTTTCAGGAAGCCTTCACTTAGCCTAGGAATGGGAGTTGTGCTCTACACTGGAGGCACCTCCTCTGAAGAGGAAGGTGGGGCCAGAAGGGGGAGGAGGCCAGGAGTCCACATTCAGCCTCCAGTGGAACCACCTTTGGGAGGACAGGCGCAGGCACAAGGGGTGCAGGGCCAACAGGAAGTCCAAGGCAGAAGGGGTCGCAGAAAATGCCACCATCCTGCTGCCAGGGTTTACAGGCAGCAAAGCAGCTACCTCAATATGTCTGAGGTGCAGTGCAAAGGGAGACATTCACCTTCATTTGTCAGATGATAGGCCCTGAGATCTGCGCAAACTGTGTGGGTGGGCACCCCATGCCAGTGGCGCTAAAGGTCACAGCTGCCCTCAACTTCTATGCCTCTGGATCTTTCCCGGGGTCGGTGGGTGATCTCTGCAGAGTCTCCCAATCAGCTGTCCACACTTGTGTCAAGCAGGTGACGGACGCTCTGTTCAGGCATGCATTGACTTTCATCCACTGCCACTGGAACAAGGCCTGCCAGACTGAGTGAGCCAGAGGCTTCGCGGTCATTGCTGGCTTCCCCTGCATCCAGGGTGCAATCGACTGCACACATCAAGGCGCCAGCGGGTGAACCTGGTGCCTTCGTCAACAGGAAAGGATTCCGCTCCTTGAACGTGCAGATAGTGTGTGATGACAAGCTGCAGATTCTGCAAGTCTGTGCAAGGTACCCAGGCAGTTCCCACGACACTTACATACTCAGACACTCCCAGGTGCCGAGGCTCTTCAGTGCTCCAGTATGGCTGGATGGGTGGCTGCTAGGTGACAAGGGCTATCCCCTCAAAAGGTGGCTCAAGAAGCCTCTCCGCCATCCAATAACAGAGGCTGAGCAGCGGTACAATAGGAGCCACGCCTCCACAAGGGCTGTGGTGGAGAAAACCATCGGTCTTCTCAAGATGCACTTCTGATGCTCAGGGGGTGCACTCCAATACCTCCCAGATTGTGTGTCACTGATAGTGGTTGCATGCTGCGCTCTCCACAATCTTGCGCTGGAAAGGGGCGACGCAGTGGACGAAGAAGACTTAAACGTAGTTGCTCCGGATGCACACGATGAGTCCAGCAGTGAGTCTGAGGGTGAGCACATATAGGAGAAGCCTGAGGGGATAGATGCTAACCAAGGCATACTCCAGGGAGGCAGGGACACCCGGGAGGCTTTAATCCAATGAACCTTCAGCTAGCCTACCACAGATGGACCTTCAACATACACCAGGGCTGCAAGCTCCTAACTCGTTAACTGAGTGCTAAATCTGCCTGGATGGTAACAATTAACTGAGGCCTTTGTCAATAAAGCTCAATGTCAAACAACTCACTCATTACATCTTGGATTTCTGTCCACTTGCAGAAGTATGGAATCACTCTGAGGCATGGCAACATATCAAAATTTATTGAGAGAACAAATGTAACTTCATAAACCAAAAAAAAAGGTGTTGGACATCACACCAGGTCTTCAATACATTACTATGGACCAACATAAAAGCACCAGTGAAAAACCCGTGGTGTGCCTAAGGTGCCTTAAATTTACGCTTATGGGTGCTACGTTTAGGTGCTGTTCCCTCGTTGGCACTGGCATCTAAGACAGACTGCTCACCGTGCTGTCCTGTTGGCCTCGATGACCTTGGCAGACGTCCTCTGGCCCGTGGAGCCTTTGATGGCCCCGCCTGGGAGGGAGCAGCCAGTTCCACAACTGGTTTCTCCCCAGTCGCCGCAGCCTCATTGGATGCCACGGTCATTGGCAGAGGGGCAGAGGAGCTGCTGCCCTCATCCGGAGCACCCTGAGAGGAGCTTGCAGAGACAATGGGCAGCTCGTGCGCCAGTGTGAGGTCACTTCGGACCTCCCTACTCACCGTAGATGGATGGGCACCAAGCTGGGATACTTGGTGTCCAAACCATCTCCCACACGGGCAATGACCAGCTGAGGTCAATGGTGCTGTGAGGGTTTGCAGGTCCGAGCACAACCCCTGGAGGCCCTGATTGTTCTCCTGGAGGAGCCTCTCCACGAGAGTCGCCACTCTCTCCATGGAGAAAGCATGGTGCTCAGCTATGAGGTTCAATGCATCGGTGATGCTCCGCGTGGACTCAAGCACGGGCACCACGCCACGCATAGCCTCATGTATCTCCGCCAGATCCTCCCGCATACCTTGCTGCACTTCCAGCATTTTCTGCCTCACGGACGACTTCAGAGGCACATCATCAGTCACCGACCAAGCATGTGCCTGGTCCCCAGCAGTCCTCCGACAGCCAGCACCCTGGGCACCCTCTATCTCTGCCCACACCTCAAGCGAGTGTGAAGTGCCCTCACCACCATGCCCTGAGACTCAAGCCGAAAATCTAATTCCCACCAAGGTGCTAGTATCTGCGCTGGTGCCTGCCTGGCAGAGATGGTAAAGGAGCCTTTAGGTGACAGCGATGATAACATGGTGGAGTTTCACGTTCAGCTTGAAGGGGAGAAGTATGGGTCTAAGACTAGTGTTTTCAACCTGAACAAATGGTATGAGAACAGAGGTCATTAGGTCATATTGCACGTACTGTGAAATTTGTTACTTTGGCGCAACAGTGGAATCAACACTGTTCTTCACCTCTAGGCCTTACTTGAACCCACTCCAACTGATAAGTTTGTACTGATTGAGCGTAGTTCCTACCAGATGTGACCCTAGGACATAAAACCACCCCAAATTTGCAAATGTTAGTAAATTGATCAATGGTATGAGCTAAGGTGAGTGGGGAAACTAGCCTAAAAGGTAGGACAATAGAGATGCAGTGGCTGAACTTTAAGGAGACATTTAATAACTCTCGGCAAAGATTTATCCCAGTAAGAGAGAGAGATTCTTTGAGAAGGATGCATCATCCGTGGCTGAATAATGAAGTGAAGGATTATATCAAATTGAAAGAAACACTGTACAAATCTGCAAAGATTAGTAGTAGGTCAGAAGACAGGTCAGATTTTAGAACCAGCAAAGAATGACTAAAATAAAAAAAGGGAGAAAATAAAGTATGAGAGAAAGTTAGCTAGTAATATAAAAACATAGTAAGAGTTTCTGCAAGTATTTAAATAGAAAAAGAGTAACTAAAGCTAGTGTTCGTCCTGTAAAGAGAGAGTCTGAGGAATTGATAATGGAAAACAAGGAAATGATGGAGATATTTTGTGCCCTTTACTGTAGAAAACTTAGAAAACTATGTGGTGGCATAGTGGTATTGTCACTGGACAAGTAGCCTAGGATAATTTCCTGGGGTCCTGAGTTCAAATCCCACCATAGCAGATGGTGAAACTTGAATTCAATAAAAATCTGGAATTAAAAGCCTGATGTTGACCATGAAACCATTGCTGATTGTCATAAAAACCCATCTGGTTCTGCTGTTCTGGCCTACATATAACTCCAGACCTGCAATTAGGGATACCTGAATCCCATGAATAAATTTAAAAAAAACAAGAAATGGCTGAAGTCACAGGATATGGGCCCTGACAATGTGGAGCTGAGGTTACAATCAGATCAGCCATGGTCTTATTGAATGACAGACAGCAAGCTGAGTGGCCTTCTTCTTATTTGTATGCCCATATGTAATCTTCCAAAATTACTTATATTATATTCTGGAAGCGTCCTAATGGATTGGAAAATAGCTAAGGTAACACCTTTGTTCAAGAAAGGAGGGAGATAGAAAGCTGGAAACTACAGGCCAATTATAACATCTGTCATAGTGAAATTGCTAGAATCCAATAGTAAGGAGGTTATAGCAGGGTACTTAGGAAATCATAATGTGATCAGGCAGAGTCAACATGGCTTTGTGAAAGGGAAATCATATTTAACTAATTTATTAGTGTTTTTTGAGAAAGTAATCAGCAAGGTGGATAAAGGGGAACCTGTAGACATGATGTACTTGGATTTCCAAATGACATCTGATGAAGTGCCACATCAAAGATCAGAGAACATGATGTAGGGGGTAATGTATTAGCATGGATAAAGGATTGGTTAACTAACAGGAAGCAGATAAATGGGTCTTTTTCGGGTTGGCAAGCTATAACTACTAGAGTGCCACAGGGATCAGTGCTGGGGCCTCAACTATTTCTAATCTACATCAATGACTTGGATGAAGGGGCCGAATGTATGGCAGCTGAATTTGCTGATGACAGGCAGGAAAGTAAGTTGTCAAGAGGAGTTAGTAAATCTGCAAAGGGATATAGACAGATTAAGTGACTGGGCAAAAATTTGGCAGATGGAGTATAATGTGGCAAAATGTGAACTTGTCCACTTTAGCAAGAAGAATAGAAAAGCAGTATACTATTTAAATGGAGAGAGATTGCAGAACGCAGTGGTACAGATGGATCTGGGTGTCCTAGTACATAAATCACAAAAAATTAGTATGCAGGTACAGCAAGTGATTAGGAAGGAAAATGGAATTTTGGCGTTTATTGCAAGGAGAATGGAAAATAAATTAGGGAAGTTTTACTGTAGCTGTACAGGACCTTGGTGAGACCACATCTGGAATACTGTATATGGTTTAGGTCTCTTTATTTGAGAAAATGTATAATTACACTAGAAGCAGTTCAGAGAAGCAGAATTACCTGGAAAAACTCAGCAGATCTGGCAGCATCGGCGGAGAAGAAGTCAGTTAACGTTTCGAGCCTTCATGGCCCTTCGGCAGAACTGAAGCATAGTTAGGAGAAGGGAGAAATATAAACTGGTTTAAGGTGGGGGCGGGGGGGGGGGGGGGGGGGGGGTGCGCGGGGGGGGGGAAGAGAGACGTTGAGGGTGTGGTGATTGTGGAGATAAGCAGTGATAGGAGCAGATAATCAAAAGATGTCACAGACAAAAGGGTCAAAGAGGTGTTGAAGGTGGTGATATTTGTCTAAGAAAAGTGCTAATTAAGAATGGAAGACAGGATATTCAAAGTACAGCTCTAGTGGGGGTGGGGTGGACAGACTAACAAGGTTTTAGTTTTAGATTTAAAAATAATGGAAATAGGTGGGGAAAGAAGAATCTATATAAATTATTGAAAGAAAAAGGGGGGGGGAGGGGGGAGAAACGGGGTGGGGATGGGGGGAGGGGGAGTTTAAGGTCTAAAGTTGTTGAATTCAATATTCAGCCCGGAAGGCTGTAAAGTGCCTAGTCGGAAGATGAGGTGCTGTTCCTCCAGTTTGCGTTGGGCTTCACTGGAACAATGCAGCAAGCCAAGGACAGACATGTGGGCAAGAGAACAGGGTGGAGTGTTAAAATGGCAAGCGACAGGGAGGTTTGGGTCTTTCTTGCGGACAGACCGCAGGTGTTCCGCAAAACGGTCGCCCAGTTTGCGTTTGGTCTCTCCAATGTAGAGGAGACCGCATTGGGAGCAACAAATGCAGTAGACTAAGTTAGGGGAAATGCAAGTGAAATGCTGCTTCACTTGAAAGGAGTGTTTGGGCCCTTGGACGGTGAGGAGAGAGGAAATGAAGGGGCAGGTGTTGCATCTTCTGCGTGGGCATGGGGAGGTGCCATAAGTGGGGGTTGAGGAGTAGGGGGTGATGGAGGAGTGGACCAGGGTGTCCCGGAGGGAACGATCCCTACGGAATGCCATCGGGGGGGTGAAGGGAAGATGTGTTTGGTGGTGGCATCATGCTGGAGTTGGCGGAAATGGCGGAGGATGATCCTTTGAATGCGGAGGCTGGTGGGGTGATAAGTGAAGACAAGGGCGACCCTATCATGTTTCTGGGAAGGAGGAGAAGGCGTGAGGGAGGATGCGCGCGATATGGGCCGGACACGGTTGAGGGCCCTGTCAACGACCGTGGATGGAAAACCTCGGTTAAGGAAGAAGGAGGACATGTCAGAGGAGCTGTTTTTGAAGGTAGCGTCATCAGAACAGATGCGACGGAGGTGAAGGAACTGAGAGAATGGGATGGAGTCTTTACAAGAAGCGGGGTGTGAGGAGCTGTAGTCGAGGTAGCTGTGGGAGTCGGTAGGCTTGTAATGGATATTGGTGGACAGTCTATCATCCTCCTTCCGGGACACCCTGGTCCACTCCTCCATCACCCCCTACTCCTCAACCCCCACTTATGGCACCTCCCCATGCCCACGCAGAAGATGCAACACCTGCCCCTTCACTTCCTCTCTCCTCACCGTCCAAGGGCCCAAACACTCCTTTCAAGTGAAGCAGCATTTCACTTGCATTTCCCCTAACTTAGTCTACTGCATTTGTTGCTCCCAATGCGGTCTCCTCTACATTGGAGAGACCAAACGCAAACTGGGCGACCGTTTTGCGGAACACCTGCGGTCTGTCCGCAAGAAAGACCCAAACCTCCCTGTCGCTTGCCATTTTAGCACTCCACCCTGTTCTCTTGCCCACATGTCTGTCCTTGGCTTGCTGCATTGTTCCAGTGAAGCCCAACGTAAACTGGAGGAACAGCACCTCATCTTCCGACTAGGCACTTTACAGCCTTCCGGGCTGAATATTGAATTCAACAACTTTAGATCTTAAACTCCCCCTCCCCCCATCCCCACCCCGTTTCTCCCCCCTCCCCTCCCCCCCTTTTTTTTTCAATAATTTATATAGATTCTTCTTTCCCCACCTATTTCCATTATTTTTAAATCTAAAACTAAAACCTTGTTAGTCTGTCCACCCCACCCCCACTAGAGCTGTACTTTGAATATCCTGTCTTCCATTCTTAATTAGCACTTTTCTTAGACAAATATCACCACCTTCAACACCTCTTTGACCCTTTTGTCTGTGACATCTTTTGATTATCTGCTCCTATCACTGCTTATCTCCACAATCACCACACCCTCAACGTCTCTCTTCCCCCCCCCGCGCACCCCCCCCCCCCCCCGCCCCCACCTTAAACCAGTTTATATTTCTCCCTTCTCCTAACTATGCTTCAGTTCTGCCGAAGGGCCATGAAGGCTCGAAACGTTAACTGATTTCTTCTCCGCCGATGCTGCCAGATCTGCTGAGTTTTTCCAGGTAATTCTGTTTTTGTTTTGGATTTCCAGCATCCGCAGTAGCTTTTAGCTTTTTGTTTTTATCGCAGTTCAGAGAAGGTTCACTTGACTCAATCCTGGGAGGAAGGGCTTATCTTTTGAAGAGAGGTTGAACAAATTGGGCCTCTAGTTATTGGAGTTTAGAAGAATGAGAGGTGATCTTACTGAAACATATAAGATCCTGAGGGGACTTGATAGGGTGGATACCAGGAGGATGTTTCCACTTGTCGCGGACACTAGAACTAAGGGGCACAGTTTAGGAATAAGAGATTTCCCTTTTAAGACGGAGATGAGGAGAAAGTTTTTCCCTCAGAGGGTCATTCATATGTGGAACTCTCTTTCCCAGAAGGCAGTGGAGGCTGGGTCATTGAATTTATTCAAGGCAGAGTTAGATAGATTTTTGATAGACAAAGGGGTCAAGTGTTATTGGGGGCAGACAGGAAAGTGGAGTTCAGGCCACAACCAGATCAGCCATGATCTTATTGAATGGTGGAGAAGGCTCATCGAACTGAATGACCTACTCCTGCACCTCAGTCCTTTATTCCAATGTATGTTCCTATGAATTACTCATATTTCATGTGATGGCTGTTAAATTGATTGACTATCATGAAGTATAAAGACTGATGCACAACAAGCCACACTTTTCTATAAAAGGCGTGAAACCAATAATCACTGTGACTAATTGAGTTATCTCATTGGCAGCTCCAGTAATTAGATCATACCTGGATGAGATGATTTGTTGGCATAACTCTTGTTAAGAGTTAAAATAAAATAATGTGTAAGTTTTATCTTATCTCTATTCTCCTTCTGTTACTATTTTGTCAAAACAATTGAAATTATATCTTGAAGGCAGAGCTGACAATCCTAAGCACCTTTCAAACCCACACCCTCTATCACCTAGGAGAACAAGGGCACCAGACTCATAGGAACACAAGTTCCCCTCTAAGTCACACAACAGCCTAACTTGGAAATATATTGCCATTCCTTCACTATTGCTGGGTCAAAATTCTGGAACTCCCTCTCTAAAAGCATTGTGAGTCTACCTTTACCACATGGGCTGCAATGGTTCACCTTCTCAAGAGCACTTAGGGATGGGCAACAAAAGCTTGCCTGCAAGGCCCACATTCCACGAAAGAATAAAAAAGACTGATGAGATATAAAGGACTATGGGCCACTGTTCGCTTGTGGCTGCAGGGTATTTTGATGGCACAGCAGAAAATCCATGGGTCCTGAATCATAAATGCCCATTCTCTGTACCTATAAATTTTATCCCCTCCAGAGTCATAGGGCCTTGCTTCTTTGTTTCTCAATCCAGAGCAAAGCTTCAACACCATCCTGTCATCTCATCATCTACCCTTCCATTCACCTATTTTTCAGCCCACCCTCAACCTTTGCATTATTATGCAATATATGTGGCTACCACAGCTGGGATTCCAGTCTTGAGTTGGGGTCTGGCTGAGTCCTGAACTTTGACTCTAACCTGCAACCTCATTTTAGGGCTGCTTCGCCATAGCCAGGCCATTCATTTGCACAGTCCAATTCTTGCTTTGGGAGATAAACTTGCACACACTGTGTATAACCAATACAACAGTGACCTGTTAATATCAATGCAATATTGCCACAGTCTCCTCCTCTGTTAAAGACTTATTTATAACATGGAGCAGATTCCACAGCAATTGAACTGAACCAGGACAGCTGTTGCAATGCGCAGCTTTGTATTCTGTTTCTGTGTTGCTATCATATCTTTCCCAGTGGTTTGTGAAATCCATACCCTTGTCAGCCAGCCTACATCCCATAAACCAATGAAAAAAAAAATCCACCATTAACAACATCACTTACACATCACAAAAATAAAAAGACCTCCCTGTCGCTTACCATTTCAACACTCCACCCTGCTCTCATGCACACATGTCCGTCCTTGGCCTGCTGCATTGTTCCAGTGAAGCTCAACGCAAACGGGAGGAACAGCACCTCATCTTCCGACTAGGCACTTTACAGCCTTCTGGTCTGAATATTGAGTTCAACAATTTTAGATCATGAACTCTCTCCTCCATCCGCACCCCCTTTCCCATCCCCCCTTTTTTTCCAATAATTTATATAGATTTTTCTTTTCCCATCTATTTCCATTACTTTTAAATGTATTTCCATCCATTGTTTTATCTCTACCTTTTAGCCAATTTCGATCCCTTCACTTCACCCCACCCCCACTAGGGCCATCTGTACCTTGCTTGTCCTGCTTTCTACCCTTAATTAGCACATTCCTTAGATAATATCACCACCTTCAACACCTCTTTGTCCTTTTGTCTTTGACATCTTTTTGCTATCTCCACCTATCACTGGCCCTCTATCCAGCTCTACTTGTCCTACCCCCCTTAAACCAGCTTGTATTTCACCTCTTCTCTATTTTTCCTTAGTTCTGTTGAAGAGTCATATGGACTCGAAACGTTAACTGTGTTCCTCTCCACAGATGCTGCCAGACCTGCTGAGTTTTTCCAGGTATTTTTGTTTTTGTTTCGGATTTCCAGCATCTGCAGTTTTTTACTTTTATCACTTACACATCACCTGAGCTGCTCAGCTGGAGAGATGGTGACAATATTTATATGATTATCACGTGCAGAAGCAACATCATATTGCCCATCTGCTCCTGAAACCCTTATTTATGCTTTGGTTACCTCAAGTAGCAAATATTTTCAATGGTCACCTGGTCAGCTTTTAGTCTTCCAACCTCATCACCTGTAACCGAACTCATAAGAATATAAGGGCAAAAGAATAGACCTCATCGGGCCTTTTTTAAAATTCATTCACGGGATGTGGGCATCGCTGGCTGGGCCAGCATTTATTGCCCATCCACAATTACCCTTGAGGTGATGAACTGCCTTCTTGAACCGCTGCAGTCCATGTGGTGTAGGTACACCCACAGTGCTGTTGGGAAGGAAATTCCAGGGCATGAATTTTCCGGTTGGCTGGGGGGGAGGAGTGGGAGCGGGCCCAGGCTCGATTGCCGCTCGCGATCAGGTCCACGCTGCCATTTTACACGGGCGGGTCAATGAAGGCCCGCCCAGCGTATTTCTTGACTCCCGAGGATAGCGGGCGTGGGCGGGTGGCGGTGGGCGTGGACAGACCGCCGGGTCCAATGGCAACCCAACAGCCTGATTAAATGAAGGCCTGGCAGCCTTCTCTAGGCTGCTCACAGTAGCAAATGCAAGGCCACAGCAGAGGGCTTCTGGTGAGCAGGCCAGTCCGGAGGGTAGGCCAGCAGAGCAGGCCAGGTCAGAGGGTAGGGCAGGGGGATGGGCCAGGCCGGAGGGTAGGGCGGGGGGCCAGTGTGCCCCTCATTTTTCGGATGGTTACCTTCCTGCCCTCCTTGAGAAGGTGGCAGCACAGTGGGAGGTGCAGGTCCCCCAGGATGGGAGGAGGAGGCCCCCACACATGACGAAACGTGCCTGGGAGGAGGTGGCGGAGGTGGTGAGCTCCCGCAACGTGATGTGGCGCATCTAGGTCCAGTGCCGTAAGCGCTTCAAAGACTTGTTGCTCTCTGGCAGGGTGAGTACCATGTTGGCATTGGGCATTTAATCCAGCAGATCGGCTTACCCCCCCTGCTCCCCACCTCCCCAAGTCTGAGTGTAGGGACTGCATTGAATCATTGACGGCATTTGTTCTTTGCTGGGTGGGCAAGCAGATACTGCCCATGCTGAGGTCAGCCTGAGAGGGTGATGAGGAGATGTGTTTTGCCCCCACAGCATGTGTCCCACATGACTGGTGTGGGGGCAACCTGGAGGGACTGCACCTAAATGCTGTATTTGAACTCCAGGTCATGTCCAAGTCAGGGTGATGACATGCTGGGAGGGGAGCTTCAAGGTGGTGTGGCAACGAACCATCCGTTGTGCTCTGCGCTCCATGTGCTTGCACCTCCTTGCTATGGGAGGAAATACCATGTGGTTCCTATTGTGATGTAGGCAGCATGTGTCCAAAGGGGCGGTGGGGGGATGGGAAACAAGCCTAACACCTTTGTCTGAGAGATCAGCAGCAGCGGGGTGAGGAGGTTCTGGAGCCCTGATATGTCCCACTCTAGTTGGGGTGGGCCGTGCGTGGAGAGAGTCCATGTGCAATTTTCACTAATCAATGCTTTTCTCTCATTCTCAGGAGAAGAATGCTCATAACGCGGCAGAGCGTGCGAGGACTGGCAGTGGCCAGGCGCAGATCGCCATTCTAAGCCACTTCAAGCAGGAGGCCCTGGATCTGGAGAGGCCCAATGCACCCAGGTCCACTGGTGTTGGTGAGGCTGGGGTGTCATGGCCAGGTATTTATGCCCAACAGTGAGATCAGCATTGTCCTCCCAACAGCCATAGCACTGCTGAATGTTAAATAATTTAATTTTGCAACATGGCTTGACCATTGGCTATGGAAGGCTGAGTGCATAACGATCCGGGGGACAGGGATGGACTTTGTCATTGTCTCCATGCTAAGTGATCCACTGTCCTTGTTCTTCCTTTCAGCATCAGCGGAGCAGGGCCAGGAGGAGGAGCAGCAGAGGCCCCCTCTCACACCTGAGGGGCCTGAAGTCTCACCAGCATCACACCATTTCTGCCAGGCAGGCACCAGCGCAGATACTTGCACCTCGGTGGGAATTCGAATAACGGCTCATGTCCCGGGGCACAGTGGTGAGGGCACTTCACAATCGCTGGAGGAGCCGGCAGAGACAGAGACAGCAGTCGGAGGATTGCAGGGGACCAGGCACATGCTCAGTCGGTGCCTGATAATGTGCCTCTGGAGTCGTCCGCGACGCAGCAGGTGCAGGAAATGCGGCCGGGTGTGCGGGAGTATCTGAGGGAGATACATGAGGTTATGCTTGGCTTGGGCTCCGTGGTGGAGGTGTCTATGCGAAGCAATGAGCCACATGTCCGAGTGCCATGCTTCCTCCATGGAGAGAGTGACGACTCTCGTGGAGAGCCTACTCCTAGGAGACCCGTCAGGGCTTCCTGGGGATGCACTCTGATCAGAAAGCCCTCATATCGGAATTGACCTCGGATGGTCGGTGCCATTGTCGGAGATGGTGTGGGCATCAAGTTTCCCAGCTCGGTGCCCATGCATCCACGGTGAGCAGGGAGGTCCAGCAGCTGCCTGTTGTCTCTGTGGGCTTCTCTCAGGGCACTCCGGATGAGGGCAGCAGCTGCTCCGCCCCTCTGCCAGTGACCGTAGCATCTGATGAGGCTGCGATGACTGGAGAGATGCCAGCGGGACCAGCACAGGCTCCACGGGCCAGAGGACGATCGCCAAGGCCATCAAGGCCAGCAGGACAGCAGAGTCAGCAGGCTGTCTCAGATGCCACTCCGAGCGATTGGGCAGCACCAAGACGTAGCACCCGTAAACGAAAGCATAAGGCACATTAGGCACATCACGGGTTTCTCACTGATGGTTTTTTGTTGGCCCAAGATGAGGTCCTTATGATTTTATTTGATTTGTAACACTCTTGCCTTTTTTCATAATAACCTGCTTTGTTTCATACATTAAATTCAGAGATGTCACCATGGCTGAGGGTGCCTCTTTTCTTCTGCATGTGTATGGTTTCCAAAACTGTAATGAGTGCTTTAACAATGCCCTTGGTAACTGTTGCTAACCTGGCAGATTTAGCACTTAGATGTCAAGTGTCGAGCCGACAGCCCAGGCTTGCCCTGGTGGACCATCTGTGGTGTGCTAGCTGAAGGCTCATTGGATTAAAACCTCCCAGGTATCCCTGCCTCCCTGGAGTATGCCTGGGTCAGTGTCTACCCCCTCAGCATTTCCCTGTGCATGCTCATCCTCGTACTCACTTCTGGACTCATCGTGTGCAGCCGTAGACACTGCATCGACATCTTCATCGTCCACTGCGCCCCCCTTTCCAGCGCAAGATTGTAGAGAGCGCAGCATGCAACCACTATCACCGAGACATGATCTGGGGGATACGGTAATGGATGAAGGTCAATGTCCGCCTGAACAGATCATCTGTAACCTGCCTGACACAAGTGTGGACAGCTGATTGGGGGACACCACAAAGATCACCCACCGACCCCTGGAAGGAGCCAGAGGCTTAGAAGTTGAGGGCAGCTGTGACCTTTAGAGCCACTGGCATGGGGTGTCCACCCACACAGTTAGGGGAGATCTCAGGCTCAATCATCTGACAGATATAGTTGACTGTCTCCCTTGAGGGGCGAAGCCTCCTTCGGCACTGCACCTCAGGCATATTGAGGTAGCTGCTTCACCGCCTGTATATCCTGGCAGCAGGATAGTGGCGTCTTCTGCGGCCCCTTCCACCTTGAACTTCCTGTTGGCCCTGCGCCCCTTGTGCCTACATCTGTCCTCCCAAAGGTGGCTCCCCTGAATGTGCACTCCTGGCCTCCTCCCCCATTCTAGCCCTCCCTTCCTCCTCAGAGGAGCTGCCTGCAGTGGACAGTTCAGCTCCCATTCCCAGGCTAAGGGAAGGCTTCCTGAAACCTGCAGGCCCAGAAAAGATTCCTCACTGCAGAGTGCTGATCTGAAGGTTAAGAGTCCAGAAAAAGCAGCTGGTATGCGTTCTGATGTACTGCAGATCACACAGGCAAGTTTGTAAAACTTTCAAAAATAAATACTTGACTGTGCACATTCACAACACCAGTGAGCCCTCTTATCCTGCCCGTGGATGAGGTTAATACAAATGTGTCCTACCCACTTGCCCGTTGCGTCCATGTGCCAACCCGAAGATTGCACAGGCGCAGAAAAATCGGCATTGATTGAAAACTTAAGGGTCTTAAGTGGCCCATTAATTAATGGCGGGCGCGTGTCAGACATCATCGCGCGCCCACCCAGCCAAATATTGCGATGGCGCGTAGTGACGTTGGGATGCTCGCCCGACATCACCACATGTCATTTTACGCGCGGACGTGTGGGGCCCGCTCCCGCGTGACAGCGGGAAAATTCTGCCCCAGGATTTTAACCCATCAACAGTGAAGAAACGGTGATATATTTCCAAGTCAGGATGGTGACTGGCTTAGAGGGGATCTTCCAGGTAATAGTGTTCTCATCTATCTACTACCCTTGTCCTTCTTGATGGTAGTGGTCATGGATTTGAAAGTTGCTGTCAAAGGAGCCTTGGTGAATTCCTGCACTGCATCTTGTAGATGGTACACACTGCTGCTACTGTGCGTCGGTGGTGGAGGGAATGAATGTTTGTAGATGTGGTGCCAATCAAACGGGCTGCTTTGTCCTGGACGGTGTCAAGCTTCTTGAGTATTGTGGGAGCTGCACTCATCCAGGCAAGTGGGAGTATCCCATCATATTCCTGACTTGTGCCTTGTAGATGGGGACAGGCTTTGGGGAGTCAGGAGGTGAATTACTTACTGCAGGATTCCTAGCCTCTGACCTGTTCTTGTAGCCACAGTATTTATATGGCTAGCCCAGTTGAGTTTTTGGTCAATGGTAAGCTCCAGGATGTTGATAGTGGGGAATTCAGTGATGGTAATGCCACTGAACGTCAAGGGCGATGGTTAGATTTTCTCTTGTTGGAGAAGTTCATTGCTTGGCACTTGTGTGGCGTGAATATTACTTGCCACTTGTCAGCCCAAGCCTGGATATTGTCCAGGTCCTGCTGCATTTGGACATGGACTGCTTCAGTATCTGAGGAGTCATGAATGGTGCTGAACATTGTGCAATCATCAGCGAACATCCTCACTTCTGACCTTATGAAGGAAGGTCATTGATGAAGCAGCTTAAGGTGGTTGGGCCAAGCACACTGCCCTGAGGAACTCCTGCAGTGATGTCCTGGAGCTGCGATGACTGACCTCCAACAATCACAACCATCTTCCTTTGTGCTAGGTATGACTCCAACAAGAGTAGAATTTTCCCCCTGATCCCTATTGACTCCAGTTTTGCTAGGGCTCCTTGGTGACACACTCGGTCAAATGCTGCCTTGATGTCAAGGTCAAGCCATTGTCACCTCACCTCGGGGTTCAGCTCTTCTGTCCATGTTTGAACCAAGACACTAATGAGTTCAAGAGCTGAGTGGCCCTGGTAGAATCCAAACTGAACATCAGTGATCAGGTTATTGCTAATCAAGTGCTGTTTGATAGCACTGTTGATGACCCCTTCCATCACTTTACCGATGATCAAGAGTAGACTGATGGGGCAGTAATTAGCCGGGTTGGATATGTCCTGCTTTTTGTGCACAAGACATACCTGGGCTATTGTCCACACAGCCGGGTAGATTCGCCATTCAATACAATCATGGCTGATCTTCAGCTTCAATTCAATTTTTCTGCCAACTCTCCATATCTCTTGATTTTCCTGAGAGATTAAAAATCTGTCTATTTCAGCCTTAAATATATTCAATGATGGAGCATCCACATTCCTCTGGGATAGAAAATTCCAAAACTTCACAACCCTTAGAGGAAGGAAATTTCTCCTCATCTCATTCCTAAATGATCAGCCCCTTATCGTGAGACTGTACCCCATTTTCTAGATTCCCCCACCAAGGGAAACAACCTCAGTGTCTACCCTGTCAAGCCCCTTTAGAATCTCTTATGTTTCAATGTGATCACCTCTCATTCTTCTAAACTCCAAACAATATAGACCCAATTTACTCAGACTCTCATCATAGAACAAACCTCTCATCCCAGGGACCAATGTCGTGAACCTTAGCTGTACTGCCTCCAATGCAAGTACATCCTTTCATAAATATCAAGACATAAACTGCACACAGTATTCCAGGTGTGGTCTCACCAAAGCCCTGTACAATTGTAGCAAGACTTCCTTATTCACTCCAGCCTCCTTGCAATAAAGGCCAGCACGCCATTTGCCTTCCTAATTGTTTGCTGTACTTGCATATTAACTTTCTGTGTTAACCTCACATTTCCCTGCATTATAGTCCATCTGCCACCTTCTTGCCCACTCAATTAACATGTCTATATCTCTGTGTAGGCTCTTTGTGTCATCCACATAGCTTTTTTTCATCCAGATTTCTATCATCAATAAATTTAGATACATTACTCTCTGTCTCTTCATCTAAGTGATTAATATAGGTTGTAAACAACTGAGGCCCCAGCACTGATCCACTCCACTGGTCACAGCCTGCCAATTTGAAAATGCCCCATTTATCCCTAACTTTTATCCCTAATCTTCCTGTTGGTTAACCAATCTTCTATCCATGATAATATATTATCCCCAAATCCATGAGTTTTTATCTTTCATATTAACCTTTTGTGTGGCACCTTATCAAGCACCTTTTGGTATTCCAAGTATACGTCTACTGGTTCTCCTTAACTACCCTATTAGTTACATAAAAAACTCTATTTAATTTGTCAAACATGATTTCCCTTTCATAAAACCATGTTGACTTTGTCTGATCATACAATGATTTTTTTTATTGCACTGTTATTACTTCGTTAACAATAAATTACAGCATTTTCCTGACAACTGATGTAAGGTTGACTGGCCTGTAGTTCCCTGTTTTCACTCTCCCTCCTTTCTTTACTAATGTTTACCAACTTCCAATCTACTGGGACCATTCCAGAATCTGGTGAATTTTGAAAAATCATAATCAGTGCACCCACTGTCTCTGCAGCTATCTATTTTAGAACCTGAGGGTGTTGGCCATGAGGTCCTGGGGATATGTTGGATTTTAGTCCTTACATTTCTCCAGTACTTTTTATCTGCTGATATTAATTACCTTCATTTTCTCACTCTTTTTAGACCCTGGGTTACCCTCTATTCCAGGTATGTAACTTGTGTCTTCTATTTTGAGGACAGACACAAAATATTTGTTCAATGTCTCTGTCATTTCCTCATTACCCATGATAATTTCTCCTATCTCCGATTCTAATGGACGTCTACTTTAGCTACTCACTTCCTTTTTATACACTTGTAAAAGCTCTTGCAATCTGTTTTTAATATTCCTGGTACATTTATTCTCATTCTATTTTTTCCTATCTATCAACTTTTTGGTCGCCCTTTGCTTATTCCTAAAACACTTCAAATCCTCAAACTTACTACTATTCTTTGCAACATTATAATCCTCTCTTTTAATCAAATACTATTCTTAACCTCCCTGGTGAACCACACAAGGATCCTCCTTGCTGGGGTTTTGTTTTTCAATGGTATGTATTTTTGTTAAACATTTTGAATTGTTTCTTTAAATGTTTCCCACTGTTTATTTACTGCCATACCTTTTAGTCTATTAACCCAATCAACCCTGGCCAGCTTTCCCCTCATACCTGTGTAATTTATTTTGTTTAAGTTTAATATTCTTTTTGTGATTGGAGAATGTCACTTCCAAACATAAATTTGAATTAAATCGTTTATGATCACTATTTCCCAGCAGATCTTTTTGAGATTACTAATTAACCCCGCTTTGAGTCCTATGTTCTAAACCCCCTCCCACTCTCTTTGTTAGTTGAAAACCCTAACTACAGCCCTAGTTATATGATTCGTCAGTTGATTCCAGTTTAGTTTAAGTGGAGCCTATCCTAATGGCACATCTCCCTCTTTCCTGACTACTGGTGCCAGTTCCCCAAGAATAGTTCCCACACGCTTTGAGCCCTGTGTTTAATCCTCTAATCTGCTTGACCCTATGCCAATTGGTGTGTGGCTCGGGTAACAATCCAGAGATTATCACTTTTGAAGTTGTGCATTTTAATTTGATCCCTAACAGCTCAAACTCTTTCAGCAGAACACTAGTTCTACCTATGTTGTTGGTCCATATGTGGACCACAACACCTAGATCCTCTCTCTACCACTCGAGGTTCATCTCGAAACACAACGAGAGACCCTTAACCCTGGCATCAGGCAGGCATTGCCTTGAAGCTCCCTGTTGCGGCTGCATCAAGTCTTGCATCAAGTCTCGTTCATTCATCACCCCATGTGCTCACTGGTTTACATTGGCTCCTGGTCCACCTTCAAATTTAAAATTCTCATCCATGTGTTCAAATTCTCCCTGGCCTCACCCCATCCTATCTCTGTAACCTCCTTTAGCTATACAATCCTCCAGGAGCTCTCCAGTCCTACAAATCTGTCCTCTTGTGCAACACCAACTTCCATCATCCCATAATTGAAAAGCATGACTTCAACTGCCTATGTGCTATCCTCTGAAATTCCTTTCCATAACATCTGCCTCTCCACCTCTCTCTCCTCCTTTAAGACACTTCTCAAAATCTACATCTTTGACCAGGCTTTCCTTCACCTATCATAATATCTCTTCTTTAGCTCAGTTTCAATTTTTGTTTGATTACACCCCTTGTGACGTTATAAAACATTAAAGGTGCCATATAAATGCAAATTGTCATTGGGTAAAATCACCTCAGGTCTTGGATCCTTCAACGTCGGCAGTGCCATGTTGCAAAACTGTGGCCAAACCCAGAACTGCTATTGATGGCAACTTTGGAAAATAACTACAGCATAGAATTATAACGTTTGAATTTTGCATTTGGTTATTGTTGGGTTCGTACCTTTCTAAGAAAGACACAGGAAACAGATTTGCAGGTGGCTTCAAAGGCATTTTTTGAAGAGCCAAAGGAAGCACAGAACCAGCTCCCTCAAACATCACACTAGAATCCCTCAAGCAGAATGAACAGTGCTCTCACCACTTTCATACACTGTTGCAACATAGGGAACAGTTAACCATGTGACATAGACTCTTAAAGTGATATCTACATACACATCAATTCTCCTTTACCAAACCTAGTTATTGCCACAACAAATTTGGGTGTGTAATGCATCATTTGTATTCCACCACTGAAACCAATAATATACAAAACTTTATTAAAAAAAAAAGATAGAAATAATTCTACCAATCTCCAGTAATGGAGTTGAAATGATGCACATAATTATATAACAAATTGTTTATACATCTCATGTCTTGTTTACAAAGAAAGCCTAGCAGGAGGTTTTCTTTTCCAATCTTCTCACTCTCCTCAGAGACTCAGTGATAGCTGAACTGTGTCCCCTATCTTTTCCCTCTAGATTTCTTAATAACTCTACCTCATCCTGCCCCTGATTTGAATCACTGGCATCAGCTTCTGGACTTTTATGAGATATGGAAGTCTGTGTAGGGATAAAGAGGTTACCTCTTAGACTATCAAACCTTTCACTATTAATGGGTGTACAATTAGCCTGACTATATGAAGCTTCAAATTCACTTGTTGGTATGAGCTCTGACTCTTCTGACATTTGTGGCTCTTCTCACCTTCCAGATATCCTTGGTAAGAAGTTGCTCATGGTGTTTCCAGATTCATGTTCACACCTGAACCTTATAATTAAGTGAACCTTTTCTGCCTACTATTGTTCCTGGAATCTACTTCTGTTTGCCTATGTAATTTCTAACAAGCACCAACTCTCCTCCTGAGAAGTCTTTCAGCCTTGTTATGCTGACCTTCCTCACATATCTGTTTGTAAACTGCTCTTTATATTGAATATCAATGTTTGGGTGCATGTTGTTTAGGCGTATGCCAATAAACAAGGTGGATGGAGATTCCCTTGTAACAGAATAAATAGCATTTCTCTTGACAAAGTGGACATTGAAAGGATGTTTCCTCTTGTGGGTGAGTCCAGAACTAGGGCACACTGTTTTAAAATTAGGCGTCGCCCTTTTAGGACAGAGATGAATAGAATTTTTTTCTCTCAGGGGGTTGTACGACTTGGGAATTCTCTGCCTCAGAAGGTGGTGGAGGTGGGGTCATTGAATATTTTTAAGGCAGAGGTAGATAGATTCTTGTTAGGCAAAGGTATCAAAGGTTACCGGGGTTAGATGAGAATGTGGAAATCGAAACACATGAAGATCAGCCATGATCTTATTGAATGGCAGAGCAGGCTCGAGGGGCCAAATGGTCTACTCCCGTTCCTATTTCTTATGTTCTTATGTTCTGTGTAAGCTAACAAGAACTTATCTGTTGTTAAAAAAAAGAGACGTGTGTACATGTTCTTTCTGTCCACAAAAAACAGGGCCCTGTGTATTAATATATGTAGCTTCCAGTACATGCAAATGTGCCACATTGCGAGACTGACTGACAATCTTAAATTGGTTGTCAGTGTAATTCTTAGCACACTGAGGATTATTTAGCAAATGTTGTCCAATCATGGAATCACATCTAATGTTGGACACTGTGATTTGAGTTTTGCAAGCATGGGCTGGTTGGGTACGGTCTGTATCTTGCCTGTTGCGAACAGTGGCTGGGACATGCAGTTTGATACGATCCGTCAGTCTTTGGGACGTAGAACTTATCCAGTCTACTCTAGATTGAACCTCTCTCCTGAACAGCTGCTCACATCGCCTGCTTCAATGTTCAACCCTCTGCTCGTCCACTTGTCCTTGGATGGTATGGCACGCTGAACTTGTGCTTTACACCATTCTTGTGCATGAAATGTTAAAATTCATCTGACGTGAATTGACTACCATTATCAGACACTAAAATTGGAGGTAATCCATGTCTACTGAACAGACTACACAACGTAGCAATGATGTGTTCTGATGTCAAACTCTTAATGATAACCACTTCTGGTCACTTTGAAAAAGCATCCGCTAATACTATGTATGTGGCACCTTCAAATACACCTGCAAAATCAACATGAATTCATTCCCTATGTTTAGAAGAAGGTAATCAAGGATGTAGGGATTCCTTTGTTCTGTATGACTTGATATGATCCACACGTTTGAGAATGCAGTTCAGTATGGTCATCAATCTGGGACCACCATACATAACCTCTTATGATGGATTTCATCTTCACGCCTCCAGATGACCTCCATGTAGCTTAGTTAGAACATGCTGCACAGCTTGAGTGGAATGATAATTCTGATTCCCCACATGGGAATTCCATGTTCAATCATGACCTTATACTAACAATTGAACAAATGTCCCATCCATGTACATAAATCTACATCAACCTGGCTACTCTATAAAATTATTATTTTGTTTTTTTAAATGGACAAAGGCTTTTCCCTGAGTAGTCATGACTCATTCTAGAGGAATTTATAGCCTTCAGAAATGAGCAGGGACCTCATTATCTTTAAAGAGGCACTAATGCCCCATGTGACTGCAGAAAATCAAATTCCAAAGAAATGCCCCAACACCCTTTACATTTCTAAGGAAGAGCTGGCCAACAGAGACAGCATGTCTGCAAGAACAAAAGGTACCCTGACTCCTCTATTAAACACCTCAAGATTCCAGACCTGGGGAAATACATCCTTTGTCCAACACCCAGGAGAAGAAGTGGGATGTATGTCACATGACCTCTGCCAAGCTGCTAGAACCTGTAATATTGCCATATGGAACTGAACCCAAGAAGTCTACCAGTAGGTAGCAGCAGAAAGAGCTCTGTCCAGGTAAATTGTCTGGTCCTCATCTACACTGTGAACTACTGGAACATTACAACTTCTGTATCTGTGCCTTCAAGACTAATTCATCTCTATGTGCCTTATCGCATCCTGGAAGTCCTCGCTTCTCCTCTATTGTATGAGAACAAAAAGAGACAGACATTGCAAAAACCTCATCTCGCATTTTATGTGTGTAAAATAAACCAACCCTCTCACTTTACATTATCTTGAGTTTGCTGTGGCGTTGTTAATAGAGAATTGGATCACTCCAAACTGAAGGGTTGAGGAAACCTGCCATCCAAGGTATACCTCATGACTTCAGAAAAGATGATGTCCTTGAATGTTTGCTTGTGGATTTCTTCCCTAATGTATGGCAAAACATCAACATAGCATACCGATACATCTGATTCGCATGTCACTGTATCTGCCTCAGTATCAGTTAATCTTGACAAACAATCCTCATTGGCGTTTTTCTTTGAACTGCAGCATTTAATGTCATAATCAAATCCTGCTAGTAGGTACATTGCCCATTTTTGCATTCTCTTGGCTGCAAGTACTGATAAAGCTTTGTGTGGGCTGGCAAAGCAGTTAATAGTTCATTATCTATAATGAGTATGTACTTGCTTCCGTATACATACATGTAAACCCTTTTCAGCGCAAAACATGGCCAAAGCTTTGTGTTCTATCTAAGGATATTTCCGCCCAGTCTTTGATAATTCATCTCCATTGGGAAAGACATTTGAAAGAACTGCTCCTACTCCAATAGGACTTGCATCAGTGGCAATCATTATTAACAGTTCTGGATCAAAATGTGTCAAAAATCCTGACTGTCTAAGTAACTGCTTCGATCACATAAATGCATCCTTTGCTTCCTGTGGCCACTCATATTTCTGAGTCTTTTCTAGTAGTAAAGTCAATGGTGCAATTTTGTGTGCTAGATTTGGTACATATTTCTGATAATCCCAACTGAGACACAAATGTAACTCCAGGCATTTTTTCAATTTTCTGAAACTTCTCTTCTGACTGTTGTATCCCTTGCGCATCTATCCTGTGCCCTAAGAACTTGACCGAGTTGCACTTCTTTTTCTTGAGGCCCCATTCATTGCAGTATGTTAGCACTTCATCTAGGTTTGTCATGTGCTCCTCTTGCGACTGTCCTGTGACCAAAATATCATCCAGGCACACTTGTATCCTAGGCAGTCCTTGAAGAACCTGGTCTATTGCATTCTGCCAAATAACTGCTGCAGAACCAATCTATTCAGTTGGAACATACCTATATGGGTGGAAAGGAGCAAGTACTTCTTTGACTCTTCATCCAGCTCTAACCGATTGTAGGCATGCACCAGGTCTAACTTGGAAAATACTACTCCTCCACTCAAACTTGACAGTATGTCTTTAACATTTAAGTTCAGGGCTGTCACTGGGCTCAATATTGAATTAATGGTGCTCTTGTAGTTGTCGTATAGTCAAATAGTACCATCCTTTTTTGGGACCGTAACAATGCCTGAACTTGTGGAGCTGATTTGAAAACATGGCATTTTAGGAGATGATCAGCTCCTGTTCCACTTGTCCTTTCATTGCACAAGGAACTTTGTATGGCTTCGTTCTGACTGGAATAGCACCCTCTTTCACCCTAGCCTTGACATGTAAGAGCTAACCTGACTTTCCATCAAATAACTTTGAGTGCTTATCCAACACATACTCACTAAGCCTATGTATTTATCTCTTGACATTGGACTTCTGATCTACCAACCTACCGAGAAACTCTCAGGTTAAAGGAGTTACTTCCAGCCAAGCTCGAGTAATACATACTTTTTACGCTGTACGATATACAAGCTCAGCTGACCTTTGAAGTTAGCATACCTGGTCTTCAGCTTTCCAGTGACACTTTCCCCTCTGAAAATGGCAAATGACTTATCAGCTTCTAACATAAGGAAATGAGCTAGTTGGCTTCACAGAAGGTCAAAGATACTATTGTTACACCAGACCCAGTATCAACTTCTATGGTAACAACCTTACCCTCCATCTTTCTACTATTGCCCCTTTGCTAAAGCTTGTACCAACCTACAACGTCAACATAGTATAGGCACATTCATCGGTATCATCTTTCTCACTACCACCTGTACCTTCACCCAATTTGTGAATGTCTTTATTTGTACTGTGTCTTTGTTTCCTCTGTCTTTGCCTCTGATTACTTGTGCAATTCTGTAGTGCCTGCGAATCTTTACTTGGGCGTTGGCATTTCCTTTCAATGTGTCCAGTTTTTGAGCACCATCTACAAGA
Source organism: Cetorhinus maximus (assembly GCF_964194155.1). NCBI lineage: Eukaryota > Metazoa > Chordata > Chondrichthyes > Lamniformes > Cetorhinidae > Cetorhinus > Cetorhinus maximus. The sequence continues at coordinate 144,619,147 of NC_135880.1, forward strand.
GCTGATTTAAACCAACAAACATCAAGGTGGTGATTCTTTCTGCATTGAGAGCATGAATTTTGCTTGTCCACTGCTCTTCTCCTTGATCTGCAAATTTCTTTGTGGCTTTCCATACCCGCCGTTTACCATGCCCTACGTGAACACAACTCCTGCCCACAGTAGTTAAGCTCTCATTGCCCGGGTCTCACCTGCTGTTACTTCACATGTGAGTGCGCGGTCCACTGTCTCTCAAAATGTTAGCCTCGGTCCACACTCACTCTGTCCATAAGCTTGAGTGATGTGAATTCACTCCATAGACCACTAATGAAATGATCCTGCAGGTTTTCATCAAATTTGTCCCTGTAGTTGCAATTTAGCAATAAGTGTTTTAACTGCACTACATAATGGCTGGCAGACTCTGTCTATCCTTGATCTTGACAAATGAATTTGCGTCACTCTACCACTATCACTGGCATTTTTTTCAGGTGTTTCCATAGTAAATCGTCATATGATTTGCTGCTGGGTTTGTCCAGTGAAACCACACTACTCCATATTATTCTTTTCCTATTGAAATCAGCACAATAGTCATTACCTGCACATTGTTTGTAATATTGTCCGCACTATGTACCTTCAAGCCATTTGTGGAGTGAGACACAACTCAAACTGTTCAATATTGCAATCCCAGTCTTTATTTTCATCATAATTTTCTGGAAAAGGTGGCAAAAATTGACAGATTCGCCCCAGATTTGAACCTCCCATGCCGTGTATTTTGTTCAATTTCTTATACATCTATTTTGAATCCCTTTCATCGCCAATTTGTTGGGTTTATACCTTTCCAAAATGGATATAGAATGTAGGTAGTTTCGAAAACAGTTTACTAAGAACCAGAAAAAATCTCTTAAATTGCTATCTGTGTATTCAACAGATGGTGACAATGTTTATGTGATTACTACATACAGAAGCAGTATCATATCGTTCATCTCTACTTATGCCTCAGCCCACCTGCTGCTGAAATCCTTATTTATGTCTGGGTTACTTCAAGACGCAACTATCCCAATGTTCTCCTGGTTGATTTTCACTCTTCCAACCTCCATAAACTTAAGTTCATTCAAAACTAATCTGACTGTAACCTGACTCACATCAGGTCTCATTCCCTCATCATCCATGTGTTTACTGGCTTACATTGGGTCCTCATCCACCAATGCTTCAAATTTAAAATTCTCATCCATATGTTTAAATCCTCCCTGGCTTCATCCCATCCTATCTCTGTAACCTCCTTTAGCCATACAACCCTTCAAAAGTACTGTGTTCCTCCAATTCTGTCTCTTGTGCATCCCTGGCTTACATCATCCCAGCTTTGAAAGCTGTGCATTCAGCTGTTTAGTCCCTATCCTTTGACATTCTTCCCAAAACATCTGCCTCCCCACCTCTCTCTCTTCCTTTAATACACTTATTAAAACCTATGTTTTTGACGAGGCTTTTGTTCCCTGTCCTAATGTCTCTTTCATCAGCTCAGTTTCATTTTTTGTCTGATTACGTCCCTGTGAATCTTGGGTCATTATAAGATATTAATGGGGTCATTATAAAACATTAATGGTGGCATATAAGTGGAAGTTCTCATTAGTTAAAATCACCTCATTAGGAAGGTCTCAGACCTCCAGTGTCCACAGTACCATGTTACAAAGTTGTACCAAAACCCAGAATTGCTATTGATGGCAATTTTGGGAAGTAAATGCAGCATAGAATTTTAACTTTTTTCTGGTGCACCAATTTGTGAGACTCAAAGGAGAAGCTGTTTGGTGAATTCCTGATCTTGGCTGGGCCACAATTAGTGGGCAAGTGTCAAAGCTGGCAAAAGAAATAGGGAAAACATTATTTTGGTGAAGTAACCACATTCAAACAGCAAACAGGGACTTGGAAACAGATAATTCTTCTGTTGTCATGGATACATATGGCAACAGATGGCCAAAGAAACAAGCAAAGTAATTTACAAAATGGAGAAAAATGATATCAAAGTAAGAACAAACAAATCCACGGATGAAAATATATAGCAAAAACAATAATATTACTTCACCCTGGCCATTCAATGCATAAATAATGCACTGAAAACAAGCTTCAAGTGATTCATGTTAATGTCTTTTTTTTGCCTCCTCAATTGAATGAAGCCGAGATTGTGGTCATAGCAAACTTCTTCCCACCCCAAAAACGTACAATGTTGGTTCTGTAAGGAAAGTGATTGGTTTGTTTTCCGATTCTGTTAAATTGTAACATGTACAGCAACAAACTGTACTCAAGTTGAACAGGAAAGAATTATACTGGAATCAAGGCACAGTGCAGAATAGGTAAAGTATTTGATGACCTCTAGTGGAACAAACAGGGAGTCTTAAAACTATATCAGATGCAGCAGTGCTGGGAAGCACAAGGGAGTGGGAAACGGATGAGTTTTGGCCAAACAGCTAAAAGCAGCAATCTATCCATCAACATTGTGGGAGAATCTTCACTACCTGTTCTGCAGTGGTTCAAGAAGGTCTATTACCATCTTCTAATGGGCAAAGGTCGAATTGAAGTGGGCAATAAATTCCAGCTTTGCTAATAATGCACATATTCCCAGAATGATTTTTTTAAAATCTGAAAACATTAAACCGCACTTTGGAAATCAGATTGTGAAATTTAAAAATTAAAAATGAGATTTTAATTAACTTTAATGACCACAATTAACCATTTATTACATCAGAATGATGAGAGTATTGCAGATTCTTAGGCAATTTTGGAAGAATGGAAATGAAACGGGCCATATTCTGGCACTGGAATTTCACTGGTTTATATTGTTGACAAGTCAGTAACATTATTTAGCTCATTTTAAGATTACGTTGTGTGAAAATCTGCTTCCTGGTTGCCATCCGAAATGGTTTGGCTCTAATTTTAAGATTATGCCCCTTTGTTCTTTTCTTCACCCAAGAAAATAGTTTCATCGTATCTACCTTGTCGCAACGTTTTAACATTTTAAACACTTTGATCATTGTGGACATATAGCTGACCTTGCACCATTATGCAAGGTCAGCTAAATTCAATAAATAACATGTTGCTAATAGGCCACAATCAGGGGATGGGACTTCCTTGGAATGCATCAATGCAGTTTTGCCTATGGACCAAACCAGGCAGCATCTGAGGATGACATTTGATAAGCAATGCAAGATTCTGAGGGTAAATGTGCAACATCTTACTATGTTAGCTTGTGCAGTATTATTATTGTTCTTCATTGTAAATGTGGCGCATATTCACAGAGAGAGAATTTACACAACTTGGCTGAATGTTCTTTTTGCTAAATACTTGAGCATGCTCATGTTCCTCCATGGTACTGTGTCATGTTGTCACATTAAAGTATTGCCTATTAAATATGGTAAGCAGCAAATACTAAATACTGAGTCAGCACATGATTCAGCACACCATAAATTCACATCGCATTTAGTGACTAGTCTCTTGGACACTTGGGTGGCATACACATTCTCTCACATTCCTCTTTACAACTATATTCATTTCAAATTTGCTTGCAGGTGAAGACTGCATAAAGCAGGAGGTAGTGCATGTAGATGAGGGAGGAATTACCGAAACTGAAATAGGAAAGGAGGAACATTGACATAGACACTTCTTCTGTTAATTGTATAATACTTGTGCTGGGAGAGAGATATTATTGCTAATTGCTGCTAATTCTTTCCTGGTGCTGCTGCTGTGGCCTGGAGGAGAGAAAAAGTGAAGGAGGAAGGAGCATTTTGATTTGCTTTACTGTCGACACCTTTTATTGGGAGGAAGGGAGTGAAGGGAGGAGAAATGAAGGGAGAGTTGACAAGACTTCCACAACTTCTGCTCAGAAAGAGGGAAAGAGTAAGAGACCATCTTCAACAGTAAGAGGTGAATGTATGGATGCACTTTCATGAAGCCGATTAGTTGAAGGTAGGAGGAGGAAAGAAGATGGAGGCTGGAAGAATGTGAGGAATGTTTGTATAAGTGTATGCGCTCCCCCTCTCTGATGCCAGGCCCAGGATAGCTGGAGTTGCCTAGGTGAAGTTTCATTTTTATCGGTGGGATTTGGTGGAGGACGTTGCTTGGGTGGTTCTGGTTGTTCTGGATGAAGACATCTCCTCCCCCTATCAGGTGGATGCAGGTGGATGACATTAATCAGTGATTGGCTTGAATCCCTATAAAGGGACACAAACGTAAACTGTGTTTGTTGGTTAGGAGGTGTATGCTTGGAATGTGTAACTCTGTAAGTGAATATGAAAGTGTGAAAGCATTGGCTCCAGGTCTATCCTTCACCAACTGGCTTTTTAGAGTATACATAATGGCATAGAATGGTTGCCTAATGTTGAAGGCTGGAAATTAAGAAAAAACATCAGACAGAAAAATACAGTCACAATAGCCACTGTGGGAAATAGCAGAAAGCAAGTGTAAATTCTTGGAGTATGATTATCCTCTGATATTAATGGATTCTGAACTGTATGACCAGTGGAAGAACAAAGTGGATATGTGGACATAGGTTACAAGGTCTTGCCTTGGAATTGTCGCTTCCTACCAGGAGTAAAATCAGAAATAAAGTATTTAGTAAGTTGGATGCCATTTAGCTAGACACTGATGAAGGTTTTGACCTTATATTAGAGTTCTAGGATGAAATTTGTGAGAAAGACGATCTGTTAAATGCCTATGAGGCATGCTAAGACTTTGATGGATTTTCAAAAATAGTTGGTCACTCTTTGGGGCAATATATCATGGTCTTTAATGGATTGTATAAAAAATTGACAATTCAGAACAGTAGCACTTAAATTGCTGAATTGTGCTAAGGCTGCTAATATGGTCAGGTGACTCATTTAACTGGTGTTCAGTTCTCAGAGAGGGAGACTGTTGGATTAGTTTTCTGCTGGCTTGAAAGATCTCCTGGGAAAATAAGCATTTCCCTCAGCCTTTGTGAGAAAATGAGACAAAATGATACAAAGAATGGAGAATACAATGATTACCAAAGTTTGGAATGGTTCAGATACTGGATGCAGAAGCCAATATAGCAGAAGGATTAAAGACAGGCAGGACCAGGATGAAAGCACCTTTATCAGATCTGCCTATTACAGCAGAAGACAGAATTGGAACAACAATAACAGACAAATTAATCACAGGAATGCCCAAGGAACACTTAACTGGCGCTTCAGGTATGACTCAAAGAACTATTATACAATGAACTGCCCAAAGCAGAGGCAGTGACCTCAAAACAACACATGACAAAAAGAATCCAAATAAGAAGATGAAAACAACAATGAATCTGAACAAATTGCACTTGTCACGAGATTTAGTCTCGTGATAAAAGTGTTAGTCATGAACTCAATTAACTGTGCAGTCCTGGACATTGCTTGCACTTTGACAGTATGTAGAACAGATTGGTTGAAATGTTATCTTGACTTGTTAAATAGTGAGGATTGATGCAAGCTTAAGGAATATAAAAGTACTATTTACTTTAGGTTTAGTGATGGTCACACATTAGATAACACAACACTAAAGAGAGTTGTAATACAATGTAAAATAGCTGGACAATGCCATTTTAATGTAGTCTCTAGTGAGATACCTATGCTGTAGAGTAAACCTTCAATGAAAAAGGTACAGATGAAACTTGACATGGAGGATGACAAGGCAATTAATTTTGGGAACTCAGGACAATATTGTATCCTCTTACCAAAACATGATGTTTCTCATCAGAGTGTTAGGCAAGTATTTATGGCATCAGGTGATAAGAATCAGACACACAACAAAATACTTTGTCTTAAAGTTACATGGACAATTTGCTCGTCCTAATCGTCAAAGGTTAAAAATCCTGCTAAAGGATGCAGTGTGGTTGAAAAGTTTGGGCCAATAGAAGAGATTAGTGAGAAGTGTGAAATTTGTAATAAGTATAGGAGGATGCTGCCACATCCTATTGTAAGCCTTCCATTAGCACATTAATTTAACAAAGTAGTTGCCATGAAACTAAAAGTATGGGATAAAGGCAGAAATATTTTCATGCTACATTTTGTAAACCCAGGACCACATTTAGTCTTTCTACAATAATAATGAGTAAGGGCAAAATGGTTATCATAAGCAAAATAATGGAGAAATGGATAGGGACTGGACCTAGGGAACCTGTGATAATGAAAGGGAATTTGCCAATGACAAGGTCAGAGACATGTGTGAAAACATCATGGTCATGAATACCGCAGCTGGGAGTCCTTTCAACAATGGACTCTGTGATAGGAATCATGTGGTGATCGATGAAATGTTGCATCAAATGTTAACTAATCAACCATCCTGGCAACAAGGCTATGATGGCTGCTATCAGAGGAGTTGTAAATAGAGCTGAACACTATGAAATCATCAGCAAACAGTTTTACTCCTGACTTTATAATGGAAGGAAGATTATTGATGGTTATTAGCATGAAGCTTCTTCTCTGTAGAACTCCTGCAATGTTCTGGGTCTCCAGCAACCATAACTATTTTGCATCAATATAACTACAGACATTGGAGAGTTTTCTCATTGATGTTAACATTACTAAGAATTATTGGTATCACTTTAGTTTGAAAGTAGCCTGGATGCTGCGGGCAGCTATTCTTGCATCGTAGTCATATTGTAGTCTGTGGTAAACAGCCTAGTTTTCAGAGCAGGACCAGGTGAGATTAGAGGAGATATTTTAACCTGCGAGGCGTGGCAACAGAGTGAAGATTTAACCCCGTACTCTGGTTTTAATTACCAGTGCATGGGCTTCCCAAGCTGTCTGAAATTCATCAGGATCAACAAGGCGAGAGGCTGTGTAGTTGACAAGCTGGACTTGACTGGACTCTCAGCCAAGCAAGCATAATGAGGCTTGGCTGAGAACCCAGTCTCGTAAAAGGATTAACTCTGTGGGAGTCCTCTTTATTCGGCTGAGAGAACTGTCAACTTTGCTTGGTTGAAATCCTTATATGATTAGAATAAGTTATTTTTTCTGTGATCTCTTTTGTCAATGTCTCTATTTATTTGTATAAGATTAAGAGGTGTGAAGTGCTTAAAACTTCTGTTATTGATCCTTTAATTGTCTGGTTGATTGACACTTTTATAGGGTTGTAGGAACACCAGTTTTTCCCATGAGTTATGAACAGGTGCTTTTTTTTCCTAAGCAGTTCCACACATGCCATATAGGGTTCATTGGCCCTGTACAAAGTGTATACTGGATAAATGGGCATGACAGGGCCATGAGTTGGCATGGAAGGTATGGGGGACCATTGGGACTGGGTGGGCAGTGCATGATTTGACATTGAGTTGGCATGAGAGCTGTAAGGGGACATGGGGGTGGTTGGGGAGCATGAGTTGGCATGGAATGGGCATAGGTAAGACCTTTTGAATTTACCTTTCAAAAGGTTCCCAAACCCAGACTATGGCTTAGTACTCTCTTGAAGGTCCATGAACCACATGTCATGGTGAAGCTGGCATGGCTCCAAGAAATTTGCAGGGGGCTTGGCGATATCTACAATAGAGCCAGCAAGGTCAGGGTGTAGGCTCACTAACTGCACCTTATTCCATGCTGGTAAAAATTGGGGGTGCCAGGAATGGGGGCAAGAATCCTAGAATTGGGTCCATCCCAGCATGTTTAAATGGCTTTGGAGTCCTTCTGACTCTGTGAAAATCCAGGCCATAGCGTCTCCTGATGCTGAGACATCACAGCCATGTGAGTTGCTTTATGAAGATCTCCTGGGACAGGCAACAATTCATACTGCCTCTTCCTAGGAAGTCAGGGTCAATAGTGCTCTCAACTTTTGTGCAACTGGAATCAAGTAAAATTTCTTCGGAATCAGTATTTGCATAAGGGATATTACTGAAGGGTTCTATAAGCTGTCAGGAACATATCTTTTTATTTCTGTTGGATTATTGTAAAGAACATATCTTTTTATTTTCTGTTGGACTGTGAATTAAAATTACAATGGCTGCTGGTTGAAAGACATGTCCACTGGAACGGAATTAGAGATATATACAATGTTGCAGTCCTGGATCAGAGTGTGCCATGAATGACAGGATGGTGCTGGGAAGGAGTCTAGGACCAAGGGAGCTGTCCGGCAACAGCATTTTAATTGGCTCCTGACCAGGTGACCAAGTTTTGTGTGAGAGCAGAGCAGAATAGCACCTAGCCTGAAAGGAACAAGACCTGAAACCTCTTTCTCATGTGTGTGGAAGATTCCAGAAACTCCACAATAATAGCTAGCTGTTTTTTTTCTTCTCATATCTCTATAACCTGCTCTCTCTCTGAAAACCCCTGTCAAGAGGCAAAGGGGAAAATCACTGTTAGAGACATTGAAAGGCAAATGCTCAACCAGTGAATTAATTACTGAAAGTGCTTGAAGACCACCTCATGTCATCAACAAGAACTGAAAGGAATTTGGAAGACATCGATCAAAATCAACCCATCAAACCCTGCACTCCAGAATTGGTGCTATTGAACTGTTTTATCCCCCCCGCTAAAATCCATGTTTTTGTGAGTCTTATGTGTCTTATATATGTGTATGTAGGGATTTAAGAAGGGATAAAGTTTAAGTTATAGTGTTAGAAATTAGCAGTTCATATTTCTTGCTTTTGCCACTGGTTAACAACAGTTTGTTTGATAAACAGCTGTTTACTTATTAAGCTTAAAAACTGATGCTTATATTCCTTTAACCTAAATTAAACAGTTAGGTAGGATTGGGGCAATCTGGTGGTTTGATCAAACTTTTTCACATTTGTCACGGCTCAGGGAACAGTGGGGCTTGATATTACAGCGCACTATCCCCAGTGAGTCATGACAAGGCACATAATATTTTGGAATTAGTGGAGCAGGAGGAGAGGCACCATGGTTCCTGGGTGGCAGGAAACCCTCAAAAACCACCGTCAAATGGGAATAGAAGCAGGTGTCCAGGAATATCAACAGCCAGAATCTGGACCTGAGGACTTGGCAGCAATGCTACAAGAAGTCTAATGGCCTCATACAGGTGGTCAAGGTAAGTGAATGCATTTTCACATGACATCTCTACCATCACATTGCCAGACTCTCAATCTGCTCAGTGCACCGCACCCCCATCTCTCAATCAGCAACACTCCCTCCCACACAGAACTCATGTGTAACATCCAGATGCTCCACCTCACCCTCACACACCTACCAATGCTGCTAGACTCAAACCCACCTCTTCCTGCCTCCACATAACTGCAGCTATTCAACTATGGCAGGCATATCACCCAAAAAGTGTTATATAACCACTGAAAATTTGCCCTCTCTCTTGCAGGACAAGTTGACACAAAACACAAGGGAGCAGAACAAAACTGGCAAAGGCCAAAGCCGTATAAGTCTCCTGAGCCCTAAGGAGGAGATGATTCCCTACATTGTGGCATTGGTTGTGACATGGCGTGGACATTGAGGATGATAGCATGTCCTGCCTTATACCACTTTTCAACTTCCATTCACCTTCATCCTGCTATCTGGCATGATGAGTAATCTGTGGATGGTGTGATCATAGATCTCTTGTTTCCCACCCCACCCCCCGATTTCCTCACACCTCACCCTTCTGAGTTCCTGCTTTCAAACATCCAAGAACTGCCATCTGCACAGCCACATGAGCCCCAGGAGGAGGAAAGAGAACAACTGCACAGCACTAAAGAAGAGGCTCCACACCACTTGATCCAATAGCTATCAGCCCAGATACTGGCACTGTATGTAGCTTGGAGGCTGGTATAAAATTAGGATTAGCACACGGTGAGGGACTGGGCTGCTACCAGGCCAGGAGTAAAGGATGGTTTGTTGACAGCTCACTGTAGGGCAAGGTGGCAGACAAGTACTGCTGCAGAGAATTCGGATGAGGATCTTGATGGGACAGCATACAGGAGTGCGCTGAATGGGTATGTACACTAAGATACTGGGTGCATATATTAGCCTGCCTTACAGCCTTGTGTCATTGTTAATGAGCATGGAGTAGTCAGGCTTCAACTTTGCAGAGGGCTTTGTGCAGAGCTTGTTATCTCCGCAGCTTCTGCTCCATCTCCCTGTTGTGCTGCAGACCCAGAGGCACTGCAATGCTGCCCCCAAACTTTTTGCAGCCTTTGTGTGGATAGGTCACCTATTCCTCTCCCCCATTTCTCCCAACCTTGAGGATGCTGTAACATTCACTGGCAAACCCAAGGAACTCAGTAAAAGAAAATCCTGGGCAAGGTACTGGAGGGTTGATAGCATCCATAACCCACAAGAAGCCAACACCCTCATAAAAGGAGGAAGAAAAGGTAAAAGAGTGGAGATTTTGTTTAAAGTCTATTGCCAAGGCCTGGTTGTTTGGTAAGCCCAACAGGGCGTTCTCCAGCTTTTGTTGGGGATTGACTTTGTAAACTGGATATGGAATATCCCTTATTACTCATCTAAAGAAATTAAAAATGTATTTAAAAAGAGATTACTTACTTTCCAGTAATACAGCCAAATACATCAAGTATGTTGGCACATAAAAGAGATTAGCTGATTTCTATATTTCTTGCATCAGCTGATGACTGAAGCTATGCTATAAATCTAATGAATAATGCTCGGGTACTACAAGTGTCATGGGTGCATGGCAGGAATTCCTGAAGAGCATATTGAAAATGGCCCATTGAGTGATGGACAATGTTTCTCCAGCACAGATGATACTTGGGGGTTGCCACTTGCTCTCCACGTGTACTTTCCATGCAGTTGAAACTAACCCTGACTCCTTAGATTTCTGTTGATGTCCTCTCCCAGTGCAATGTTTACCCATTAAGGACTAATGAAATTCAAGTAATGAGTTCTGAAAAGGCACTTGAATGGATTCTCAGTAACAATACAGATGGTATGTGCCTATCGGTTTCTTGAAGGCCTTTTGGAGGCCACAGAAGAAAAACTTTCACATCCTCAGGATGTTACAAAGTGCTTTACAGCCAATGAAGTACTTTTGAAATGTAGTTGGTGTTGTAAAATAGGAAATACTGTAGACAATTTGCACATAGCAAGCTCCCGGAAACAGCAAAGTGATAATGACATAGAATCTGTTTTAGGCATTGGTTGAAGGATAAATACTGACCAGGACACAAGGGAGAACTGTCCAGCTCTTCTTCAAAATAGTGCAACGGGATCTTTCACGCCCACCTTAGAGGGCAGATAGGACCGTAATTTAACATTTCCTCCAAAAGGCCGCATCTCCAACAGTGCAGCCCTCCCTACATTAGGTTGATTGACCGCCTAGGTTCTGAGCTTGTAAAGAAAAATATCATTTTTTCCAATATTTCTGTGGGATAGCACGAAGGAGGCTTGTGGGGGCTGTGTATATGTTTGTATGTGTGTGTGACTAATTTAATTAAACTATTGGCAATCAGACTACAAGGTTTAAATCATCACAGGGTTAGGTGTAAAAGCAGGCATTTTGAAGTGGAGATGAACAAGCTAAGATGGGATACAAGTGAATACAACATGAATAGGAATTTACATTAGGAGATAAATGAGGAGTTGAATTTTTAACAGTTGAATTTCAAAGAGAAATAAAAGGAAGTTTTACAACTGGCAAAGATCATAAATGAATAAAGCAAAGTTACTAAGTTTATTTTTCCTGAAAGTAATAGCCATTAAGACAACATGAAAGATTTTTATATTCTGGGAAAAGTAACTTCGAAAGAAAGTCAGAACAATGGGGTTAAAGATGAAAGAGAAAAAAACATATTTAAGGAAAGAATGAAAGCTAGATTAGAGGTTTGGCCATGTGATAGTTTGAAGAGTATGCTGAGTGAGGACAAACCTCTGAAGTAAGCAGCCTCTAGCCACCCCAGAGAAGTGTTTGTTTGTTCCAGAAAGCAAGGTTTTGTTACAAGCTTTGGATTTCCATTGTTGGGTGAAAGGGAGAGAGAATCCCCTGTGAAATACCTCCCCTATAGCAACAATGGGTGCCTTACGGTAATATTACTGGATTTTTTTATTAATTAAGAATCTATAGGACCTGTTGCCCGGAAAAAGGTATTTAGTTGTGAGCCTAGCTAAGTAGAAATCTTTTGAGAAATGTTGTAAGACTAAATTTAACTGTGTAACTGTAATTTTTTGTGTTTTAAGTTTTCTTTTCTTTTGTTAATAAATGTTTCAATTTATCATTTAAAATCTCCAAAAGTGGTAGTGGAATCTTTACTCCTGACTTCAGTACACATACCTTCTCGAAACAAAAATACAAATTGCAAATCATTGTAATCCCTTTGGGGTTTGGTCAGCCTGGCAATTATCACCTGCCATATCTTAACAAGCTCAAGTTGCTGGAGTGGAACTGGAGCCCTCACTCTCCTGATTTGAAGACTGGAATGCTACCACTGTGACATGGCTAACACTCCTAATACTTTAGTGGCAATGTAAAGGCAAAAAGAATCTTGCTTAGGCAGTACATATACCAATAAAAAGTACAGTTTTACTACATAAAATTCCAGGATGTTGCAAGATACTTTGTACATAATCTTGTTTTTAAATTTATTCACTCATGGGATGTGAGCGTTGCTAGGCCAGCGTTTATTGCCCATCCCTAATTGCCCTTGTGCAGAGGGCATTTTAAGAGTCAACCACATTGCTGTGAGTCTGGAGTCACATGTAGGCCAGACCAGGTAAGGACAGCAGATTTCCATCCCTAAAGGACACTAGTGTACCAGATGGGTTTTTACTACAATGGTTTCATGGTCATCATTAGACTTTTAATTCCAGATTTTTTTATTGAATTCAAATTTCACCATCTGCCAGTGGGATTTGAACCCAGATCCCTAGATCATTACCCTGGGTCTCTGGAATACCAGTCCAGTGACAATACCACTATGCCACTGCCTTCCCCAAAATGTTCATTTTAAATGTTCAATTTAATTATGTAATTAAATTGAACATTTTTGTCAGGACTTTTGTTCTGAAAAATTGTCCAATCCGTAGATCTTTATTGTGGATAAACTAACTGAGTTACTGTGAGACAATTAGGATTGTCTTGATATCAGTGTCCAGTAGTGGCTGAGCTTGGGTGAATTGATGTTTAAAGTCCTACAAAAAGAGGATGGGAGTTTTTCCTAGTGTCCTGGCCAATGTTTATTCCCTAACCAACATCACTAAAACAGATTATTATTTCATTACTGTTTCATTATTTCATTACTGTTTGAATTTGCTGTGTGCAATTTTGTTGCTGCATTTCCTGAATTGCAGGACTGATTACATTTCTGTACTTTATTGGCTGTAAAGTGCCTAGGGACAACCTAGGTGCTATGTAAATGTAAGTTCTTTTTCTCTTCTATAATATTGTACCTATAGGTTACTGAAGTAGTCAACTGCATGCAATATATGCAGGATCTACAAGCCAGATCCACTCGCCATTTTATTGCCAGTCTTATTGCTACAGTAATTAGTGCAGGGCTGGTTAACTCTCGTATTCTTCATGCCTTAACACAAGTGCATTGTCCTGCTTTGAGAATGTTACTGTTATTTCAGTGCAAATGGTACGACACGGAGCCCCCTCACTGATGTGTAGGCCACCTTTTAAAAACAGAGATCTGAAAGAAAAGGCTATACTTCTGCTCTTGTGACAATAATCTGCTGGCTAGCACATTTTAATTCTAAAAATAGCAATGAGTATACGTCATGAGCAAAGCAGGAAAGGATCCTCTAACTCATATTTGCTTTTTGGCAGCCTCCCTTCACATTTGTCACATAATCTGGCAGATTTCTAAAACAAACAATCAGTGATTGGCGCTAAACCTTAATGAACATAATGTTCATAGAGCTGCACATCTGCGTTTTACAGAAACATGAATGAATTTTCTAGCCTAATTTGTGGATGGCCAACTCAGTGTGAAAGGGTAGAATATGAAAATGCTAGATGATTGAGATGGATAACTTACGTAATAGTTAAAATAACAATTTGCATTTATGCAATGCCTTTAAAGTAATAAAACATTCCAAGGCACTCCACAGCTAGGAGCATTATAAAGCAGGGCCAGGACTTTTAGGATGGCGGGTTTCCCTTCCAGCCAGCTGAAAGGTCGCTGGTGAATACAACCCTTCTGATACTGCAGCCACTTAACGCTTCAACGAGTGTTAATTGGCTGGAGGCAGGACTTCCATCCCACTTGGGTGGAAGGCCCACCTCAGAGAGCTGCCTGCCAATCCGATTGGCCAGAGGCTCTCTAGTCTCTGCAGTGCCAGTAGCTGCAATGATCAGGACCGAGACTGCAAGTAATCCCCAGTGTCTAAGTCCCAGGAATCCAGGACCAGGTAAATGTGAGGGTCTCAGGGTGGGTTGGAGAGGTGAGGCCCAGGGGATGGGAGAGTGGTATGGGGGCATTAGTGGAGGTGCCGGGGTTGGGAGGAAGCACCTGCAGGGGCCTGACTGTTTGATGGGGGCGCCGGGTGTTTAATGGAGGCTGCTGATGGAGCACCCCCCACCCCACCCTCCCCCTTCCTGCCCAAGGCTGAACAGGGTTACTTTTCAGCCTCCCCCTCTGACCCTGAACTCCTCCCACCAGCCTGAAAATTGAAGCTGGATGGGAAATGGCCCTTAAGTGGACAATAATTGGCCACTTTAGGGCTTCAAATGAGGCAAATGCAGGCAGGCCAAACTAGGCCTCGACCATCCAAGCGTAAAGGTCAGGAAGGGAAGGCCACCTGAACAATTTCACGGCCACCCCGCGCCTACAAAGCTGTCAGTGGAGGAACGTAAAATTCTGCCTCAAGAGCAGATTTTCATATTGATATGATATATTATTTATTATAAGTTGACATATATTATGCAAACCTTAATAATTATACACTGAATTTTATGCAAGCTACATAAGGTGATATTAGGGCAGATGGCCAAAAGCTTGGTCAGGGAAGTAGGCTTTAAAGAGTTCCTTATAGACGAGAAGAAAGGTAGAAATGCTGAGAGGTTTAGGAAGAGAATCCCAAAGCTTAGGACCTTGGAAGCTGAAGACGTGGCTACCAATGGTGGAACGATTAAAATCAGGGACGCTCAAAAAGCCAGAATTAGATGAGCACTGATATCTTGGAAGGCTCTGGAGCTGGAGGATATTACAGTGATAGGAGCTAGGCCATGGTGGGATTTGAAACAAGGATGAGATTTTAAAATCAAGGCATTGCTTGACCAGGAGCCAATGTAGGCCAGTGAGTACAGAGGTGATTAGTGAATGGTCTTGTTGTGAGTAAGAATACAGGCAGCAGAGTCTTAGATAACCTATGGAGGGTAGAATGTGGGAGGGCAGTCAGGAGAGTGCTGGAATAGTTAAGTCTAGAGATAACAAAGGCATTGATGAGGGTTTCAGCAGCAGATGAGCTGAAGCAGGGATGGAGTCAGGTGAATTACATAGGTGAAAATAGGTGGTCTTAATTTTGGCACGGATATGTGGTCAGCAGCTCACCTTGGGGTCAAATCCAAAACCAAATTTCAAACAATATGGTTCAGCCTCAGACAGTTGCCAAGGAGATGGATGGAGTCAGTGACTAGAAAATGGTGCTTGCAGCTTGGACTCCAGGCGATGGCTTTGGTCTTCCCAATATGTTTTGCTCATCCTGTACTGGATCTTGGCTACGTAGTCTGATAATATAGCAATAGTATAGGTTCTGAGGAAGAGATGAATGTCATCAGCATTATTGTGAAAACTGCACTTTCGGATGATGCCGCCAAAGGGCAGCATGGAGGTGATAAATAAGACGGAGCCAAAGCTATATCCTTGGTGAACTCCAGAGTTAATGGTGCAGGAACCAGAAAGAGAAGCTATTGCAAATGATTCTCTGGATACAATTAGATAGATAAGAATTGAACCACTTGAGTATAGTCCCACTTGGCTGTATGTCGGTGGGAAGGAATTGGAGGAGGATGGTATAGTCAACTGAGCCAAAGGCTGCTGACAGGTCGAGAAGGATGAGGAGGGAAAACTTACCTTTGGCACAGCCATGTAGGATGTCATTTGTGACTTTGATAAGAGCCGTTTTGGTACTGTGGCAGGGCCGGAACCTGATTGAAGGGATTCCGGGAAAGGTCCGGAAAAGATGGGCATGAATTTGGGAGGTGACTTTGGAGAGGAAAGGGAAGTTGGAGATGGGGCGATAGTTTACGATGGACAAGTGTTGGTTTTTTGAGGAGATGAGTGATGATGGCAGATTTAAAGGAGAGGGGAACACTACCTGAAGATAGATAACTGTTAACAATATCAACTAACATGGGGACCAGGAAGGGTAAATGGAAAACTAAAAGATGTAACATGATTAAACCAAGAGAAAGAAATAAAAATATGTGTTTGTAAAATGTTAGCGCTGAAGGATAGGTTAAGGCAGGGGTTCTCAAATTGGAGCTGCAGAGGTCACGTTTGGGGTCACAAGCTGCCCCTCCTCCATGCAGCAATGGAGAGGAGACAACCTAGATCCGAGGCTCTGGTAGAATAGCCCTGGACTGATGCCACCAAACAGGAAGCACTGGACGATGAGGCCAAAATGCTCTTTAACTTCAGAAAACATTTTTAGGAGCAGGTTTGAGAGGGCCCAGGGTGTTTGTGAGCCAACTTGGCGCAGTTAGAGGCCGGCAGAGACTGATTGTGAAAAACTGAGAGGTCATGCCACTGAGCCAGGAAGGTGAGAGGCGGCTTCAAACTTTACTATGTTTCTGCTTCTGTCTGTCTATTGTACAGGCTCCTTATCCTGGGCTGGAAACTCTGCTTTGCAGGCACTGGTAAAAGTGGGGGAAGGGGAAAGGAGCTGCTGAGTGAGTGAGTGGGGGATGGGGGGTTGGGAAGAGAGGCTGCTGAGTGAGTAGTGACTGAGTGGGGGAAGGGGGTTGGGAAGAGAGGCTGCTGAGTGAGTAGTGACTGAGTGGGGGAAGGGGCTTAGGAAGAGGGGCTACTAAGTGTGAGTGGGGGGAGGGGCCAGGGTTGAAAGTGGCCAGAGACAAAAATGTCTGAAAATTAGTGGGTTGATGACAAAAAGGTCTGAAAATTTATTGTTACAAGGAATGATGTAATTATAGCATTTTTTATGATCTGTAGTGAAAAGCAAATACTTCTAGGCCACTTCAAATAGATGGAATTACGAGACTTCAAGTGGATAGAAATATTAGTTTTCCCTTTGTTTACCTTCTATTACCATCAAGACTGTGGACTAATGTGTTTGTATAAAATCACCAAAGCGATTGAATTGGGTACTAACAACAGAATATGACCTTGCTAGATTACATACATGCGAAGCGAAGCAAAGGACTACGGCAGTGCTTTGCAAACTCTTTTCCAGTGGGACCCCATTTTAACTCACCGCCACCTTCGTTATGGCAATCATGGGCAACAAATGCTGGTCTTTCCAGGAACACCCACATCCCTTGAACGAGGATATAAAACAAAACTCATGAAAATTAATGTGACCCCCAGACACCAGTAAAAGAAAATAGCAATACAGCAGCACAGTAATGTTCTGTATATATTTATTAAAATGTTCATATTATAGTCAACATATAATAATACATAATAGAAATATGAAAATCTGTGTTTTTAAAGTACTTTGTATAAATGTTATTATTTTTTGTAGGTGTTAGCCAAGTTCTCCATATTCCCTGGTGACAGAAGACTCAATGAAGCCCCTCTCCCTCCATCCCCCTTACACACATTGTAATCAACCCCTCTCCTCCTACCACAAACACACATCCACCTCTTCTATCTCCCCCCACATACTTACTCACTCAGCAGCCCCTCTTCCCAATCCCCCTCCCACCACTCACTCGGCAACCGCTCTTCCCAAACCTCCTCATTCAATAACCTGACTCAGTAACATTGCTCTGTCCTCCACCCCATGAATGCTTCCTCCTCCTTTTCCTTGGCCTCAGTAAGATCCTTGACTACAGGTGCTGGTGCAACTTCGCCTCATGTGATGTGATACAACTGATCTGTCTTCAAAAGAATTAATCATCTTTTGAATGGTGTCCATGACATTCCTCACACCCTTTTCATTACGTTTCCTTCTTGTCTTGCCTAAGTCAATGCGAGATGTTGTTGATGTTCTGTGAACAACCATCCCTTGACACTTTCTGCTTATAGCAGCCCCCTCAAGCTGTGACAAGGTCAATCTCTGTACAGCTCCCTTATCAAGGGTAAATTCTGTCAAACCTCCCTTTGTCCTGGAGTCACACTAGGCCTGTCTGTTCAATAACTTGATCACATGCACACTGAGAGAAGCCATACTCTTGTTGGCTCTGGAACAAATTGTCCTGCCTGTAATTCTGCATTAATATCATGATGACTTTCTTTCAAGCTGCACTTCTCAAGCCACTAAGTTGAAAGATACCCAGCATAGTTGACTTGATCACAAGCGAAGAATCATGGCTGCATTGAGCAAGCACTTGAAGGGTGAAGATCCCAGCTGGCTACCCTGGTTGCTCTGATAAATGGCAGCAATTTTTCTACTATATTGATGTAACTGCTGAAGAACTGAAAAGTTATGCTGTTTTGCTATTAACAAAGTTGTTGTAGTAGCCAAGGAGTGTCTAGAATCTCACGGAGTTCAGGATGTCATCAATATCATCACTGGCAAAGACAGCCTGAAGTTCAACAGTTAGATTATAAATCAGGTCTTGCTCATCATCTGGTAGAGTGTCGATGTAAGCCTACCAACTGAATCTCTGGAGAGCTTCACACACAATTTTGAGAATACTAACACTCTTGTTGTAATAACGGCTGCTTACAGCACCATTGACAGTTTGGATTCAGTGACCATGTCCTGAAGACTAGCATCTGCAAATATTTTCTCGGTGCAAGTTATAAATGCCATTGGTGTGAAACTACACCCATGCGAAGAATAAGTCTCTGCATGAAGAGGATGTTCCTCCAACAAACCTCCTGGGCCATAGCATAAATTGCCTGGTCCATTATTATGTTATACCAGTCATACCCAGTCTGGGTTTGTCTGCAATATCAACACATGGTTGCAAGATTGTGCTCAATGTACTGAGCTCAGTAGGGCTGGCATCGATGAGTGGGAGATAGCCAATCACTCTGGCTTTTCATGAGATTTCACAACAATATTTTCAATAACAAAATGCACACTTATTGAAGATAGGAACATCAATGTTTGTGATAAGTGGTCTCGATACTAACAATGGTGAGAATTTGAAGGTTGGGGGGACTACAGAAATGGATTTTTAAAAAAGATTTGGCCCACGGTCTATTAAGAGAGAAAAGGAAAGTGTTTGAATATTTAAGGTGAATATAGGAGCTTTTAGGACTGTAAATGAAAGTCCTGTGGTGCATCTGTGCCAGAAGCCCCAGGTTCAAGTCCTATCCCTGGACTTGATGGCCAAGGAAGATGCGCTCATAACATGGCCAAACAGGTTGATTATCAAGCTGTAAATACTACAGGTAGGTGGTAAGAGGGGAGTGTCTCCCGGTCAGCCATGCTTGATGAAGAGTGGTGCCCCTCAAGTTCTGGTGACAGGCTGACAACTTGTTCCAGGAAAAACTAGCTGTGGAAACAGACATAAGCATGTGCTGTGACTGCCTCATGTGCCACTAGGCACGGGAAAGAAATAAATAAAGATAAATAAGTGCTGTAAATACACTTAAAAGTATTTCATTGGCTGTTAAGTACTTTGGGATGTCCTGGTGTTGTGAAAGGTGCTACATAAATGCAATTGTTTCTTTCTCTCATTCTAACTACCAAAGTCGAAACTTTCCACTTTGTATAAAACATATCTGAAATAGATTTGTATCTAAATCATGAATGAAAATGCTAATTGAAATGTAGACTGGACCTTATTAAGAAAAGTAGTCATTTCTCACAATGTTATGCATATCAGAGTTGCCAACATTCGGATGAGAAATTCTTATTCTTACTCTTTCAGGTGGATGTGAAAGATCCCGTGTCTTTCCCTTTGAAGAAGTATGCCAGTGTCCTGGCCAACATTTGTAACCCCCAATGTCACTTATCTGGTCATTTGTTTAATTGCTGTTTGTGACATCTTGCTTTATGCAAACTGGCTGCAATGTTTATCCACATTACATGTGTGTACAGTTAGAAAAGCCAGTTGCTTTGGCAGTCAAGTGCTTTGGGATACCGTAAAAATGAAAGTTCTTTCCTCCTAAAATTTTGCATAATTTGTGCAGTTAAATTCGTAAATTATAAATGCAAATTAAACTGGCTGGAATATATTTAACCAGTGCTGGGCCATATTTGACTGGCCGGTTAGCTCAGTTGACTAGATGGCTAGT
This sequence comes from Cetorhinus maximus, assembly GCF_964194155.1. NCBI lineage: Eukaryota > Metazoa > Chordata > Chondrichthyes > Lamniformes > Cetorhinidae > Cetorhinus > Cetorhinus maximus. Next base: position 144,639,371 of record NC_135880.1, read on the forward strand.
GTGGTGTTAGAATAATGCCAACAGTGCAGGTTTAATTTGGGTTTGACTTGGGATCTGCCTCCTCGCCTGCCCCTGAGAATGGAAGGCAATAGCAAACCACCACTGGGGAAAAAGATCTGCCAAGGAAATGGCTCAAGATGACGCTGAGCCTTCGGACAGAGTACACATGAATGACGAAAGGATATATTTAAACAGTGCATACTTTGTATCCTCTATGTCCTAAACCCCTCCTGGATTTACCCCTCCCCCCTTCCTGGATTATATCTACTCCCTTTCTCTTGATAACGTTCTCTCCAACGCACCCCTCCCCCATATTACAGCAATGATTAACCACCCACATTATACCCTGTTTATACCCCAGATAACATGCCTCCAATTAACCCTATGTATTACACCCCAAACTACACCACCCACATTATACCAACTTATATTACACCGCCTGACCATACCCCAGGATTGCGTCCCCTGATTACACCATCTACACTACACCCCCTGTGTATACCACCCACATTACACCCCCGATTATACCACCCATATTGCACCACCTGACTGTTTATACCACTTACATTACATCACCCGACTGTACTCCACATTACACCCCCTTTTTACACCACCCATATTACACCCCGCCCCCATTGATTTAAGGTGAATATATGCGCTTTTAGTGTTGTAAACAGACACTGCCATGCCTTTCTGCAGACTGCACTCCGCTCGATTACAGCTCATGTGTTCTTCCCTCCCTATCCAGTGTCACTTCCTGTGAAGAAGCTCAGATGCCGCCTCTTGGACAGTGCAGAGTCCAGGAGACAGCGGATCGCTGCGGTGCTGCAGTCCGGCTGCCGGGAGGAGAGGGGCTGCGGCTGAGCTCTCCGCACTAGCGGACGTGGCAGGGCACAGGGCTCGGCTCGTGTTGTGTTGTGTTGAGAGATGGGGGCCCGGCTCCTGTTCCGCGCTATCATCATGGGCCCTCCCGGCTCGGGAAAAGGGACCGTGTCCGAGCGCATCGTCAAGACCTTCGGACTAAAGCACCTGTCCAGCGGAGAGCTGCTCCGAACAAACCTCAGGAATGAGACAGGTACCGGGAGCAGAGAGGGCTTTGCCGGCGGCGGGGAGAATCTCTCCATCCACTCCCCCTGGTCTGAGTGAAGTCCCTTTGTGTTGGAATTGTATGTTCAGCCTCCCCGTGTAACTCTGAGCATCATTGATTCGCTCTAACCTGCGATAAATGTCTTTTTATTTTTGGCAACGTTTGCAGTTTTGGTTATTTGATACACGATTTAGTTCAGGAATTGTGCCTGTTAAAACAACCTTCTTCTAAGTTACATGAGACGAGAACCCTGGAAAAATGCGCGAAACCCGGTTAGCCCCATTTGGAAAATAAAGACCGCAGTTCATGTTGAGTGGGCTTCAGGCCACATTTGCCATTGTTAAAGCGTTTTATTTTTTTTTGCAAAAATATACTTTATTCATAAAATATCTTCAACCATATTCCAAACCATTTCAAAAACACCATTACAAGGGTACAATCCGGTTCAACTTTTACAAAATGTATCACCAGGTGCATCAGTACAAACAATATTACAATCATTTACAGCCTTTCATTTTGAGCTGTGTTAAAGCGTTTTATTATTCTCAGTAAGGAAAACAAACAATGCTGGGAATAATAAGCAGGCCAGGCAGCATCTGTGGAGAGAAACAGAGTTAACGTTTCAGGTCCGCATGACTTTTCTTAAGAACATCTTTCCAGCTCCGTTTTGCTTTTGTTAGCCTTCTCTCAGTGGTAGCACTGGATTCTGTGTCTGCAAGTCGTGGCTATAAGCCCCATTCCAGAGATGATCCAGCCTAGCACTGAGGGAGTGCAATCCAATGAGGTTTTAAACTGTTCGTTCCTTTGAGTTGAGTGTGGAAACATTGAATCCTAAGAATAGTTACAGCACAGAAGGAGGCCATTCAGCCTGTTGGGTCCGTGCTGGTTCTCTGCAACAGCAACAGTCTCGTTCCTCTGCGCTCTCGTGCAGCCCTGCAGATCTCCTCCCTCCAAGTATCCACTAGCATCATTAATGGTTACAGCATTAGAAGGATTCCATCAAAAGTTAGTTAAGCCTTCCCTATTGTGACACCCGTTATTCGAAGAAAAACAGATAGTTCTGGTATAAAAACAGAAAGTGCTGGAAATGCTCAGCAGGTCAGGCAGCATCTGTGGAGAAACAGGGTTAACATTTCAGGTCAATGACCTTTCATCATAAATTTATTTTATTTCAAATTTCCTGCAACTGCAGCATTTTGCTTTTGTATTAGCTCTGTTGGTGTCTAGGCTGATATTTATCAGTAAGGCAGGTTATCTTGCTGCTATTTGTAGGAGTTTGCTGTGTGCAAATTGACTGCTGTATGTGCAAGTTCTTTATTCAGAATAAGGTTTGTGTCTTTCTGGAAATAGTGACCTGATATTTGATTTCTGTCAGATGTTTCAAAACAAAAATACAGTAGTTGCAAAGTAGAAGACACAATGTAAATAAAAGTTGTCATAGCTGGATGGGTGCTGTGTTTGCTTAGTGCCCTTTGACCAGCCATTCAGTTTATCGCTTACCATTAAACTTATGCTCCTCTCAATCTGGAACAGGACCTTGCAGAGAGAGAAATTATAATGAAACTTGTTCCCCTGTAGAATGATCACTCTGATCATTGAAGGGGAGAGAACAAATCAGTGATGTTCTTTCAGTACACGAAGAGAAACATTTTCAGTGAGGCCTGCTTTCTAAACCAAAAGTTCCTTGAGTATTTCTTTCAGAGCTTCGTTTATTGCCTATTTTGCACACACTGCAGGTCTCAAGTTTGCTGAACACTGTTTACATTTCATATAACTGACATAATAAACCTACTATAGTCTTAAGCACAATCTCAAAAAAGTTAGTTAAGCCTTCCCTATTGTGACACCCGAAACGGGTACATAATCTTATGTTGAATATAGCTTTTTTTATATGTTTAAAATCTTGATTATAAATTCAATTTGTTGCAGCGTAGCATCTTTAACATAGCAACATGTTCCAAGGCACCTCACCATAGAACCATAGAAAAGTTACAGCACAGAAGGAGGCCATTTGGCCCATCTTGTCCATGCCAGCCTGAGGACACCCAGGTGCCCTTTCTAATCCCACCTTCCTTCACCCAGCCCATAGCCCTGCAGCTTACAGCAGTTAAGGTGCAGATCCAGTTACTTTTTAAAAGAGCTTAGAGTTTCTGCCTCTACCTCCAACTTGGGCAGCGAATTCCAGACACCCACTACTCTCTGCGTAAAAAAGTTCTTCCTCATGTTCCCCCTACACCTTCTGCCACTTATCTTGAATCTATGTCCCCTGGTTCTAGAATTCTCCACCAACAGGAGTGTTCTCAGCTAAATTTTGATGCTGAGCCACATGAGGAGAAACTAGGATAGGTAACCAAAAGCTTGGTCAGAGGTAGATTTTAAGGACCGTCTTAAAGACAGAGAGGTTTAGGGAGAGAATTGTGAAACGTAGAACCTGTGCCATGCCATCAACTCATCAGTGGTGGGGCAATGAAACTCAGGAATCCACAAGAGATCAAAATTGGGAAGTGCAGAGACATTGGAGGGCTGTAGGATTGGAGAACTTTACAGAGATAGGGAGGGATGAGGCTATGGAAGGCTTGAAAACAAGCACGAGTACTTCAAAATCAAGGCATTGTTGGACCCAGACCCAGTGTAAATCGGCAAATACAGGGGTGATGGGTGAATGGTGCGAGTTAGGATGTAGCCAGCAGAATTTTAGATGAGCTTAAGTTTGGAGGGTGGAAGATGGGGAAATTGGCCAGGAGAGCATCGGAATGATTAAGTTTAGAGGTAACAAGGACATGGAAACTCTTTCGAGTTACCAACAGTCACAGATTGCAACTTCTTTTGAGTACAATCACAGTTCTTGGTTTTCCGGGAGTGGGACATGAACCCACAACCCTCTGATTCAAAGGCGAGGGTGCTATGAACTGAGCCACAGCTGACACCTCTACAAGGACATGGAAACTCTTTCAAGTTATCAACAGTCACAGATTGCAACTCTTTTGAGTACAATCACAGTTCTTGGTTTCCGGGAGTGGGACGTGAACCCACAACCCTCTGATTCAAAGGCAAGGGTGCTATGAACTGAGCCACAGCTGACACCTCCAAAGGTGTTGTGTGTGAAACTCTTTCGAGTTATCAACAGTCACAGATTGCAACTCTTTCGAGTACAATCACAGTTCTTGGTTTCCGGGAGTGGGAACAAGGACATGGAAGATGGTGTCTGCAGCAGACCATTTAAAGCAGATCATTAGTTTATTTGACAAGGCTGATCAAATTGATTGTTAAAGTTGATATTGTTTTGTCAGTAGTAATTCTGGAATAAAGAGCAAAAACAAGCTGGAAAACATTGGGTTAATCAGTATCTGCTAAGTAATGAGAAAGGTCTTTCATTCATATAGTAACTTTATTAATTTTTCACAGCTAATAAGAATAGCTATAATGTAGGGATATACAGCAATTGAATAGTGCAGAACAAGGTTCCACAACAGCAATATGTTCATGACTAGAAAATCAGTATTTAGTGGTGTTGGCTGAGGGATAATTGTTGGCTAGGAGGCTAGAAGAACCTATTTTCTTCAGAAAGTGCCATGGAATCTTTCATTTTTACCTGAGGCCAGCCAGCACTTCTAACACTGAAGTGTCAGCCAAGCTTGCATGTAGCCGATCAAGCAGGCAGCTTTCTCCTGGATGGTGTCGAGCTTCTTGAGTGTTGTTGGAGCTGTACTCAACCAGGCAAATGGAGAGTATTTCTTCACACTCCTGACTTGTGCCTTGTAGATGGTGGACAGGCTTTGGGAGTCAGGAGGTGAGTTACTCACCACTGAATTCCCAGCCTCTGGCCTGCTCTTGTAGCCACAGTATTTATATGGCTGGTTGGTCCAGTCCAGTTTCTGATCAATGGTTAACCCCCAGGATGTTGATAGTGGGGGATTCAGCGATGCTGGTGCCATTGAATGTCAAGGGTTGGTTAGATTCCCTCTTGTTGGAGATGATCATGGCCCAGCACTTGTGTGTTGCGAATGTTACTTGCCACTTGTCAGCCCCAGTCTGGATATTGTCCAGGTCTTTCTGCATTTGGACATGGACTGCTTCAGCCTCTGAGTTGTCGTGAATGGTGCTGAACATTGTGCAATCATCAGCGAACATTACCACTTCTGACCTTATGATGGATGGAAGGTCAAGCAGCTTAATACGGTTGGGCCTAGGACACTACCTTGAGGAATTCCTGCAGTGATGTCCTGGGGCTGAGATGATTGACCTCCAACAACCACAGCCATCTTCCTTTGTGCTAGGTGTGACTCCAACCAGCGGAGAGCTTTCCCCCTGATTCCCACTGACTTCAGTTTTTCTAGGGCTCTTTGTTGCCACACTCGGTCAAATGTGGCCTTGATGTCAAGGGCAGTCACTCTCACCTCACCTCTGGACCTTAGCTCTTTTGTCCATGTTTGAACCAAGGCTGTAATGAGGTCAGGAGCTGAGTGGCCCTGGCGGAAATCAAACTGAGCAACAATGAGCAGGTTATTACTGAGTAAGTGCTGCTTGACAGCACTGTCGGTGAGTGCCTGCATCCATCATTCTGCTGATGATTGAGAGTAGACTGATGGGGCGGTAATTGGCCTGGTTAGAATTATTCTGCTTTATGTCCTTTTGGGCAGTTTTCCACATTGTCGGGTAGATGCCTGTGTTGTAGCTGTACTTGGACAGCTTGGCTAAGGGCATCGTAAGTTCTGGAGCACAAATCTTCTGTACTATTGTTGGAATGTTGTCAGCACCCGTAGCCTTTGCAGTATCCAGTGCCTTCAGCTGTTTCTTGATGTCATGTGAAGTGAATCGAATTAGCTGAAGGCTGACATCTGTGATGCTGGGATCCTCAGGAGGAGGCCAAGATGGACCATTCATCCAGCACTTCTGGCTGAAGATGTTTGCAAAAGCTTCAGCCTTATCTTTTGCACTGATGTGCTGGGCTCCGTCATCATTGAGGATGGGAATATTTGTAGAGGCACCTCCTCCAATGAGTCGTTTAATTGTCGTCCACCATTCACGAATGGACCTTGCAGGACTGCAAAGCTTAGATCTCACCCATTGGTTGTGGGATTGCTTATCTCTGTCTATCAAAATTGCTTTTGCTGTTTGGCGTGCAAGTAGTCCTGTGTTGTAGCTTCACCAGGTTGACATCTCATTTTAGGTGTGCCTAGTGTTGCTGCTGGCATGCCTTCCTGCACTCTTCATTGAAACAAGGTTGATCCCCCAATTTGATGGTATTGGTCAGATAGGGGATATGTTGGCCATGAGGTTACAGATTATGGTTGTATACAGTTCTGCTGCTGCTGTTGGCCCACAGTGCCTCATGGATGCCTAGTTTTGAGTTGCTAGATCTGTTTGAAATCTGTCCCATTTAGCATGGTGGTTGTGCCACACAACACAATGGAGGGTATCCTCAATGTGAAGAATGGACTTTGTCTCCATAAGGACTGTGCAGCGGTGACTCCTACCAACACTGTCATGGTGTTACGACACAGCAGATGGAAAATGCTGAACTGTTAAATCCCAGAGGGAAACTTGAAACAACTGTCACAACTGATTTTCAATTTGTATGTTTCGCAATGCGAGCTTTGAGTTCTTAATAATAATACCGAGTCTTAAGACATTTTTATAAAACTAAATTAAACATTTATTAATAAGAGAAAAGATTGTAAGCACATACATATGCCTACAAATTACTACTACAATAAATTTTAAATCCCCTAGTTAATCTGATTCCCAGTTAAGGTGTACACATAGACTTTAAAAGACCCAGGCAAAATAAATATGATATCATGACACAGTCGAATTTGAAGGAGTTTTCTTAACCAGTTCATTGAAAACAGCAGCTTGATACATAGATGCTGAAGGCTTTTCACACTTGTTAGATCTTAAAAATGCCTACCTTTACACACAGTCTTCGCTCCTTTATACGTATTTTCCTTTTTAAATGCAAATTCCCATTGTTTCACTATGTCTTTGGACTTCTGATAATAAAAATCTCTCATAGCACTAAGTTTTACCAGTAATCTTTAGAAAAAATAAACACACTGTTTCTAAACTTCACCTGGCCAGGTGACACATTTCACCCCTCCTTTGAAAACAATCTAGTGTGGTTCATTTAAAAATACAAATACTCTTTACACTTTATATCAAAGCCTTCAGACCAGCTGTTTTTAACCCAATTAAGTCTCTCTCACACACACACATATAGACACAGATACTACTATTTTACAATAAATTCCAATAACATTATTATATCTTCCTGACACATAGACAGATGCATCTGCAGCAGGTAGATTGGTGAGGACAAGGTCAAGTATGTTTTTTCCTCTTGGTTCTCTTGCCACCTGCCACAGACCCAGTCTAGCAGCTATGTCCTTTAGGTCTCAGCCAGCTCGGTCAGTAGTGGTGCTACCAAGTCACTCTTGGTAATGGACATTGAAGTCCCCCACCCAGAGTATATTCTGTGCCCTTGCCACCCTTGCTTCTTCCAAGTAGTGTTCAACATGGAGGAGCACTGATTCATCAACTGAGGGGTTTGGGTGGGGGGGGTGGTTCAGGATGGTAGCCAGCAGAAAGTTTCCTTACGCATATTTGACCTAATGCCATGAGATTTCATGTGGTTCAGAGTCGATGTTGAGGACTGTCAGGGCAACTCCCTCCTGACTGTATGCCACTGTTTCGCCACCTCTGCTGGGCCTGTCCTGCCAGTGGGACAGGACATATCCAAGGATGGTGATGGTGGTGCCTGGGACATAATCATATTCACCAAATCATACCTTACAGACAATGTCAGACTGTTAGTAAGGAGGACTTTGCAGGGTCGCCAGGGCTAGGTTTGGTGTTATCGCTTCCAGTGCCTAGGTCGATCCCTGGTGGTCTGTCTGGTTTCATTTTTTTTTGTGGGCTTTGTAATGGTTTGATACAACTGAGTGGCTTGCTGGGCTATTTCAGACTGAACCACATTGCTGTGGGCCTGGAGTCACATGTAGGTCAGGTAAGGGCAGCAGATTTCCTTCCCTTAAGTGCATGAGTGAACCAGATTGGTTTTAATGACAATGGTTTCGTGGTCCCTAACGCAAAGATTAGCTTCTTAATTCCAGATTTACTAAGTGAATTTAAATTCCACCAGCTGCTGTGGTGGGATTTTAGCCCGTGTCCTCCGAGCATTAGCCAGGGCCTCTGAACTGGAGGAACGGCACCTCATCTTCCGACTAGGCACTTTACAGCCTTCTGGACTGAATATTGAATTCAACAATTTTAGGTCATGAACTCTCTCCTCCATCCCTACCCCCTTTCAGATCCCCCTTTTTTCCAATAATTTATATAGATTTTTCTTTTCCCACCTATTTCCATTATTTTTAAATGTATTTCCATCCATTGTTTTCTCTCTACCTTTTAGCCTATTTCGATCCCTTCCCCCCACCCCCACTAGGGCTATCTGTACCTTGCTCATCCTGCTTTCTACCCTTAATGTCACCTATTATCACATTCCTTAGATAATATCACCACCTTCAACACCTCTTTGTTCTTTTGTCTATGACATCTTTTGGTTATCTCCACCTATCACTGAACAAAGAACAAAGAAAAGTACAGCACAGGAACAGGCCCTTCGGCCCTCCAAGTCTGCACCAATCATATTGCCCATCAACTAAAACATTTTGCACTTCCGGGGTCCATATCCCTCTATTCCCATCCTATTCATGTATTTGTCAAGCTGCCTTTTAAACACCACTATCGTACCTGCTTCCACCACCTCCTCTGGCAGCGAATTCCAGATACTCGCTACCCTCTGCATAAAAAACTTGCCCCGCACATCATCTTTATAGTTTTCTCCTCTCACCTTAAATCTATGTCCCCTAGTAATTGACTCTTCCACCCTGGGGAAAAGCTTCTGACTATCTACTCTGTCCATGCCACTCATAATTTTGTAAACTTCTATCAAGTCGCCCCTCAATCTCCGTCGCTCTAGTAAGAACAATCCGAGTTTCTCCAACCTCTCCTCATAACTAATAACCTCCAGACCAGGCAGCATCCTGGTAAACCACCTCTGCACCCTCTCCAACGCCTCCATATCCTTCTGGTAATGTGGTGACCAGAATTGCACGCAATATTCCAAGTGTGGCCTATACAGCTGCAGCATGACTTCCCAGCTTTTATACTCGATACCCCTGCCAATGAAGGCAAGCATGCCATATGCCTTCCTGACTACCTTATCTACCTCCGTTGCCACTTTCAGTGACCTGTGGACCTGTACGCCCAGATCCCTCTGCCCGTCGATGCACTTAAGGGTTCTGCCATTTACTGTGTAATTCCTGCCTGTATTAGACCTTCCAAAATGCTTTACCTCGCATTTGTCCGGATTAAACTCCATCTGCCATTTCTCCGCCCAAGTCTCCAACTGATCTATATCCCATTGTATCCTTTGACAATCCTCTTCACTATCTGCAACTCCTCCAACTTTGGTGTCGTCTGCAAACTTACTAATTAGCCCAGTTACATTTTTCTCCAAATCATTTATGTATACCACAAACAGTAAAGGTCCCAGCACTGATCCCTGCGGAACTCCACTAGTCACAGCTCTCCATTCAGAAAATGCTACCCTCTGTCTTCTATAACCAAGCCAATTCTGTATCCATCCTGCCAGCTCACCTCTGATCCCGTGCGACTTTACCTTCTGTACCAATCTGTCATGAGGAACCTTGTCAAAGGCCTTACTGAAATCCATGTATATAACATCCACTGCCCTTCCACCTGCTGAGTTTTTCCAGGTATTTTTGTTTTTGTTTTGGATTTCCAGTATCCGCAGTTTTTTGCTTTTACCTCTGAATTATTAATCTGGTAACATTACCACTACACCAGCACCTCCCCCATTGTGGGGCGCTGTGTAAATAGCACCTCCCATAATGATTATGTAAGAGAACACATGATGAGGAAACAAAAACAAAAATACCTGGAAAAACTCAGCAGGTCTGGCAGCATCTGTGGAGAGGAACACAGTTAACGTTTCGAGTCCATATAACTCTTCAACAGAACTAAGGAAAAATAGAAGAGAGGTGAAATATAAGCTGGTTTAAGGGGGGGTGGGACAAGTAGAGCTGGATAGAGGGCCAGTGATGGGTGGAGATAGCAAAAAGATGTCATAGACAAAAGGATAACGAGGTGTTGAAGGTGGTGATATTATCTAAGGAATGTGCTAATTAAGGGTAGAAAGCAGGACAAGCAAGGTACAGATAAGCCCTAGTTGGGGTGGGGTGGGGTGAAGGAATCAAAAAAGGCTAAGAGGTAGAGATAAAACAATGGATGGAAATACATTTAAAAATAATGGAAATAGGTGGGAAAAGAAAAATCTATATAAATTATTGGAAAAAAAGGGGGGGGGAATCGGAAAGGTGGTGGGGATGGAGGAGAGAGTTCATGATCTAAAATTGTTGAACACAATATTCAGTCCGGAAGGCTGTAAAGTGCCTAGTCGGAAGATGAGGTGCTGTTCCTCCAGTTTGCGTTGAGCTTCACTGGAACAATGCAGCAGGCCAAGGACAGACATGTGGGCATGAGAGCAGGGTGGAGTGTTGAAATGGCAAGCGACAGGGAGGTCTGGGTAATGCTTGCGGACACACCGAAGGTATTCTGCAAAGCGGTCACCCAGTCTGCGTTTGGTCTCTCCAATGTAGAGGAAACCGCATAGGGAGCAACGAATGCAGTAGACCAAATTGAGGGAAGTGCAAGTGAAATGCTGCTTCACTTGAAAGGGGTGTTTGGGCCCTTGGACGATGAGGAGAGGGGAAGTAAAGGGGCAGGTGTTGCACCTTCCGCAGTTGTGTGGGAGGGGGTTGAGGTGTAGGGGGTGATGGAGGAGTGGACCAGGGTGTCCTGGAGGGAACGATCCCTGCGGAATGCCGCCGGGGTGGGGTGAAGGGAAGATGTGTTTGGTGGTGGCATCATGCTGGAAATGGTGGAGGATGATCCTTTGAATGCGGAGGCTGGTGGGGTGATAAGTGAGGACAAGGGGGACCCTATCATGGTTCTGGGAGGGAGAGGAAGGTGTGAGGGCGGATGCGCAGGAGATGGGCCAGACACGGTTGAGGGCCCTGTCAACCACCGTGTGTGGAAAACCCCGGTTAAGGAAGAAGGAAGACATGTCAGAGGAACTGTTTTTGAAAGTGGCATCATCAGAACAGATGCGACGGAGGCGAAGGAACTGAGAGAATGAGATGGAGTCCTTACAGGAAGAGGGGTGTCAGGAGCTGTAGTCGAAGTAGCTGTGGGAGTCGGTAGGCTTGCAATGGATATTGGTGGACAGTCTATCACCAGAAATTGAGACAGAGAGGTCAAGGAAAGGAAGGGAAGTGTCAGAGATGGACCATGTGAAAATGATGGAGGGGTGGAAATTGGAAGCAAAATTAGTAAAATTTTTCCAGGTCCAGACGAGAGCATGAAGCAGCACCGAAGTAATCATCGATGTACCGGAGAAAGAGTTGTGGGAGGGGGCCGGAGTAGGACTGGAACAAGGAATGTTCCACATACCCCATAAAGAGACAGGCATAGCTGGGGCCAATGTGGGCACCCATAGCCACACCTTTTATTTGGAGGAAGTGAGAGGAATTTAAGGAGAAATTGTTCAGTGTGAGAACAAGTTCAGCCAGACGGAGGAGAGTGGTGGTGGATGGGGATTGTTCGGGCCTCTGTTCGAGGAAGAAGCAGAGAGCCATCAGACCATCCTGGTGGGGGATGGAGGTGTAGAGGGATTGGACGTCCATGGTGAAGAGGAGGCGGTTGAGGCCAGGGAACTGGAAATTGTTGATATGATGTCGGGTGTCAGAGGAATCACGGATGTATGTGGGAAGGGACTGGACAAGGGGAGAGAGAATGGAGTCAAGATAGCAAGAAATGAGTTCCGTGGGGCAGGAACAGGCTGACACGATCTGTCTGCCGGGACAGTCCTGTGTGGATTTTGGGTAGGAGGTAGAAGCTGACCGTGCGAGGTTGGGAGACTATCAAGTTGGAAGCTGTGGAAGGAAGATCTCCAGAGGAAATGAGGTCAGTAACAGTCCTGGAAACAATGGCTTGATGTTCAGTGGTGGGTTCGTGGTCCAGGGGGAGATAGAAGGAAGTGTCTGCGAGTTGACGCTCAGCCTCTGAGAGGTAGAGGTCAGTGCGCCAGAGAACAATAGCACCACCCTTGTCAGCGGGTCTGATGACAATGTCAGGATTGGACCTGAGAGAAGGTGCAACACCTGCCCCTTTACTTCCCCTCTCCTCACCGTCCAAGGGCCCAAACACTCCTTTCAAGTGAAGCAGCATTTCACTTGCACTTCCCTCAATTTAGTCTACTGCATTCGTTGCTCCTAATGCGGTTTCCTCTACATTGGAGAGACCAAATGCAGACTGGGTGACCGCTTTGCAGAATACCTTCGGTGTGTCCGCAAGCATTACCTAGACCTCCCTGTCGCTTGCCATTTCAAAACTCCACCCTGCTCTCATGCCCACATGTCTGTCCTTGGCCTGCTGCATTGTTCCAGTGAAGCTCAATGCAAACTGGAGGAACAGCACCTCATCTTCCGACTAGGCACTTTACAGCCTTTCAGACTGAATATTGAGTTCAACAATTTTAGATCATGAACTCTCTCCTCCATCCCCACCCCCTTTCCAATCCCCCTTTTTTCCAATAATTTATATAGATTTTTCTTTTCCCACCTATTTCCATTATTTTTAAATGTATTTCCATCCATTGTTTTATCTCTACCTTTTAGCCTTTTTTGATTCCTTCACCCCACTCCACCCCAACTAGGGCTATCTGTACCTTGCTTGTCCTGCTTTCTACCCTTAATTAGCACATTCCTTAGATAATATCACCACCTTCAACACCTCTTTATCCTTTTGTCTATGACATCTTTTGGCTATCTCCACCTATCACTGGCCCTCTATCCAGCTCTACCTGGCCCATCCCCTCTTAAACCAGCTTATATTTCACCTCTTTTCTATTATTCCTTAGTTCTGTTGAAGAGTCATACGGACTCGAAACATTAACTGTGTTCCTCTCCGCAGATGCTGCCAGACCTGCTGAGTTTTTCCAGGTATTTTTCTTTTTGTTTTGGATTTCCAGCATCTGCAGTTTTTTGCTTTTATCACATATGATGAGGAGTTGAGAGGGAGAATGTTCATCTCTCCAGCAGTGTTAAACCTAGTCTTGAGTAGCAATGTATAATTTAATAGTATGTAATAAGCCCGCTATTGTTTGAACCCACTAACATCTCAGTAATCATCCATCAGCTAGACTAACTAACATGCAACAGGTTGCTTTGACAGTGCAGCGCTCCCTCGGTATTCCAGTGCCATATTGGCCTAAATTATTTTTTTCCTGAAGTCTCTGGAGTTGAATTTGAATCCACAACATGGCTCAATATCTTTTTTTAAACTTTATTAAAAAGTCCCGTTAGAGAGATGGAGGTGAAGATTATGGTATCCATGCCATGTTAAATTGCAGGTAAGTTTATGCACTTGGTACAGGAAGTTTTATTTCATCTGCTTATAGTCAGTTGATGACCTTCATTTAACACTGCAATTTTTATTAAGTAATTAATTTACATGAACGAAGGTCCAACACCAACCAACATGCTGCAGCTGTGCTGTGCCTTGAGTACTTTTTTAAAAAAATTTTGCTGAGTCACACAGGAATTTTGTTTAATTTCTAATCATTTTAACACTTTGCACAAAAATGCATCTTGAAAAGAAACCTAATCCAACACTTTGTGACTGAAGTATCTGATTAGAAAACAAATCCAAGTTGGTGAATAATTGTTTTGCTTTGCTGGACAAGTTGAACAAAGACCCCCTACATTGCTTTTTGCCAATTAAGATCGCCTGGCTTGCACAAGTAGATGGGTGTTGTCTTGTGAGTGACGTCTGCTTCTCTCTCCCCACCCAGGAACAGATTATATAACTCCTAATTTCTGGGTGTAAAGTTTCAGTATTGTGTGGTTACCATTAGTGTTCAATATTGTCTTTACCACTGACTTCTAAAGGCTCCTTGGATACTGAATTCTCACAATATGTGTGTTGCATCAGGGGATGATATGATAAAAGAGTGAGTTTAAACTAAGACCCAGGAAATTACTATTAAAAAAGTTTATTTTTGAGTGGGGGTGAGAGTAATCATGTTATTCCATTTGTATGTCACATCACTAATTCCTACTGTATAAAATCAAAATTGATGTAAGTTCTGTAATCTGTGCTATTTGATTGCTTATATGTATGTTTTCTTAAAAAAGATCGACTTGTTTTTCAGAAAAGTGCTCAGAAATTTTTCAGTTTGAGATTAATTTTTATAATCCAGTTTATTCTCCATCAAAAGCAAAACACTGTGGTTGCTGGAAATTTGAACTTAGAAAATGTGGTTACACTCTGATCAGGCAGTATCTGTGGCAAGAGAAAAACAGAGTTGAAGTTTTAGGTCAATGACCTCTTATCAGAACTGGAAGAGATGAACATCTTTTAAATAAGTACCAAGCTATTAAAAAAGGGAAGGAAAGGATCAAAATGGAAGGTCTGTTATAGTGTGGAAAACAGGAGTGATTAAATTACAGAACTGGTGATGTTGCCTTCATAGCAATCGAGTTACCTTTACCACTTGGTTTAAGTAGCAGTGGAAAGGCCTTGAGGTGTTTTATTATTTGCTACTGTCAAAGGCTGATGGTTATGGTGCAGGATGAGAAAAGTACATGTATGTGCAAGACTTGGACCTGAAAAGGGATTATCTGTGAACAGTGTTGGAGTGTTGGTCATTGACTTGATGTTGCTTGAATGTGAGATTGTGCTATTGCTGTAGACATCTGCTGCGCTTTGGCCAAGAGGATAATTATGGAAGTTAGGGTTTACATCAAACCTACTCCAAATTTTAAAAAGGAAGATGTTATTGTTAAAAACAAAAAGCTAAAAGCTACTGCGGATGCTAGAAATCCAAAAAAAAACAGAATTATCTGGAAAAACTCAGCAGGTCTGGCAGCATCGGTGGAGAAGAAACGTTAACTGATTTCTTCTCCACCGATGCTGCCAGACCTGCCGAGTTTTTCCAGGTAATTCTGTTTTTGTTTAAGATGTTATTGTTTCTGGCCATTAAATTTATTAGGTGGTCATTACAAATAGGACGAATGTGATTGCCAAACAATACATGGCTATATTCAACACTGTTTTGTGTTAATCCTTCTAATGGTAGGGACAATGATTCTGCAAAAGTATGCTGTTATTGGGGTTTATGATTTAACAATCAAAGTTAAGAAACTAAGAATTTAGACAGCATTTATGGAGAACGGGTTATCCAACTTGGAAGACACATGGCCGACATGGGTAGAAAGCAGGGATGTAACATACTGTGTCAGCTATGGCTCACTGGTAGAACACAACCTGTGAATTAGAAGGTTTTGAGTTTAAGCCCTACTGCAGAGAGTTCAGAAAATAGTCTTGGCTAGTGCTTCAGTGCAGGACTGAGGAACTGCTACGCTGTTGGAGGTGATGTGTTTCCGATGAAATGTTAAACTGAGGCCTTGACTGTCCCCTCAAGTGGCAGAAGAGCAGGGGTAATAATTATCCTGGCCAATAATTATCCCTCGACTAATATTAAAATAAAACAGGTGATCTAGTCACATATTTCATTGTCTGTTTAAGATCCTGCTCTGTACAAATGGGATGCCACGTTTCCAGGATTACAACAGTAACAACACATCTGAAGTACTTAATTGGCTATTTAGTGCTTTGAAACATCCTGAAGCCATGAAAGGTGTGATGTAAACACCACTTTTTTTTGTCTGGGTCAAAGAACAGGTTCCTGGATATAGTCTCAGATGACACTAAGAATCTGATTATTTGATCATTTGTAAAGCACTGTGCCTGACACTGTCCCATAAACAAGTCGCTTGCTGAATGTTTGTTTTTTCTATATTCTTTTGTGGGAAGTGGGTGTCACTGGCAAGGCCAGCATTTGTTGCCCATCCCTAATTGGCCTTGAAATGAGTGGCTTGCTAGCCCTTTCCAGAGAGCAGTTAAGGAGTCAACCACGTTGCTGTGGGTCTGAAGTCGCATGTAGGCCAGACCAGGGAAGGGTGGCAGATTTCCTTCCCTAAAAGACATAAGTGAACCAGGTGGGCTTTCACAACAATCAATGATAGTTTCATGGTCACCATTACTGAGAGTAGCTTTCAATTCCAGACTTTTTTCATTAATTAGTTGATCTGCTCTGGACTGGCCCGAACTGATGGCAGGTCTACAATAGTGATGGCTGTTTTAAATTTGGCAAGTCTAACCACTGCTAGTCTCCCACAATACAAGCCAGGAAGCACAGTGACTTAGAATGGTACTTGGATTGGTGAAGCAGATTAAAGCAGAGAAGTGATACATTTTGGCATGAAGAATGAGAAGAGGCAAAATAACCCAATTGCAATTTTAACGGAAACATAGGAACAGAGATCTGGAGTTGTATCAACACAAGTCTTCGAAGGTGGTAGAATAAGTTGAGAAGACTGTTACAAAAGTTGATGTGGACCTTGGCCTTATTAAAAGAGGCAAAGAGTACAAATTTAAGAATGTTACGTGAAACTTTTATAAAAGTCTGGTCGGACCTCAGCTGACATATTGTGTTCATATCTGGGCACTACACTGTAGGAAGGATGTCAAGGCCTTAGGGAAGGTGCAAATGAGATTCACTAGAATGGTACCAGGGGTGAGGGAATTCGGTTTTGTGGAGAAGCTGGGGTGTTCTCCTTGGAGCAGAGAAGGTTAAAGGTAGGTTTGATAGTGATGTTCAAAATTATGAAAGGTTTTGACTAAGCAACTAATGAGAAACTGTTTCCTGTGGCACAAGGATCAGTTACCAGTAGACATAGGGTTAAGGTGATTGGCAGAAGAACCAGAGCAATAATTTTCACAAAGGAATTGATAAGTAATTGAAGGAGGAAAAACTGCAAGGCTATGTGGAAAAAGTGAGGGAATTGGGACTAGTTGGATAAATCTTTCATAAAGCCGGCACAGGCGTGATGGACTGAATGGCCTCCTTCTGTGCAGTATCATTCCATGACCTGTTATCAGGTGACTACCAATGTAGCTAGATCGCTTGTACTCAGTCATTGTGAATGGGACATGTGGAAGGAGATCGAAAGACACTCACTGCTTGTTCATGATGCTACATGGTAAAGGATTGTCATTCTGTAAAAGACATAGTTATCTGCAAACTGAAATTGAAAAGGGCATAATTCCCTCAGTGGATGTGCTGAACCATCCGGGACAACATGGGGTGTTCAGGAAGCACACTGCGTGGAGAAGGAAATGGCTTTGTACTTTACTCACCTTGGGAGTGCGGGAAGGGTCAAGTGGTACACTGCCTGTACGGGGACATGTTAGGGCATGGTTGCCTTATCTAGGTGACAGATGGACAGGCATAAGCAGCCTTAGGCAGAACCTAGGAGTAATGGGGCTCACGGACAGTTACATGGGTTGCAGTGACTATTCAGGGCTGGCTAGGTGGGGCCCCCTTACATTGCTGTACAACACTCTCTAAAATGAAATTGGCGTAAGATTCAACTTCTGCATTCCTCTTGGGTAGGTTTTCACGCAATTCAGAAACTCCTGAGGTCTACGATGATTGGCCAGCGTGGCAGTGCATTATTGGGCAGCAAGTCAGCTGTAGGACTTACTAGCGGGTAATCTACCTGGGGTGGATGGTTATGGGTGGGGGGGGGGTTGCTGTTGCATGTTTTATGGTGTGGAATTCTTTGGCTATTTTCCCACAAGAATGACTTGGACAGAAATTATTTTTAAAAGAGTTTTAAGCAAAAAGATGTTAACTTTTCATGACAGTCCCATGCTGAGCTGTGATTCCATATGCGGGTGAATAATTTGAAAAATAAAGAGCACTCCAGGTAAATACTTTGGGATGTGGTATGTGTGGACTTTCAAAAGACCTTCAGTAAGGTACTAATAGAAGATTCATGACTAAAGTCAGAGTCTGTGGAGTCGGGAGAAGCCGCAGAATGAATAGCAATCTGGCTATAGAATAAGTTTAAAATAGTTACTCGGACAGTGGAAGGTGGGAAATGATTATAACTTGTCTATTAACAAATGAAGATTGGCTAGTAAGTTTAGCTACTGGAGGGCCAGCTATATCTGTGTACCATATTCCAGGGTGAGCCAGCACCTTCAGGAGATGAATGGGAGAAAACTGGAGATTGAATTTTACGCTTTCAAAGTAAAGCACATGTAATATGGCTTTGGATAGTTATAACTGTAATTCCGTATTTGGTGTCTTTTCCAGAGTTTGGTTTGTTAGCCAAGTCTTTTATCGATGAGGGAAAGCTGGTGCCAGATGATGCCATCACTCGAATCGTTCTCCATGAACTGAAAGAAATGAACCAGTACAACTGGCTGCTGGATGGTAAGGATGTGTGCAGTATGGACAGAGTTCCAGCAGTGTAGTTAAAATGCTTTTACATAAAGTTAAAATGTGTTTACATAATAGTTGAGTTATGTAAACCTAGAATGCTGGGATATTTGCTGCATTGCACAACTTTTATCAGTGAATCACAAGTGTCATGTCTCGCCTTGAGGTTTGAACAGTTGTGGTGCTGGCAAGAGATTGTGCTTCGTTGCTTGTGAAAAATACAGTAAGCTACTCCCATGGTTCACCTAATTAAGTAATTGTATTGCTGGGCTTTACGGTCCAGAAAGGTCCTAGCTTTCATCTTCAGTACACATTGAGTGGCACAGATTTTCCCACAACAAATAAATAGATGATGCACAATTAGTTTAGATGTCCAACTGACCGATCTTGCCAATAAGTTCCTCCATATTTCTGCTGCATTTCTAATTAGAATAAGCTGCAGCAAGAATGGTGGTGAATTGGAAGTAGCAGAAGTAGCCAATTTATTCCAGAGATTCAGCAAATACATTTGATCAGTTCACTGAGCTAGAGTTACGCAGCCTCTTCTTCTCTGGGAAGTTCAAGCATGTACCAGAAGAGGAATCTGTGCATTAAATGGGACCTGGGAAGCATGTTGACGTTGTTCATGGGAAACCAATTTTCTAGCAGGGAGGCGGAGGTGCTAACAAGGATTTAATTATTCAGGTTTTAAACTCTCATGTATGCATCCGATTTTGTGAGATAAGCTGTGAGTGAACGGTTCAACACCTCCAAACAAACCAGCATTTGGCTAAGGATCAGGCTCCAGGAGCTAAACAAATAAGCTCAGGCCAACAGTTTAAAAGATCATTGAACTCAAAGCCATAACTTGTGCTGCTGCCAAATCACCATGTGCTCACCAGCGCCATTATTCTTAAGCCTAAGTGGCTGCACCTTAATGCAGGAAGATCACAAAAGAAAGTAAGTAGGAGGAGCAAAAGAACACCATATGGAGCATGCTCTGCCATTCAGTATGATCATGGCTGATCTTGGGCTTTAACTCCACTTTCCTGCCCACTCCCCATATCCCTTGATTCCCTGAGGTACCAAAAATCTATCTTATCCTTAAATATATTTGATGATGGCACATCCACAGCCTCTTGGGTAGCAAATTCCAAAGAATCACAGCCCTTTGAGTGAAGAAATTTCCCCTTGTCTCAGTCCTAAGTGATTGGCCCTTTATCCTGACACTGTGCCCCTTGTTCTATATTTCCCCAGCCAGGAGAAACAACCTCTCAGTCCCTGTCAAGTCTCTTCATAATCTTGAATGTTTTCAATGAGATCACCTCTCATTCTTCTAAACTCCAGACAGTATAAGCCCAATTTACTCAGCCTCTCATCATAGGACACCCTCTCATCCCAGAGACCAATCTAGTGAACCTTCGCTGTATATCCTCCATTAAATATGGAGACCAAAATCTCTCTCAGTATTCCAAGTGTGGTCTCACCAAAGCCCCTTTCAATTGTAACAAGACTTCCTTAATCTTGTGCTTTAATCCTCTTGCACGAAAGGTCAACATGCTGTTTGCCTTCCTAATTGCTTGCTGTACCTGCTTGCTAACTTATTGTGTTCCTTGTACTATACACCCAAATCTCTCTGAACATCAACATTTACAAGTTTCACGCCTTTTTAACAAATACTCTACTTTTCTATTCTTATGACCAGAGGGAATAACCTCACACATCCCCACATTATATGCCATCTGCTACCTTGTTGCCCACACACTTACCCTGTCTGTATTTCTTTGCAGTCTCTTTCTGTCCTCAACTTGTATTCCCACCTAGTTTCCTATCGTTAGCAAACTTGGATACATTGCTTTTTGTCTCCTCTTCTAAGTCATTAATATAGATTGTAAGTAGCTGAGGCCCCAGCACTGATCCTTGTGGCAGTTAACTAGTCATAGCGTGCCAACTTGAAAATACCCCATTTATCCCTACTCTCTGTTTCCTGTCTGTTAATCAATCTCTATCCATGGTAGTATATCATGTTGAACTCCATGAGCCCATATCTTGCGTATTAACCTTTTGTGTGGTACCACATTGAATACCATTGATTTTAATGAAGGTGGTTACAGAATGAGTTACAATGAAAACAAAGATCCAAAAATATACAGAGTTCCAGAATTAATGCAGCCACATGCTTCATAATTCCTTCTTTTGCATCTTCGAGGATCCCTACGTTGTTGATGTGCCCATTACAATGGTGCAAGTCCTCAGGAAAGTTTGGACCATTGAGTAGCTGCCCCCTGTGTGCCCTTAGGTTAGAGATAGAGTAATGAAACTGGAATTCTTGTCCATGTTACCTATTGATCCTGCTGGGATCTTTTACTTTGGTTAGCTGAACAGCTTGACTTGGGACAAAGCCCATAACCATGTTTGAATCTTCACATCAGGTCACAGAGAAATCTACACCCAATTTGAAGTGCATAAAATGTTAATTAAATTCCCAAGAGTATAGTAGGTTGAGGATGAACTGATTGAGGTATATAAAAGGTTGCATTTTCTTAGGGTAGATGTAGAAAAATTACTTCCTCTGGGGGAATCAAGAATAAGAGGTCACAATCTTAAAATTAGACAGAGGCCATTCAGGATTATCATGGAGAAGGACTTTTCACACAAAGTGTGGTAGAGTTATGGAACTCTCCCGAAAGGCTGAGGCGGCCAAATCTGTGATGTAATAGTATGGTGAGTGGGCTGATGGGGCTGACTGGCCTCCTTCTGTTCTGCAACTTATAGAATCATAGAATGATTACAGTTCAGAAGGAGAAGGAAGCCATTTGGGCAATCGTATCTATGCCAACTCTCTGCAAGAGCAATTCACTTCGTGCCACTCCCCCACCTTTTCCCCAGACCCCTTCAAATATTTCCTCTTCAGATAATGACCCAATTCTCTTTTTGAACCCACGATTGAATCTTTCCCCCACAACACTCTCGGGCAGTGTACTCCAGATCCTAACCACCCGTTGTGTTTTTAAAAAAACAGTGGGGGGTTTTCTCGTGTCGCAATGATTCTTTTGCCAATTGTTTCACATTGATCCTTCCACCAACAGGAACTGTTTCTCCCTCTCTAGTCTATCAAACCCTTCTTGATTTTGAACACCTCTATCAAACCTCCTCTCAAACTTTTCTTCAAGGAGAGCATTCCCAGCTTCTCGAATCTATCTGCACAACTGAAATCTCTAATTCCTGGAACCATTCTTGTGAATCTTTTCTGCACCCTCTCTAATACCTTCGCATCTTTCCTAAAGTGTGGTGCCCCGAATTGGACACATTACTCCAGGTGAGGCTGAAGCAGTGATTTTAACAGGTTTAACATAACTTCCTTTTTTTTTATTCTATGTCCCTATTGATAAAGCCCAGCCAGGAACCTTTTTTAACTGCTCTCTCAACTTGCCCTGACACCTTCAATGATTTGTGTACATGCACCCTCAGGTCCCTCTACTCCTGCACCCCTTTTAGAATTGTACCCTTCATTTTATGTCACCTCTCTTCATTCTTCCTGTGAAAATGAGTCACTTGCCACTTCTTAATTTTAAGTGCAGTTTTGCAAAATCATGACTTAGAAACCCTCCGAGCTAGACCTACTTTGCCTACCATCACATAAGCTTCCTGCTTCTTGTTCAGCCAATAATATCCAACCATTAGGACATGATGTATCTGGGTGTGAGAGATTTTGGGTTAACTGAGCCTGTCACAGGAGGTTAACTTATTCATAGTTACCGGTTGAGCATGTCATGGATCTTTTACATCCATCTGAGAGTGCAGATGGGTTAAGGTTGCATCTGAAAGACCTTCAACAGCGCAGCATTCGATTAGCTCAGTTGGCTGGATGACTGGTTTGTGATGCAGAATGACGCCAACAGTGCAGGTTCATTTCCCGTATCAGCTGAGGTCATCCATGCCTTCTCAACCTCGCCCTTCGCCTGAGGTGTGGTGACCCTCAGGTTGAACTCCCCACCAGTCATCTCTCTCTAATGAGGGAGCAGCCTATGGTCCTCTGGGGCTACAGCGACTTTCATTAGCTCAGTACTGCATTGAAGTATCAGCCTAGATTATGTGATCAAATTTCTGGAGAGAGTCACATATTGTGGCTCAGATGCGAGTGTGTAACGACGGAGCCAAAGCTGACACCAGTGCTGGTGAGAGAAGCTCCAGTGGCTTTGCTATTAACGAATGTTAGCACATCAAAGGCAGCTTACCTCCTTTCATTTAATCTATTTGTGGAAGTTGATGTACAGCATCATGAAAATTATAGCAGTATTCTTATTTTTGCACTTGTTTAATAGGCCAGATCTTGGGGTAAAGACTGATCCTTTCACACTTCAGCAACAAAAATGTTTTTCTTTATTAAACTAGAAGGATGTGGTTACGCTCGAATTGGCACTCAGCTTACCTCTGCAGTGGAATTGGAGCTTGCATCCATGATTGCTCACATGTTGAGTTTTCTGACCTCACACAGTTGGGGGCACCAAGTGAAGATTGGGTGCCTTCACACAAGAATTGAGAACAATTTAAAAATTATTCTGAGCCCAGGCTACTCTTGCATACCTTGTGTCCATATATAAGACTGCATTGGTGAATGATTGGGAGAAGGTCTTAAATCACCCTTGGAAGATGTGTATTTAACAGGGTCCCAAGGGAGAGTAACAAAAACAAATCTTGAAAAAGGATTAATTATGTTAAATATCCTAGTAATTTTTAGAAGTAAATGAATAAAAATGTTATTATGGTCTCTTTTTGTGGAACTTGAAGACTTTGAGTCTGGATCAGGTTCATACAAGTGGTCTGTATACAAGGCTAATTAGGAAATGAACTTCCTCTTTAATTCAATGTACAACTTGTTTACAACATTTTTACACTATAGGTAAAGCTGCTGAGTAATGGTGATTAGTTCTTCAGTGCCAGATAAATGATTGTGGCTAATTAAGTATACCTTTTGTGCTCCATTCACAAAAACAATCTTTGTGGTTTGCCTGAGAGTTCAGCACTGGTGTAGTGATTCATGTATTAGCAAATTCGAGCTCCTTTAAACACCAGGAAGAAAAGCCTATGTATCTTTAAAGTGGCTTGGTAAAGTTTTACCAAGTTAGGTATGATTGACTGTATTGTCTATTTCTTGCCACGATTTCATAGGGTTTCCCAGGACACTCCCACAGGCAGAGGAACTGCATAAAGTTTACCAACCAGACACTGTAATTAATTTGAATGTCCCTTTTGAGACGATCAAAAAACGACTGACGTCTCGCTGGATACACCCAGGCAGTGGTAGGGTGTACAACGTCGACTTCAATCCTCCAAAAGTAACAGTTAAGTATCAAGTTTAAAACTGAGTAGGTTTCATGAAGCATTTGATGTTTAACATATCCATAGAAAATTCTCTTTTTTTTTGTTCATCTGCTAGCTGTTAAGGGTTGACTGTGCTTGCTTTCCATGTCAATGAAACTGTTTTTTTAATAAATCTATCCAGTAGAAGTGTAGTATTTAATGCTATTTTCTTTGCACTGTAGTCCCTTTAATTTACAGGTCAAAAATATTCTCTTAAAAACCATTTAAACAAATTTGACCTTTGGACATAAAAAGATAGATCAAAGTGTTTTCTAGGTGGGCCGGAGCTGAGAGATTATGAGATCAATGTGCAGAAATCACAAAGCTACTGAACGGATACCAAAGTAATTAAAAAAAGCAATGGAATGTTGACCTTTGTCTCCAGGGGACTGGAATACAAAGGAATGGGAAGAAAGACTTGCATTTATTTAACACATTTCATGACTTCTAGACACCCCAAAATGTTTTACAGCCAATGAAGTATTTTTGAAATTTCGTCATTTTTGTAATGCAAGAAACAGGCAGCCAATTTATGCACAACAAGATCAGTTAATTTGGTTGAGGGGTAAATTTTGGCCAGGACATTGGGAAATACTCCCCACTCTTGTTAGTGTCATGGAATCTTTAATGTCCACCTGAGAGAGTAAATGGGGCCTGGGTTAAAAATCTCATCTGAAACAAGGCACCTCTGCCAGTGCAGTACTCCTGTGGCTTTTTAAGCCAAGCCTGATGCCCTTTGCTATTATTTACATAAAGAAAAGTTTAAATTGATCTGCCATATTTTTGTAAAAAAATAAGTATTAATTTGCAATCCAGTAACTAGCCATTTTGCAAACCTGTGTCACTTTGGTTTCTTTACCCGTTTAGCATTGAATCTCCCTTTTTGAGTGACTTTTCTGAATAAAGTTCTTCATTTGGAATTTGTTGGTCAATGGTCAATGTTCCTTTCTGGTCAAAGTACAATTTCAAAGCTTGTTGGTTGGATACCAGGATTTATTTTTTTGTAAATGTTGTCACTAAATATTTCCAACATATAGTAAAGAAGCTTTAATTCTCATCCAGTGTGAGAGGCCTTTTTTATCCCAGGGCCATTGCCTTTTTTATCCCAGGGCCATTGCCTTTTTTACAGGAAGTGTTTGGTACTCAGCACTTCCACATTAGCTGCTGAGTCTTTCAGTGACAATCACTCCAAGACCCAAATTGACAAAAAACATTAATTGGCATCCTGTCATTCTGTTAACGTTAGCAGCAACCTGAAATCAGAGGATGTTGGTGTACTGTACTGGCCAAATTAAGCTTGCAAAACAGGGGAATGTCAACATTGGTTATGCTACTAGTAATCTAGATGTCTGGACCAATGATCTAGACAACAAGTTCAAATCCCACCATAGCAGTTTAAGTTGTTGACAGATTCATGGTTGATTTTACTGGCAGATTGTGATTAAAAATCCAAAGGGTTCACTGATGTCCTTTAGCGAAGGAAATCTACCAACCTTGTTTGGCCTGTATGTGACTCCAGTCCTACACCAACATTATTGACTTTAAAATGCCGTACAAAGTGTCCAAGCATCATACCGCTACAACATTGTGGGAACATTTTCACTAGAGGAATGGCAGTTACAATTGAGGATTAAAACAGTAAGTGCCGGCCATCAACTAAGCCAATTAGCTTTCACCTACATTACTGCACGTGCCCTGAACAAGACCGTTTGTTTACCAGTCCTAGATTGGTAAACTAGGAAGATAACACTTGCTTAAATTTTTGTTTGCATTTTGATAGTGTTGTAGGAATGACCCTAGGGAGCAAAGTGATCTGTAGCATGTGTGCGTTATGGTATTAAATCATTGCTAGCACTTTTTATATTGATAAAACAGCAGTGGAAGAGCTATTTTGCTACTGGATGTATATCATAGGCCACCAAATTGTGGAAAGGAGACAGAGGAACAAACTTGAGGCAAATTACTGAAAGATACAAGATTCACAGTGTAATGGAGAAATTCAATTATCCTAATATAGACTGGGTTAGTAACAATTTTTTAAAATTCTTTCATAGGATGTAGGCATCACTGGCGAGGCCAGCAATTTTGTTGCCAATCTTTAACTGCCTTTGAGAAGGTGGTAGTGAGCTGCTTTCTTGAACCGCTGCAGATCATGCAGTGTAGGTACATCCACAGTGCTGTTAGGGACGAATTCCAGGATTGTGACCCAGTGACAGTGAAGGAACAGTGATATATTTCCAACTCAGGATGATGTATGGCATGGAGGGGAACTAGCAGGTGGTGGTGTTTCCATGCATCTGCTGCCCTTCTAGTTGGTAGAGGTCATGGGTTTGGAAGGTGCTGTCAAAGGATCCTTGGTGAGTTGCTGCAATGCATCTTGTAGATGGTACACACTGCTGCTACTGTGGAGAGAGTGAATGTTTGTGGATGGGGTGCCAATCAAGGAGGCTGCTTGGCCTGGATGTTGTCAAGCTTCTTGAGTGTTGTTGGAGCTGCACTCATCCAGGCAAGTGGAGAGTATTCCATCCCACTCCTGACTTGTGCCTTGTGGACAGAGCTGGGGAGTCAGGGGGTGAGTTACTCTCTGCAAAATTCCCAGCTTGCCACATTATTTATATGGCTAGTCCAGTTGAGTTTCTGGTCAATGGTAACCTCCAGAATGTTGATAGTAGGGGATTCAGTGATGGTAATGCCATTGAACATCAAGGGGCGATGGTTAGATTCTCTCTTGGTGATAGTCATTGCTTGGCACTTGTGTGCCACGAATGTTACTTGCCATTTGTCAGCCCAAGCCTGGATATTATCCAGGTCTTTCTGCATTTGGACATGGACTGCTTCAGTATATGAGGAATCGCAAATGGTGCTGAACATTGTGCAATCATCAGCAAACAGCACCACTTTTGACCTTATGATGGAAGGACATTGATGAAGCAGCTGAAGATGGTTGAACCGAGGACACTACCCTGAGGAACTCCTGTAGTAATGTCCGGGAGCTGAGATGACTGACCTCCAACAACCACAACCATCTTCCTTTGTGCTAGATATGACTCCAACCAGTGGAAAGTTTTCCCCCTGATTCCCTTTAACTCCAGTTTTGCTAAGGCTCTTTGATACCATATTTAGTCAAATGTGGCCTTGATGTCAAGGGCAGTCACTCTCACCACACCGGGAGTTCAGCACTTTTGTCCGTGTTTAAACCAAGGCTTTATTGAGGTCAGGAGCTGAGTGGTCCTGGCGGAACCCAAACTGTGTGTCATTGAGCAGGTTATTGCTAAGCAAGTGCTGCTTGATAGCACTGTTGATGGACCCCTTCCATTACTTTACTGATGATGGAGAGTAGACTGATGGGGCAGTAATTGGCTGTGTTGGATTTGTTCTGCTTTTTGTATACAAGACATACTTGGGCCATTTTCCACATAGCCAGTGTTGTAGCTGTACTGGAACAGCTTGGCCAGAGGTGCAGCAAGTTCTGGACCACAAGTCTTCAATACTATTGCCGGAATATTGTCAGGGCCCATATCCTTTGCAGTATCCAGTGCCTTCAGCCATTTCTTTATCTGTGGAGTGAATTGAATTGGCTGAAGACTGGCATCGGTGATGCTGGGGACTTCCGGAGGAGGCCGAGATAGACCAACCATTCGGCACTTCTGGTTGAAGATTGTAGCAAGTGCTTCAGCCTTATGATTTGCACAGATGTCCTGGGCTCCCTCATCATGAGGATGGGGATATTTGTGGAGCATCCTTCTCCAGTGAGTTGTTTAATTGTCCACCACCATTCATGACTGGATGTGGCAGGACTGCAGAGCTTAGATCTGATCTTTTGGTTGTGGGATCACTTAGCTCTGTCTATCAATTGCTGCTTATGTTGTTTGGCACACAAGTAGTCCTGTGTTAACTTCACCAGGCTGACACCTCATTTTTAGGTATCCCTGGTGCTGCTCCTGGCATGCCCTCCTGCACTCTTCATTGAACCAGGGTTGATCCCCTGACTTGATGGTAATGGTAGAATGGGGGATATGCCAGGCCATGAGGTTACAGATTGTGTTTGAGTACAATTCTGCTGTTGATGGCCCACAGAGCCTCATGGATGCCCAGTCTTGAGTTGCTAGATCTGTTTGAAATCTATCCCATTTAGCACGATGGTAGTACCACACAACACGTTGGAGGGTATCCTCAATGTGGAGGCGGGACTTTGTCTCGACAATGTGCGATGGTCACTCCTACTAATAGTGTCATGGACGGATGCATCTGTGGCAGGCAGGTTGGTGAGGATGATGTCAAGTATGTTTTTCCCTCTTGTTGGTTCCCTCACCACCTGCCGCAGACCCAGTCTAGCAACTATGTCCTTTAGGACTCAGCCAGCCCGGTCAGTAGTGGTGCTACCGAGCCACTGTTGATGATGAACATTGAAGTCCCCCAACCAGAGTATATTCTGCGCCCTTGCCACCCTCCATGTTGAACACCACTTGGAGGAGCACTGATTCATCACCTGAGGGAGGGCAGTACGTGGTAATCAGCAGGAGGTTTCCTTGTCCTTGTTTGACCTGATGCCATAAGACTTCATGGGATCCGGAGTTGATGTCGAGGACTCCCAGGGCAACTTCCTCCCAACTGTACACCATGTGCCACCACCTCTGCTGGTTCTATCCTGCTGGTGGGATAGGACATACCCAGGGATGGTGATAATGGTGTTTGGGACATTGTCTGTAAGGTATGATTCCATGAGGATGATTATGTCAAGCAACAGCTGTGCGACAGCACTCCCAATTTTGGCACTAGCCCCCAGATATTAGTAAGGAGGGCTGAGTTTGCTGTTCTCATTTCCAGTGCCTAGGAAGATGCCAGGTGGTCCATCCAGGTTCAGACCTTTTTTTGAGATTTTGTAGCAGTTTCATACAACTGAGTGGCTTGCTAGGCCATTTCAGAGGCCTGACCAGGTAAGAACAGCAGGTTTCCTTCCCTAAAGGACATTAGTGAACCAGATGGGTGTTTAGAACAATCAACATTGGTTTCATGGTTATCATTAGACTTTTAATTCCAGATTTTTGAATTTGAATTCCACCATCTGCCGTGGCAGGAATCAAACCCAGGTCGCCAGAGCATTACCCTAGGGTCTCTGGATTACTAGTCCAGCGACAATACCACTATGCCATCATCTCCTTCCCTAAGGGCAATCGACAGTGGTTTCCTGGTCACCAAGACTATACTCATCTTTATTCCATATTTATTAACTGACTTTATTTTCCACCAGCTGCTGTTGTGGGATTCAAACCTGTGTCCCCAGTGCATTAGCCTATGTCTCTATACTACTAGACTGGTGACATTACCACTACCCCACTTCCGCCTCCTTTAAGAATGTAAAGAGCAAAGAGGGGAAGGAATTTCCGAAATGTGTGCAAGAGAACTTTCTCAAACAGTGTGTTTTCAGCCCAATGAGGAAGAGGGCAGTGCTGGTTCTGGAAAAATGAAGTGGGGCAAGGGAAATATGTTTTCGGGGAGCAATTGGCAAACAGTGGTCATAGTAGCATCAGGTTTAGAATAGTCCTGGAAAAGGGCCAGGAACAATCGAGCATAATAACACTGAACTGGAGGAGGTCTAACTTCAATGAGTTGAAAAGGGCTCTGGCCAAGGTGAATTGGAATCAAAAATTATGGGATGTGGGCGTCGCTGGCTGGGCCAGCATTTATTGCCCATCCGTAATTGCTCTTGAGAAGGTGGTGGTGAGCTGCCTCTTTGAACCGCTGCAGTCCATGTGGTGTAGGTACACCCACAGTGCTGCTAGGTTATACAGGAATTGAACAGTAGGAGGCCTTGAGAAAGGAGCTGGTCTGGATATAGAACAGACACATTTCCATGAGGGGGAAAGGAAGGGGATCCTAAGCAAGAGCTCAGTAGACCAAAAACATAGAGATTAAAATGAGACAGTAGAAGAAGGCTTACGACAAAGATTCATAAGCAGAGAACTAAGTTGAATATGGGAAGTACAGAGCAGATCAATAAAGTGAAATAAGATGGGAAAGAAAGATTATGAGAATACATTAGCAACTAACAAAAGGAAGCCGAAAAACCTTTTTAGAAACATTTATAAATAGTTGAAGGCTGGTTAGGAATCAAAATGGAAATCATCTTAATGGAGGCAGAGGGCATGGCTGAGGCGCTAAATGATTACTTTGACTGCATCCCTGTCTCCAGTGAAAACGGATACAATGTAACAGTAAAGAAGGAGGCAGTAGCAATATTTAATTGGATAACAATTGATAAAGAGGAAGCACCTAAAAGGTTGGCAATGATCAATGTAGAAAAGCCACCTGGTCCAGATGTGATGCAACCAAGGCTATTGTGGAAAGTAAGGGTGAAAGTTGTGGAGGCTCTAACCACAATCTTCCAATCCTCCTTTAACATGAGGGTTGTGTCAGAAATGCAAATATAACGTCCCTGTTTAAAATAGGAGAGGGGGATAAAACCAGCAACTACACCCCAGTCAGCCAAATATCCATCGTGGAAAAATTTCTAGATACAAGAATCCATGAATTGACATCTTGGAAAAAAGGGATATAAAATGAAAGACAACTTTCATTTGTTAAAGTCGAACCATATTTGGCGAATTTAACCCAGTTCTCTGAAGTATTGGACAGTGTTAAGGAGGGTAGTTCGGTTTGAATTTATTCACTTTCAAAAGGTGTTTGACGAAGTACCACATCATAGATTTGTTAGCAAAGTGAAGCCCATTGAATTAAAGGGACGGGGCAGCATGAATACAACGTTTTCCAAGGGATAATGAAGATTGCAGTGGTGGATGATTGTTTTTTCAGACTAGGTCAGTATCAGGATCACTGCTGTCTATAACATATATAAATGAACTGGACTTGGATATGCAGGCCTAATTTTCAAGTTTGCAGGTAACACAAAACTCTGAAATGTAGAAAAAATTAGAGGGATAGTAACAGACTTGGGAAGATGCAGTCAGACCGGTACCTACCTCTGAGCCAGACGCTCCGGGTCTGAGTCTTACTCCAAGACTTCATAGCCACAGAAGGTGCATGCATAACATGGTCAAACAGGTTGATTATCAACCTGCAAATCCTTCCAATATGCCTCTGACAGCTGGTGAGAGCTGGCGAGTCTCCTGGTCAGCCAGAACCTGCAGAAGGCAACGGCAAAACACTGCAGTACCTTGCCAAGCATAACCATGGACCAAACGTGGAAGTTTATGGTCACCAACGCCTTCTTAGGGCATGGTACCTGAAGGGAGAGAGAGAGACAGAGCAGTAAAATGTGCATAAATATGGTAGATGGAAGTTAACAAACATTCTAAAGTGACGCATTTTGCTAAGATCAGTGAAATGGGGCAATATAAATTAAATGGTGCAATTTTAAGTGAGCAGCAGGAACAAAGAGACGTTGGGGTGCATGAACACCAATCTTTGAAGATGGAAGAACATGTTGAAGGGGCTATTAGTTAAGCATATAGGATCCTTGGCTTTATTAATAGAGGAATAAAAGAAAGCAGTTATGCTGAATCTTTATGAAACACAGGTGAAGCCTCATATTGTGTTCAATTCTGGGCACCACACTTTAGGAAGAATCTAAAAGCATTGGAGAGGGTGCAGAAGAGATTTACTAGAATGCTACCAGGGATGAAAGAATTCAGTTATGTGGAGAAACTGGGGTGGTCCTTGGATCAGTGAAGGTTAAGGAGGGGGAGGGGAGGCAGTGGCATAGTGGTATTGTCACTAGACTAGTATTCCAGAGACCCAGCGTAACAAGGATCTGTAACAGAGGATACATATTTAAGATGATTGACGAGAACCAGAGGTGACATAAGGAAACACTTTTACACATTGAGTTATAGATTTGGAATGCACTGCCTGAAAGCATGGTGGAGTCAGATTCAGCAGTAACTTGCAAAAGAGAATTAAATAAATATTTAAGGGATAAAAATTACAGGGGATTAGGGTTAATTGAATAGTTCTATCAAAGAGCTGGCATGGTCACAATGCTCTGATTAACCTCCTGTGCAGTTTCATTCCATGGAAACCTTCACCCTTTATTTTATTATAATCTCCGTAGAAACCTAAAACTTTTAAAAAGATTCAGACTTCAAGTTAATAGCTGGAAGAATGATACAACAAGATTTCATGTTTTAAAACTTTTTCTATAACAAATGATGAAAAGAACTACATTGACTAAATGCTATTTTCTTTTTGTAGACAACTTATACTTTAAACTACAGAAAGTGGCGTTTCCCCCTGTATACTTATCATCCATTGCACTCTCCACAGAATTAGTCCTTTTGGAAACAGTTGCTCCCAGTTTCCATTGGTTTTCTACATCCCCATTTCGCTGAGTAGCAACTTCAAATGACTGTCTCCAGGCACTTACTCAGTTTTTGGAGATCCACCACTAGCAATAAAGCCTGTTGATGATCTTTTTTCCTCTTCTGGCTCTGCCAGGACAAATCACAGAATCACAAAGTGCAGGAGAGGCCCTCCGGCCCATCGGGTCTGCACCGACACGTGAAAAACACCTGACCTACCTACCTAATCACATTTACCAGCACTTGGCCCATAGCCTTGAATGTTATGATGTGCCAAGTGCTCATCCAGGTACTTTTTAAAGGATGTGAGGCAACCCGCCTCCACCACCCTCCCAGGCAGCACATTCCAGAACGTCACCACCCTCTGGGTAAAAAAGCTTTTCCTCGCATCCCCCCTAAACCTCCTGCCCCTCACCTTGAACTTGTGTCCCCTCGTGACTGACCCTTCAACTAAGGGGAACAGCTGCTCCCTATCCACCCGTCCATGCTCCTTATAATCTTGATCAGGCTCCTACACCTCGATCAGGTCGCCCCTCAGCCTTCTCTGCTCCAACGAAAACAACCCAAGTCTATCCAACCGCTCTTCATAACATAAATGTTTCATCCCAAGCCACATCCTGGTGAATCTCCTCTGCACCCCCTCCAGTGCAATCACATCCTTCCTATAATGTGGCGACCAGAACTGCACACAGTACTCCAGCTGTGGCCTCACCAAGGTTCTATACAACTCCAACATGACCTGCCTACTTTTGTAATCTATTCCTCGATTGATAAAGGCAAGTGTCCCATATGCCTTTTTCACTACCCCACTAAAATGCTCCTCCGCCTTCAGAGATCTATGGAAACACATGCTAAGGTCCCTTTGTTCCTCAGAACTTCCTAGTGTCATACCGTTCAGTGAATACTTCCTTGTCAAATTACTCCTTCCAAAGTGTATCACCTCACACTTTTCGGGGTTAAATTCCATCTGCCACTTATCTGCCCATTTGACCATCCCGTCTATATCTTCCTGTAGCCCAAGACACTCAACCTCACTGTTAACCACCAGGCCAATCTTTGTGTCATCCGCAAATTTACTAATCCTACCCCCCACATAGTCATCTATGTCGTTTATGTAAATTACAAATAATAGGGGACTCAGCACAGATCCCTGTGGTACTCCACTGGACACGGGCTTCCGGTCACTAAAGCAGCCTTCTGTTATCACCGTCTGTCTCCTACGACTAAGCCAATTTTGAACCTACCTTTTCACATTACCCTGTATCCCATGTGCATTTGCCTTCTTTATAAGTCTCCCATGTGGGACCTTGTCAAAGGCTTTGCTGAAATCCATATAAACTACATCAACTGCACCACCCTCATCTACACACCTGGTCACCTCCTCAAAAAATTCAATCAAATTTGTTAGGCATGACCTCCCTCTGACAAAGCCATGCTGACTATCCCTGATCAAACCTTGCCTCTCCAAGTGGAGATAAATTTTCTCCTTCAGAGCTTTCTCCAATAGTTTCCCTACCACTGACGTGAGACTCACTGGCCTGTAGTTCCCTGGCTTATCTCTACAACCCTTCTTAAATAGCGGAACCACATTGGCTGTTCTCCAGTCCTCTGGCACCTCCCTTGTGGCCAGAGAGGAATTAAAAATTTGGGTCAGAGCCCCTGTGATCTCCTTCCTTGCCTCCCTCAGCAGTCTGGGACACAAATCATCCGGACCTGGAGATTTGTCCAGGTTTAAGTTTGCCAACACTTCCAATACCTGTCACTCCCTATATCAATTTGCTCAAGAACCTCGCGGTCCCTCTTCCCGAGTTCCATACCTTCATCCTCATTCTCTTGGGTGAAGACGGATGTGAAGTATTCGTTCAATGATGTCCTCTGGCTCCACCCATAGATTGCCCCCTTGGTCCCTAATGGGGCCCTACTCTTTCCCTGGTTATCCTCTTCCCATTGATATACTTATAGAATATCTTGGGATTTTCCCTACTTTTACCAGGCAGAGCTTTCTTATATCTCCTCTTTGCTCTCCTAATTGCTTTCTTAAGCTCCACCCTGCATTTTCTGTACTCCACTAATGCCTCCGCTGATTTGCTCCCCTTGTACCTGCTAAAAGCCTTTCTTTTCCTTCTCATTGTATGTTGAATATCTCTGGTCATCCATGGTTCTCTTGGCTTATCACTCCTTGTTACTACAAATCTCCCAGAACCATTAATAAAAACAGAAAAAGCTGGGAAAAACTCAGCAGGTCTGGCAGCATCTGTGGAGACAGAAACAGCGTTAACGTTTCAAGTCCAACATGACTCCTCTTCGGAACCCAGAATCATTATATGGCTGCAGGATGCATTTCTTGGACTAGAGACCATCTCCATCCTGTATCCGACTGTGATAGCTTGAAAAGCCAAGCAGCCTCTTTTCTCTGACCATGCTGAACTGTTGTCTGTCTGAGATATTGATTTGTAGGGAAGCCTGTAACCTGACTGCCTCTGCCCTCTTCTCCATGCTAATTAGCTATCCTTGACCCCAGTTTGCTATTGTGACAGTTTACAGCCTTCAACACCTTTCTGTGACTTTGGGAGACTCAGAATCAACTAATTGTAAACTCAGAGACTGCTGTCATTGTGTCCAAGTCTAAATATCTTGCACCTTCCCAGTACAACAATCTAATCCTTCCTTTGATCTCTGACAATCAAACCAGTTAAACTACCCAGGCTTATTGTCAGGCAGACTGTAGGACAGGTCACATGTTCCTCCCAATTACCCTAAATTTAAAGTCCCAAAATTTAATAACCTTAAACATAATTGTAACAATTTCAAACTGCTTATTACAGATATTACTTTGTGGTGTTCTGTGCAAACACCTTCCACACCCACACAGTAGTGTCTTGATAGCTTACCTGGAGACATGCTGTGTTATGGCAGCTAGTGTGCTAACAGGGTTATTCCAAGAAGGAAATATGAACTCTTTTTGAGGAGCTGAAATATAAACTACTTTGCTTCACTTTTTTTAATGCTCTAAATTATGAATTATTCACAAAAAAGGGGATTGATGACCTTACTGGGGAACCTTTGATTCAGCGTAATGATGACAAGCCAGAGACTGTGATTTCAAGGCTCCAGGCATATGAAGAACTAACACAGCCAGTTTTGGAATATTATCAGTAAGTAGTGAAACTCTTTTTTTGAATTGTGGATAATGAAAAGCTCAATTCCCTGAATTATGCTGCTTGGGTGTTCATGAGACATTGGTGTCTGTTCTGAAATCTGACCCAATTGATTTTGCTCTCCTATTTGAAGGGGTTGTGTTATTAATAAGCAACATACTTGTAGAAAAATTAGGTGTCAGATGTTCACGGTAGCAACCCAGTACTAAGTTTATTGCAAAGACTTCATTTTTATACAGATTAGTTTAATGAAAGAGCGATTTAAAAAAAAAGAATTATATGTAAATTAGGCAGATTTTCATTGGAAAGGAGAAAGTTGAGAGGTCATAGAATCATTTATGAAACAAAAGGAGGCCATTTGGCCCATCAAGTCCATGCCAGCTCCCACAGAGCAATCCGGTCAGTTCCACTTCCTTGTTCGGTGCCCATAGCCCTGCAGGCTTATTTCCTTCAGGTGCCCATCCAATTTCCTTTTGAAATCATTTATCGTTTCCGCATCCACCACCCTTGTGGGCAGCAAGTTCCCAGTCATTACCACTGCATTTAAATGTTCTTCCTCATGCCCTCTGAATTTCTTGCCCAAAATCTTAAATCTTTGCCCCTTAGTCCTTGTACAATCAGACAATGGGAAGTGTTTTTCCTTGTCTACCTTATCTAAGCCTGTCATAATTTTGCACACCTCTATCAAATCTCCCCTTAATCTCCTTGGCTCCAAGGAAACAAAACCAGCCTTTCCAATCTTACCTTGTAACATCCCTGGAATCATTCCAGTAAATCTTCTCTGCACTCTTTTTGGACCCTCACATCTTTCCTAAAGTGTGGTGACTAGAACTGGACACACTACTCTAGTTGGGGCTTAATCAGAGCTTTATAAATATTCAGCATAACTTCCATGCTTTTGTACTCAATACTACTCTTTATGAAGCCTAAGATTCCATGTGCTTTGCTAAACACTCTCATTGTGCCCTGCCAACTTCAAAGATTGATGCACATGAATCCACAGATCCCTCTGTTCCTGTACATTCTTTAGAACTGTGCTTTTAAGTTTATTTAGCCTCTCCCCATCCCTTCTGCCAAAATGCATCATCTCTCACTTCTCTGTATTAAAGTTCATCTGCCACTTGTCTGCTCATTCTGCTAACCTATCTATATCCTGTTGCAGGCAATTCATTTCATTCTCGCTGTTTGCCACCCTTCCAAGTTTGATATCATTGTCAAATTTTGAAATTTTACATTGTATTCTGTATAGCAAAAAAAGCTATACATTGTATTCTGTATAGCAAAAAAAGCAGTGGTACTAGCACTGACCCCTGGGGAATATCACTGTCTACTTCCCTCCAGTTTGAAAAATAAACATCTACCATGACTCACTGCTTTCTGGCCTTAAGCCAAGTTTTTATCCAATTGCACACTGGCCTTCTTACTCCATTAGCCTCAATTTGTTAAACAGCCGTTTATGTGGTACTTTGTCAAATGCTTTCTTAAAATCTATATAGACAACACCCATGGCACTCTCTTCATCAACCTTCAGTTGCTTCATTCAAAAAATTCAATTAGATTAGTCAAGTACAATCTGCCTTTTACAAATCCATGCTGACTCTTCTCAATTCACTCAAACCTATCCAAATGCCTGTTGATTTTTTTTTTCCCTGATTAAGGATTCCAAAACTCTATCCACCATTGATGTTAAACTAACTGGCCTGTAATTGCTCGAACTGTCCTTACCCTTTCTTGAATAAGAATGTTGCGTGTGCCACTCTCCAAAATCTGGCACCTCCCCCATATCCAGGGAAGCTCAAAATTAAGGTGAGCCCTTCCATTATCTTTTCCCCCACCTACTTCTGGTCCTACGTTTTATGGTCTTAGGAAGCATCTCTTCTTAAAGGTCACCTATTGCTGCATTTTTTCCTGTCAGTCTATGGTTCCATTTTACCCTGGCTAGATGTCTTCATATCACATTGAAATTAGCCTTCTTCCAATTTAGAAGTTCTATATTAGATTGATATAGATGATATGGTTGCTGTGTTTAGAATTCTAAAGGCATTAGATAATGTATAACATGATGAGCTATTTCACCTTGTCCAGAACCAAGAACATGATTTGTGCTTTAAGTTTTAGTTCAAAACTTATCTGCAGCAACAATATTTCAAAGAGCAAAAGGTCAATCCATGAAACAGGCTCCCTGGGAAAACAGTGGTTGCAGTTAGTATTGCTGGATTCAAATCACAGTTTTATTTTCGAAGATACCATTTAGGAATATTTGAGACATAACATATGGAAAGTGTAACATGCTTGGGAGGAGCAGGTGACTCTGGTTCCCACAACTCTTAAAGCAATGGGGTTTTCCTTGTGTTATGTCTGAATCTGTTGTAGACTAATTGATAGTGATTGATTGCTACAATTCATCAACTCCATTATCGTTGTATCGTGTGACTGAGGATGGCAGAAGGAAAAGTAGATTTTCTTTTAAAAACTTACATTTATCTGGTGCTTTACTTGACCACTGGAAGTCTCAAAGTACTTTACAGCCAATTAAGAACTTTTGAAATGTAGTCACCTTTGTAGGAAATGTGGCTGCCAATTCGAGCACAGCAAACTCCCATGAACAGCCATGTGATAAAGACCTAATCTGTTCTTTTTATGATGTTGATTGAGGGATAAATATTGGCTTGGACAGTGGGGATCATTCTCCTGCTGCTCTTCGATATGGTGACAAAGAGATCTTTTATTTTCACTGGAGCAGGCCGATGTGGCCTTGGTTTAACGCCTCATCCAAAGAATAGCACCTCCAACGTTGCAGCACCCCTTCAGTACTGTACTGGAATGCCAGTTTTGATTTTTGTGTTCAAGCCCTGAAGTGGGAATTGAATCCTGAACTGAGAGAGTGCCATCAATCGAGTCTGATGGATTTTGGTCTTTTGTTTGTTTAACAAGTTGTATGTTCCTACGATATTGGACTGCCCAGTAGAGGGTCTATTTTTTCTTCTATGAAAAAGATGATTTTTGTGCTTTTTATAGAAATAAAGGCATTTTGGAAGTCTTCTCAGGAACAGAAACCAACAAGATTTGGCCTCAAGTGCATGCTTTCCTCAGCAAGAAGTTGCCAACACTCTCTTAAATCAAAGAGTACAAAAGCAAGAAGCTAGCAGAGAAGCTTTACATCAAATAGCACATTGACTGATCATATGGCCAGCACTAGAGGGGCAAAAATGTGGAACAGTTTTCTGATTCAAGTCTTAAAATCAACTTGGTATGAATTTTTAACAGCATTTCTCAGAAGTGCAAGTTTTTTTTAAAAAAAATTTTAAAGTTGTTCATAATTGAGTAAACTAGCAAAACTACCTAAATCTTAATTGAGAATTGAGATAACTTTGTTTACATAGCTGATCATTTGTTGTACTATAGATAGTTATTTTATATGATCAGTACTTGACATAACTAATTAAGGTGCAAATGAAAGGGAATGCTATGAATGGTTAGCTACAAAATGTTCGATTTTGGCATTTTTTCCAAAATGAAAGAGAAAAACATTATAAATATTGTTCCTGCAAACTGCAAGTCAGCTGGCTGATTGAAACACCAGACAGCTGAGTTGTGCCCTTCAACAATTGACCAATCCATCTGTCATTCCTGACTTGATATGTCTGAAATTTATCAACTAAACTCTGGCACAGGACGGCATATATAGTCCTCAGTATTTTCAGAAGCATCCCCAATCATGTCTAGTTCCATGGCTTCTTTTGCGAGTGGCTGTGCTGTACTTGTGGGGCTGAGCTGAGACACTTCCCGCCATTGACTGTACCAGAACAGCCAAAGGCTATGAGAAACTGAATTGCGGGTCATGCATACAAGCAATACATTTTTTGAAGCAAAAACATGAAAATTCTGGCTTGTGATTATTTCTATGAATGGATCATTTAAACAAAGTGTTACTGTCTAGACCTCCTTTAAGCCAGACAGTAGATTATAATAAGAAAATGCTGGCTGTACTCAGCAGGTCAAGCAGCCGCTATGGAAAGAGAAAGGAAGTTAATACCTCAGGTTGATAGCCTTTTGTCAAAATTGGAAAAAGTTAGATTTAACTGGTTTCAATCAAGTAGAGAGGGTAGGATGGGGAATGGAGGAAAAGAACAGAAGGGAAGGTCTGTGATAGAGTGGAAGGCATGAGTATTTAAATGATAAAAGAATGATGGTGCAAGACAAAGGGGAGTGATATTGGGGCAATTAAGGAAACAAAAAATGGATCCAGAGGAGCTAAAAATGACAAAAGTGGCATCATTATCAGCAGCTGCTATCTGAATAAAGGCCAACAGTGGTCATGATCTGAAATTGATGCACACTGTCGTGTGTAAAGGCTGTAAAGTGTCTAATGGAAAGATGAGGTGCTGTTCCTCCAGCTTCTGTTGAGCTAGATTGGAACAATGTAGGAAGCCAAGGTCAGAGGGGGAATGGAGCAGAGAATTAAAATGATAGGCAACTGGAGCCTGGGGTTTTGATTGTGAACTGAGTAGAGGTCTTCAGTAATGTGGTCACCCACTTTGCATTTGGTCTCCACTGTAAGAGGACTGCAATATGAGCAGCAAACAGAGCATACTAAACTGAAAGAAGTGCAAGTAAATCACTTTGACCTGAGGAAGTGTTTGGGGCCTTGGACAGCGAGAAGGAAGAAGGGTAAATGTTGCATTGCCGGCACTTGGGAAGGTGCCATAGGGTGACAAGGGGGAAATGTTAACTGTTAATAACCTGCTGAACATTTCCAACATTTTCCATTTTAATTTCAGATTTCCAGTGTGCAGTATTTTGCTTTAATACAGCATGGTTCTAAATCAAGCATAGAAGGTATAGCAAGAACCTATTGTTCCTTACAATTAAATTGAGAATGCAGCACTATAGGGTGTGTATTAGTTTCCAGCATTCCTGGACAATTAAAGCTAAAAACACACTATACAAAGGGAAATGGTAGTTTAGAGAAAAAGGTTAAGTTAAGAATTTTAGAACAATTTTTTTTAAAAATGTTTTGGGTCAAGGCAAGTGACAAGTTTCATGGGAAGAATTAGTGAGATCTATCATATTGAATTGTGCCAACTGCCAAACTACACCCTTGATCCGCTGCCTCAAAAAATTACTTCTAAGGAAGTCAGTCTGTAAACAGCCTCCTGCAGCCAGTTTACACACTTTCAGTATTTTAGTCAAGGTGATAAGCAACCAATCTGCAACACCTCTTTGTCCTTTTGTCTGTGACATCTTTTTGCTATCTCCACCTGTCACTGGCCCTCTATCCAGCTCTACTTGTCCCACCCCCCCTTAAACTAGTTTATATTTCACCTCTCTTCTACTTTTCTTAGTTCTGTTGAAGGGTCATTCGGACTCGAAACATTAACTGTGCTCCTCTCCGCAGATGCTGCCAGACCTGCGGAGTTTTTCCAGGTATTTTTGTTTTTGTTTTGGATTGTGTTGGTTTGCTCCCAAGCATAGAGTAATCTGGATACTTCCTGCCTGCTACTGCTGCAGGAATCTGAAAGCAATGAGCACAATGGTCATGAGGCCTTTTGTTCTAAGTGTAAATGAAATGTCACGTCTTGAGCTCTGAGTTTGTGGTTTATGACTCCGTTACTTCCTCCTGCTGTATGCTGAACCTCTGCTATTATAAGCAAGCACAGACAGCACAGTGATGTTTACAGGTGCCTGTTTTTTGAGTGGTTATTCCAGAACCATCTGTAATGAACAGGAATAACAACCACATGACCATGCATTCGGAGATGCAAGTTTCACAGCGGGCTGTAGAACATTTGTGGATTTTTTTGAAAATATGAATGAATACTGTACATGATTTATGATGTAACATTTTAACCTCGGGAAGTATTTGGATTTTTGGCCTACATTTTCCCTCTTGCAAAAAGTTACGAACACAATTTACAGCACACTTTTAAAATGGCAAAATTGCTGCTATCAGTAGTAGAATTGCAGAAATGAACCAACAGCGGGAGTAGGGCATTCAGCCCCTCGAGCCTAATCTAATTCAGCTTCATTGATTCACCCCGAGCCCCTTGATACCTGCAATAACTGCATTCAACAAAAATCTATCAATTTTCTTCTTAAATTTTCATTGGCCCAGCATACACGGAGTTACAAATTTCTTCAACCCTCTGTGCAAGAATATTTCTTGATTTCATTCCAAAATAGATTAGCTCTAATTTTAAAATTATGGCCCCTTATTCTGGATTCCCCCAGCAGAGGAAATAGTTGTGCTGCATTCACACTATCTGTCAAATTTGTTTATCATCTACACTCTGCCCAGGTGTTCATCCACCTATTCTGCAATGGTAAAACATTACTCATTGTCTGTATCTGTGCAATTTTCCATCTTCATTGGCAGTTCATTTTATTTTAGACGCTTATGAGAGCTATCCCAATTGATTTTTTTTTTTGCAAGAGAGCAAAACAGAGAGGCATAATTGAGAGGGAAATTGATATTTTTAAACATTACTAAAAATGGAAGACTTTATTCGTTAAATATGGCAACATTTGTTCTCAGACTTCCTTGATTTAAATATGAAATAAATGAATCCATTGTCGTCTTTTCCTATGTCAAGCTACAACTAAATGTATTATATGCAATTAGCAAATTAATAAAACTGGAGAAAGTTATTTAGATCTGTTTTGTGTACATTTTTTTTATTCATTCATGGGATGTGGGTGTCGCTGGCTAAGCCAGCAATTATTGCCCTAATTCAGAGGGCATTTAAGAGTCAACCACATTGCTGGTTGGTCAGGAGCCACATGTAGACCAGACCAGGTAAGGACGGCAGATTTCCTCCGTAAAGGCATTTGTGAACCAGATGGGTTTTTACAACAACCGACAATGGTTCCATGGTTATCATCAGACTTTTAATTCCCCCATTTGCTGTGGCGGGATTCAAATCCAGGTCCCCAGATTATTACCCTGGGTCTCTGGATTACTAGACCAGTGACAATACCATTACGCCATCACTCCTCTGGATGTTTCTCATCCAGCTACAGTGGGGATATTTTAATGTACGTAACGTAATAGTTATGGGATATCAGTTAGTGACTAATTTAGTATCAGGACTAAGGCAGATAATGCTGCTTAATCCAATCAGGATTTAATTCTACATTCTGACTCCAAAATGTTTGAAAATGGCGTGGAGAACGGCAGGGAATTCAGTTTGAAAAGGGCGCAATCTGTA
The DNA here is from genome assembly GCF_964194155.1 of Cetorhinus maximus. Lineage (NCBI taxonomy): Eukaryota > Metazoa > Chordata > Chondrichthyes > Lamniformes > Cetorhinidae > Cetorhinus > Cetorhinus maximus. The sequence goes on from NC_135880.1 coordinate 144,681,922, forward strand.
AAAAAGAAAAAACAGCAACTGTGATGTCACAGGAAGCTAATAAGTTGTTTGGCCGGTAAGTGCTCAGTCTAAGGGACGGTGTGAGAGAAACCAGCTTAGGACCGGTGAGTTAAGGTAGATCTATAAATAAAAAGAACTAAAACTGCACTGGAATGCTGCTTTGGGCCGCAGTAGAGTGCTTAAGTTGGAGTTCGGTGAGGAGGGAACGAGGTGATCCTTTGAGTATGGTTGGGTAAGTATTTACTACTTTTATCACATCATTTTTAAGGTCTTATTTTTGTGGTTCATCATTTGTAAGGGCCTCATTCTGTAACAACGAGGAGCAGGGAAGAAGGGCCCTAGAGTAATTGATATTATTTGATATTAAGTATCTTCCAAAAGGTTTAATTTAATTTAAAGGGGTAAGTCATGGCAGGAGAGTTCAAAGCCATGGTGTTTTCCTCCTGCTCTACGTGGGAAGCTGGGAACATTTCCAGTGCCCAGGGCCAGCATGTGTGTGGGAAGTGTCTCCAGCTGTAGCTCCTAGAAGCCTGGGTTTCAGAGCTGGAGCAGTAGCTGGGGACACTGGAGCATCCGCGAGGCAGAGGGTATTGTGGATAGCACTTATAGAGAGGTGGTCACACCGCAGGCTAAGAATCCACAGGCAGGAAGGGAATGGGTGACCACCAGGCAGAGCAAGAGGACTAGGCAGGCAGTGCAGGAATCTCCTACAAAACAGATATACTGCTTTGGATACTATTGGGGAGAATGGCCTCTCGGGAAAGCAGCAACAGCCAAATTCGTTGCACCATGGTTGGCTCTCCTGCACAGGGGAGGAGTGGGAAAAGCAAGGGAATGCAATAGTTACAGGGGATTCAATTGTAAGGGGAATAGATAGGCGTTTCTGTGGCCGCAAACGAGACTCCAGGATGGTATGTTGTCTCCCTGGTGCTAGGGTCAAAGATGTCTCAGAGCGGCTACAGGACATTCTGAAGGGGGAGAGTGAACAGCCAAAGGTCATGGTACACATTGGTACAAACAACATAGGTAAATAAAGGGATGAGGTCCTAAAAGCAGAATATAGGGAGTTAAGCAGTAAGTTGAAAAGTAGGACCTCAAAGGTAGTGATCTCAGGATTAGTACCAGTGCCACATGCTAGTCAGAGTAGAAATAGCAGGATATATTGGATGAATACGTGGCTGAAGAGATGGTGTGAGGGGGAGGGTTTCAGATTCCTGGGACCTTGGGACCGGTTCTGGGGGAGGTGGGACCAGTACAAACTGGACGGGTTACACCTGGGCAGGACCGGGACTGATGTCCTAGGGAGATTGTTTGCTAGAGTGGTTGGGGAGGATTTAAACTAAAATGGAGGGGGGGTGGGAATCTATGCAAGGAGTCAGAGGAGGGGGAATCAAGGACAAGAACAAAAGACAGGGGAATAAGAAAAATGATAGAGAAATCAAGGGCAAGAATCAAACAGGGCCTCAGTGAAAAATAGTGGGAACGGGACAAGTAATGTTAAAAAGACGAGCCTTAAGGCTTTGTGCCTTAACGCGAGGAGCATTCGCAATAAAATGGATGAATTAACCACGCAAATAGATGTAAACAGGTATGATATAGTCGGGATTACGGATCATGGCTGCATGGTGACCAGGGATGGGAACTGAACATCCAGGGGTATTCAGTATTTAGGAAGGACAGACAAAAAGGAAAAGGTGGTGGAGTTGCATTGCTGGTTAAAGAGGAAATTAACGCAATAGTGAGGAAATATATTAGCTCCGAAGATGTGGAATCTGTATGGGTAGAGCTGAGAAACACTAAGGGGCAAAAAACATTAGTGGGGGTTATATATAGACCCCCAAACTGTAGTGGTGATGCTGGGAATGGCATTAAACAGGAAATTAGAGATGCATGCAATAAAGGAACATCTGTAATTATGGGTGACTTTAATCTGCATATAGATTGGGCAAATCAAATTAGTAACAATACTGTAGAGGAGGACTTCCTGGAGTGTATATGAGATGGTTTTCTGGACCAGTAGGTTGAGGAACCAACTAGACAACAGGCCATCCTAGACTGGGTATTGTGTAATGAGAAAGGAATAATTGGCAATCTAGTTGTGCATCCCCTTGGGGATGAGCAACCATAATATGATAGAATTCTTCATCAAGATGGAGAGTGATGCAGTTGATTCTGAGATTAAGGTTCTGAATCTTAATAAAGGAAACTACGATGGTATGAGACGCAAGTTGGCTATGATGGATTGGGAAATGTTACTTAAAGGGATGACGGTGGATAGGCAATGGCAAACATTCAAAGAGCACATGGGTGAACTGAAACAATTGTTTATTCCTGTCTGGCACAAAAGTAAAATAGGAAAGGTGGCCAAACCATGGCTTACAAAGGAAATTAGAGATAGTATTAGATGCAAGGAAGAGGCATACAAATTGGCCAGAAAAAACAGCAGACCTGAGAATTGGGAGCACTTTAGAATTCAGCAAAGGAGGACCAAGGGATGGATTAAGAAGGGGAGTATAGAATACGAGAGTAAACTTGCAGGGAACATAAAAACTGACTGTAAAAGTTTCTATAGGTATGTGAAGAGAAAAAGATTGGTGAAGAAAAATGTAGGTCCCTTACAGTCAGAAACAGGGGAATTTTATAATGGGGAACAAAGAAATGGCTGACCAACTAAACACATACTTTGGTCCTGTCTTCACAAAAGAGGACACAAATAACATATCAGAAATGTTGGGGAACACAGGGTTTAGTGAGAGGGAGGAACTGAAAGAAATCTGTATTAGTAGGGAAATGGTGTTGGAGAAATTGATGGGATTGAAGGCCGATAAATCCCCAGGGCCTGATAATCTACATCCCAGAGTACTTAAGGAAGTGGCCCTAGAAATAGTGGATGCACTATTCTGAGATTCTATAGACTCTGGAACAGTTCCTACAGATTGGAGGGTAGCTAATGTAACCCCACTATTTAAAAAAGGAGGTAGAGAGAAAACGGAATTATAGACCAGTCAGCCTGACGTCGGTAGTGGGGAAAATTCTAGAATCCATTGTAAAAGATGTAATAGCTGAGCACTTGGAAAACAGTGGCAGAATTGGACAGAGTCAGCATGGATTTATGAAAGGGAAATCATGCTTGACAAATCTACTGGTATTTTTCGAGAATGTAACTAATAGAGTTGATGAGGGGAAGCCAGTGGGTGTGGTTTATTTGGACTTTCAGAAGACTTGACAAAGTCCCACATAAGAGATTAGCGTGTAAAATTAAAGCACATGGGATTGGGGGTAGTGTATTGAGATGGATAGAAAACTGGTTGGCAGACAGGAAACAAAGAGTAGAAATAAACGGGTCTTTTTCCGAATGGCAGGCAGTGAATAGTGGGGTACCGCAGGGATCAGTGCTGGGACCCCAGCTATTCACAATATATATTAATGATTTAGATGAGGGAGCTAAATGTAATATCTCCAAATTTGCAGATGACCCAAAGCTGAGTGGGAGGGTGAGCTGTGAGGAAGATGCAGAGATGCTTCAGGGTGATTTGGACAAGCTGAGTGAGTGGGCAAATGCATGGCAGATGCAATATAATGAGGATAAATGTGAGGTTATCCACTTTGGTAGCAAAAACAGGAAGGCAGATTATTATCTGAATGGCTATAAATTGAGAGAGGGGAATGTGCATCGAGACCTGGATGCCCTTGTACACCAGTTGTTGAAGGTAAGCATGCAGGTGCAGCAGACAGTAAAGAAGTCAAATGGTTTGTTGGCCTTCATAGCGAGTGGATTCAAGTACAGGAGCAGGGGTGTCTTTCTGCAATTACACAGGGCCTTGGTGAGACCACACTTGGAATATTGTGTGCAGTTTTGGTCTCCTTATCTGAGGAAGGATGTTCTTGCTATAGAGGGAGTGCAGTGAAGGTTTACCAGACTGATTCCTAGAATGGCGGGACTGACATATGAGGAGAGATTGAGTTGGTTAGGATTATATTTGCCGGAGTTCAAAAGAATGAGGGGGGATCTCATAGAAACCTATAAAATTCTAACAGGACTAGACAGGGTAGATGCAGGAAGGATGTTCCCAATGGTGGGGGAGTCCAGAACCAGGGGTCACAGTCTGAGGATATGGGGTAGACCATTTAGGACTGAGACGAGGAGAAATTTCTTCACCCAGAGAGTGGCAAGACTGGAATTTGCTACCACAGAAAGTAGCTGAGGCCAAAACATTGTATGTTTTCAAGAAGGAGTTAAGTATAGCTCTTGGGGAGAAAGTGGGAGCAGGCTATTGAGCTGGATGATCAACCATGATCATAATGAATGGCGGAGCAGGCTCGAAGGGCCGAATGGCCTACTCCTATTTTCTATGTTCCTAACTTCAAAATAATAAACCAAAATTTGTAAACTTTAAAATTAAAATCAAACAATAAAGATAAAAAAGCAATAAAAATTAAGTAATTTAAACAAACATCTAAAACACATACCTTGTAGTTAACTTTTAGTTGTCAGTGGTACTTGCATTCAATAAACACAGTAAATTATAGCAAGCATAGGAAGAAAGTAATTAAAGTAAATTAACTAAATAACATAAGTTAGAATGGCAGACAGGTGTTATGTTGCAGCTGTGAGATTTGGGAGCTTTTGGACGTCAAGGTGATCCATGACAAGCACGTCTGCAGGAAGTGTAAGCAGCTTGAGGAATTCCGGATCAGGATTATTGATCTGGAACCCGAAATGCAGACACTGCGCTACATAAAGGAGGGGGGAGAAATACCTGGATACTTTGTTCCAGAAACCAGTGACACATCTTAGAAGAGGGTCATCTGTTTTGGTCATCAGTGAGGGACAGGAGGATGTAACCGTGCGTGAGGCGGGTAATGTGTCCGAGCAGTCAGCCGGGGAGGAGCCTCAGACTTTGCAATTGTCAAACAGGTTTGAGGTGCTCACAACCTGTGTAGATGAAAGCAAAGTCTACAAACTGGATGAGCTGGCTGGCCATGGCACTGTGGTACAGGAAGCTGTTCAAGCGGGGGGACAAAAAGGAATGTAGTGGTAGTAGGGGATAGCATAGCGAGGGGGATTGACATTGCTCTCTGCAGCAAAGAGCGAGAGTCCAGAAAGCTGTCTTACCTGCCTGGTGCCAGGGTTCAGGACATCTGCTCAGAGCTGGAGAGGAAATTGCAGTGGGATAGGGAGGATCTATTTGTTGTGGTCCATGTAGGTACCAATAAACATAAGTAGAACTAGGAAAGAGGTTCTGCAAAGTCAGTATGAGGAGCGAGATACCAAATTAAGAAGCAGAACCTCAAAGGTAATAATCTCTGGATTGCTAACTGAGCCACATGCAAATTGGCATAGGGAAAATAAGATTAGAGAGACGAATTTGTGGCTTAAAGACTGGAGAAGTGGGTTCCGGTTTAGGGGCACTGGCATCAGTGCTGGGGAAAGTGAGGGCTGTACCGTTGGGACGGTTTACACCTGAACCGTGTTGCGACGAGTTCCTCTCAAATCGCATAACTAGGGAAGTAGAGAGGGCTTTAAACTAAACGAGAGGGGTGAGAGATCAAGCTTGGGTAAAGGTAGCAATTCAAAGTGTAGAGTCAAGACAGGAGAGCAAAATAGTAATAAGAGAAATGAGGGTCAGAGAATGGCAGGAAGGGACAGAGAGAAAAAAACTAAATACATCAACAGTGAAGACTAGATGTTACAAAGGTAACAAAAAGACAAGATTGAAGGCTCTCTACCTGAATGCACGTAGCATTCCTAACAAAGTAAAGAAATTGATGGCCCACATTGAAGTAAATAAATATTATCTGATAGCAATTACGGAGATGTGGCTGCAGGATGACAATGATTGGATCCTTAATAATGAGGGGTACATGACATTCAAGAAGAATAGGAAGCTAGATAGAGGTGAAGGGGTAACACTGTTAATCAAAGAGGGCATTGGTGCAAAAGTTAGAGATTACTTTGGTTCAGGAGATCAGGATGTAGAATCGGTTTGGTTGGAGATGAGGAATGGTAGGGGAAAAATGTCATTAGTGGGAGTGGTCTACAGGCCCCCTAACAGTAGCCACAGTGTAGGACAAAGTATTCGAGAGAAAATATTGTGTGCTTGTGATAAAGGGACGGCAATAATCAAGGGTGATTTTAATCTACGCATAAACTGGAAAAATCAGATTGACGTAGTAGCCTGGATGAAGAGTTTTTAGAATGCTTTCGAGATAGTTTCTTAGAGCAGCATGTTCTGGAACCAACCAGAGAGCAGATTATGTTGGATTTGGTATTGTGTAACATGACTGGATTAATTAATGACCTCAGATTAAAGCACCCAGGTATCAGCGACCACAATATGATTAAATTTTATATCCAGTTGGAAAGTGGGTCTAAGACCTACTCTTAAACTTAAATAAGGGCAACTATGTGGGGATGAAAGCTGAGCTAGCCGAAGTGAACTGGGAAACTAGGCTAGAGGATAGATCAATAGAAAAGCAGTGGCAGACATTTAAGGGGATATTTCAGAGTATTCAGAATAAGTACATTCTTACTATCAATAAAAATTTTAAGGGGAGGACTCACCATCTGTGGTCAACTAAAGATGTTAAGGAAAGCATCAAACTTAAGGAAAAAGCATACAACTCCACAAAGATGAGTGGCAGGACAGATGATTGGACTGAAGATTAAGAACGGCAGTGAATGACTAAAAGGTTAATCAGGAGAAAGAAATTAGAATATTAGAGGAAGTCAGCTAGAAATGTAAAAATGGATAGCAAGAGTTTCTACAGGTATTTAAAAAGGAAAGGAGTAAGTAAAGTGAGTGTTGGTCTGTTAGAGAGTGACAGTGGGAAGTTAATGGTAGATAATAAGGAAGTGGTGGAAGAAATGAACTAATATTTTGCTTCCGTTTTCACTATAGAGGATACAAAAAACATTCCAGTAATAGCTGCAAATCAGGAGGTGAAAGGGAGAGAGGAACTTGGTGAAATTGAAATCACTAGGGAGACGGTACTGAGCAAATTGATGGAGCTGCAGGCTGGCAAGTCTCCGGGTCCCGATGGATTACATCCTAGGGTCTTAAAAGAGGTGGCTAATGAGTTGTCGATGCACTGGTGTTAATTTTCCAAAATTCGCTAGATTCTGGAAAGGCTCTATCAGATGGGAAAATAGCAAATATAACCCTTTTATTCAAGAAGGGAGGGAGGCAGCAAACAGGAAACTATATGCCAGTTAGCTTGATGTCTGTTGTGGGGAGGTTATTAGAATCGATCATTAAGGAGATTATAGCTGGGCACTTAGAAGAGCTCAAGGCAATTGGGAAGAGTCAGCATGGTTTTGTGAAAGGAAAATCATGTTTAACCAATTTATATGGTTTTTTTTAAGGAGTAACATGCGTAGTGGATAAACGGGACCCTGTGGACGTACTGTACTTGGATTTCCAGAAGGCATTTGATAAGGTACCACATCAAAGATTACAGAAAATAAAAGCGCATGGTGTAGCGGGTAACATATTAGCATGGATAGAAGATTGGCTGGCTGGCAGAAAGCAGAGGGTATGCATAAATGGGTTCTTTTCTGATTGGCAGGATGTGGCGAGTGGCGTCCCATGGGGGTCTGTATTGGGACTTAACTTTTTACGATTTACATCAATGACTTAGATGAGGGGAGTGAAGACATGGGAGCTAAATTTGCAGATGACACAAAGATAGGGAGGAAAGTATGTTGTGAAGAGGACATGAGGAGGTTGCAGATGGATGTAGATATGTTGAGTGAGTGGGCAAAGATCTGGCAAATGAAGTTTAATGTGGGAAAATGTGAAGTTGTTCACTTTGGCAGGAAGAACAAATAAGCAGAGTACGACTTAAATGGAGAACGCCTGCATAATTCTGAGGTGCAGAGGGATCTCGGTGTTCTAGTACGTGAGTCACAAAAGGTTAGTATGCAGGTACAGCAAGTAATTAAGAAGGATAATGGAATTCTATCCTTTATTACAAGAGGGATTGAACATAAAAGTAAAGATAAAAACAAAAAACTACTGCGGATGCTGGAAATGCAAAACAAAAACAGAATTACCTGGAAAAACTCAACAGGTCTGGCAGCATCGGTGGAGAAGAAAAGAGTTGACGTTTCGAGTCCTCATGACCCTTCAGCAGAACTGAGTAAAGTTAGGAGAGGGGTGAAATATAAACTGGTTTAAGGTGGGGGGTGTGGTGGGGGGGAGAGAAGTTGGGGGGGGCGGGGTGGTAGTAAGGACAAGCAAGCAGTGATAGGAGCAGCTAATCAAAAGGTGTCACAGACAAAGGAACAAAGACGTGTAAAAGGTGGTGATATTATCTAAGAGAATGTGCTAATTAAGAATGGATGGCAGGACACTCAAGGTACAGCTCTAGTGGGGGTAGGGTGGAAAGACTGACAGAGCATTACAGGTATAGATTTAAAAATAATGGAAATAGGTGGGAAAAGAAAAATCTATATAAATTATTGGAAAAAACAAAAGGGAGGGGGAAGAAACGGAAAGGGGGTGGAGATGGGGGAGGGAGTTCAAGATCCCCACCCCCCACCTTAAACCAGCTTATATTTCACCCCTCTCCTAACTTTACTCAGTTCTGCTGAAGGGTCATGTGGACTCGAAACGTCAACTCTTTTCTTCTCCGCCGATGCTGCCAGACCTGCTGAGTTTTTCCAGGTAATTCTGTTTTTGTGTTATAAAAGTAAAGATGTTATGCTTCAGTTATACAGGGCATTGGTGAGACCGCACCTCGAATACTGTGTGCAGTTTTGGTCTCCTTATTTAAGGAAGGATGTAAATGTATTGGAGGCAACTCAAAGGAGGTTTACTAGTTTGATACCTGGAATGAGTGGGTTGTCTTGTGAGGAAAGGTTAGACAGACTGGGCTTGATTCCACTGGAATTTAGAAGAGTGAGGGGTGATTTGATTGAAGTTTACAAGATCCTGGACGGCCTTGATAAGGTGGACGTGGAAAGGATGAGTCCAGAACTAGGGGGCACTGTTTTAAAATTAGGGGTCACCCTTATAGGACAGAGATGAGGAGAATTTTTTTCCCTCAGATTGTTGTGCGACTTTGGAATTCTCTACCTCAGAAGGTGGTGGAGGGAGGGTCATTGAATATTTTTAAGGCAGAGGTAGATAGATTCTTGTTAGGCAAGGGAATCAAAAGTTATCGGGGTTAGATGGGTATGTGGAAATCGAAACACAAGAAGATCAGCCATGATCTTATTGAATGGCGGAACAGGCTCAAGAGGCTGAATGGTCTACTCCTGTTCCGATTTCTTACGTTCTTCTTATGTTCTTATGACATACTTTTGAGAATTGGGAGACAACCTGAAATGTGGATATTATTTCGAGCAGACTCTGAGGTTATGTAATTTGAGTTTTAGATGGTTAATTATAAACAGTAGTGGTTGGAAGGTTAACAGCAAATATTAAAGAAAATGTTTGCATCACTACAGTTAAATTGAATTCTGGCCAAATGAGAGGATGAGACCAGCAAGTGTTGGCCAAGTAGAAATATAAAGTGTAATATTAGGATATGCAGAAGGCTTTTATTAAAAGGCGTGTAACTAATAGGAATAGGATTAGATAAAAATTCAAAAAAACAAGCAAAAGCAAATGAAAATGTAATAAGAAGTTAAAATTGTGGTGAGCAGTTTAAGGCTTTAAATCGAGGAAAATATTAACTAAATTTTACTAAATAATTTATTCACTTAACTTTAACTTATCAAGTTTAGCAATCCAATTTTGTAATTCCTATCCTGTTACGGTATTGCAAAATCTTTGATAGTTCTGGATTTTGAAAGAATTTATTCCCACGCTGTAAGTATCATTGGAAATTGACTATCACTAGTTTCCCTTGAGGCGGTGGGCTTCCTACGTGAACCACTGCAATCCTTCTGGTGAAGATACTTCCACCGTTAGGTAGGAAGTTATAGGAATTTGACCTAGTGACAATGAAAAAAACAGCGAAATGTCTAAGTCAAGATAATGTGCAACTTGGAGGCGATTGTGTTTCCAAGCACCTGCTATTTTTATGCTTGTAGGTGGTTAAGATTGCAGGTTTGGGAGGTGCTGATGAAGAAATTTCAATGAGTCGTTACACTGCATCCTGTGGATAGCAAATATTGCAGTTATGGTGTCCAATGATGGAGGGAGTAGATGTTTAAGCCAGTGGATGAGGAGCCAAAACCTGTTTCTGCTGTTTTCCCTTTGTTCTGCTTCCTATCTGCACAATGCTGCTTTATGTTGACATTGTTGCTCCTTTTGTTGATGCTACTTCTGCCTCAGAACAGTGTTGTTACTTTTCTATGGCCTTGTGCCTTGTACCTGCACTGCTATGTTTCAGCCAATGAACCACTTCTACTTGGAGCTGATGCACCTTATCCTTCCCTTTCTGCTTCTGCTGGAAAGTTCATTATTCTCTTTAACCCCAATTCTCTTAAACTCTCTGGGTGGAATTTTCCATTTTTGAAACTAAGTGTCGTGGCGGGTGGGTTCGGCAGTGTGTTTCCCACTGGGCGGCGGAGCGGGAAATCACGCCCGATTTTGTGCTCGGCCGCTAATTAATCATGCACAGGTGAGTATCTCTCAGATACGTGGCGGGTCGGGAACTGATTCGTCTGCCACGCTGTCACCTAATAGGGTCAAAGATCTGGGTGCCATATTTAAACACCACCCGAACACACACGCGCGCACACACACACTCTCCAGCCCAGTTGTGTGAAGGAGATGTCTCAATATGGATGTGTTGAAGAAGAAAGCTGCCCCGAGGTTCAGTGACCACTCCCTGGAGGCGCTCATCCATGGAGTCCACCAGCACCAGGATGTCCTCTACCCCAAGGTTGGTTCCAGGAAGCCCACTAACCTCACCTCACCAGCCTGGGAGGTGGTTGCAAAGGAGGTCAGCGCATCGGGAAACCAGCCGAAAAGTGCCAAGCAGTTCAGGAAGATAATGAATGATCTCGTCCGTTCCGCCAGGGTAAGTCACCCTTCAGCTCACTCCAAACTCTCACTCTCATAGCAGCATCATTTGCTCAAACTGCTTGTGGATCTCACATTATTAGCAGGGGAGAGATCAGCACTGACTGTCTCATGGGCTCTTTAACATCATCAGAATCTCATCTATCATGCTGCACAAACTCCATCCTCAGTCCTTAATGGGGAGGGCTCAGCACACACAGCAGGCATGCATTCTTCCCACCCTCTGCTCCATCCCTTCTCATCGCACTCCATCCATTTATGTTCATGCAGGCCAAGCTCGCCCGCAACAAGAGGGAGAGATCCCACACTCGGAGAGAGAGCCGACATCCTGGAGCTGACCAAGTTCAAGGAGGATGCCCCCAAGTTTGTAGGCGAGGATAGAGATCGCTCCTGAGGGGAAAGCAAGATCAGCCTTTCCCAGCAAGCCAGTACGGATGAGCCTTCCATGAGTTGATCACATCTTGACGTTCTCAGTGAGTGACATGTAATGTTGCATTCAGTATGTTCATGAAATAAAGCTATCTGCTCTCCCACAGGTACTCGCTGGTCCAGACAGGCTTCCAGCCAAACAAAAGCCCCAGCTGCCAGGCCACCTCAGAGGAAGATGCTGAGGAGCCATTAATAGAAGACCCATCATTGCGTTCACCTGCACCCTCCACCAGCGCAGAGACACACACCCCAGTGGGTTCGAGTTCTAGAGTAGGCTCAGGGTCACATTCTGGCGAACGCCTCATGGACACATCTCCATAGCGTCTGAGGCAGTGACAGCCGAGGTCTCTGGCACTTGGAGGACAGCTGGAGATCAAGCACCTGATGAGTCCGAGTGAGATGATGAGCCTCTACGAGTGGCAGCCTCTAACATGCTGGAGATGCAAAGACAGGCAGTGGAACATCAGGTAGAGTTGCGAGAGTAAGTCAACAGACTAGAGCAAAGGATGGAGAAGTCCATCCGTGTTCGCTCTGATGTCATGGCTCCAACATATGAGTGTCTCAGGGTCTCCAAGGGGAAGGGTGGTGGCCGCCTTGGAGACCTTGATCCAACAGATCCTGCTGGATTTGCACTCAGACCTCCAATCCATTGCTATTGGCATTGGTGGGATCCATCAATAGCTAGGCGAGAGGGGGTGCAGGGCACCTTGACCTCCCTCCAGGTGCCTCTTCTGCTCAAAGAGTCAGGCAGAGACCCTCGGGCATCCGCAGGGAGGAGGACCAGCAGCTGGAGACCCCAGGGCCATCCCCTCAGGTGACTGGGTGTCCGGCCAATCCCAATCCCCTCTGCCTGTGACCCCATCACCTGGAGGGTTCACCTACCCCACTGCAGGACACCCAAAGCAGGCCTGGGCCTCCCAACTCCTGACCTTCTAGAGGACAGCCGCCAATGTCATCAAAGAGAACAGGGCGTACCAGTCAACAGGCTGCCTCCACCTCTGCTGCAGATGTCGGGGATGCACCTAGAGCAGTCAGGTTAGAAAAATTAAGGAGGTTTGAAATCACTTCTGAGTCACGGGTGTTCAATCACTTTAAATATCATGCATCTTTGTAAATACATTTTCTGTTCATGAGAATGGTTGCACCAATTGAAAACATTGTGCACATGCATCTATGTGCCCTCTTATTGTGTATTGGCCTCCCTTTGTGAGCCTCACATTTGTGATGTGTACCTGAATTGTCAAAGTTACTCTGCCCTTGTGTTATATCAGGGAGATGTGTCGAACTCTTTACTGAAATGTCTGCAAAATGCGCTAGCAACCATACTTCTTACAAGACAGCATGGAGCTAGGTGCCCTCATTAGCCTTGGAGGGGTAGCTATCATTGTCTCTCCAATGGAGAAGGCAGTCTTCATTGGTAGTGCCAAAGCACAAGACCTGCAGTCATGATGCTCTCTCCAACCAGGCGCGCATCTCTGTGTCCGCAAAAAAAGCTTCTCATAAAGGTGGCGACCACTGAATCAAGTTTCTTGATGCAGCATCTGTGCTGTTGTGGCTACTTTCACTTCCCAAAGCGCACAGATAAAGGTTTCATTGTTGACCTTTCCAAAGATTAGGGTCTGGTGAATCATGAGTGTTGAAGATACAAGTCTGAATGCTGAACTTGCTTTTGATGTCAGTGGTTGTAAAGGCCTTCCAGTGCACTGGCATTGCACTAAGGGACAGAAGGAATGCGGCTGTTTCCTGTTGCCTGCACCTTATTCCTCCTGGAATCTTACATGCTTCTTCGATGACATCATCATGTGGAAGCTGACCCTGATCTCCCTCTTAAGGTTCCTGCCCTTCCTCCTCTTCATCGTCCAAGGAGCTCTCAGCCCCCTCCACGTCTCCCTCTGGTAAGGGATGCCCCCCCCCACCACCGCTGCCTTTGAAGTGCCAGATTGTGTAGAGCGCAACAGACCACGACGATGTAGGACACCCTCTGCAGAAAGTACTGAAGAGCCCCACCTGAGCGATCCAAGCATCGGAAATGCATCTTCAGGATGCCAATGGTCTGCTCAATGATGGACTGTGTTGCCCTACGCACCTCGTTGTGTATCTCCTCTGAGTGACCGAGGATGACACAGTAGTGTCATGAGCCATTGTTCGAGTGGGTACCCCTTATCCCCAAGCAGCAATTCCTGATATTCAAAGGGTCTCAGCAAATAGTGAGGCACCTGGGAGTGCTTCAGGATGTATGAGTCAAGGGAACTCCCAGGGTACCTGGCACAAATGTGCATGATGTGCTTCTGATGATCGCACAGCCATTGAACATTGATTAAGTGGAACCCTGTAAATAAACATCAGCGGCTGCTACTATGGAGCTGGCAAAGCCAAATGTGTGCAATTGATTGCACCCTGGACTCTAGAGAAGGCAGAGATAGCTGCAAACCCCAGAAATCTAGCAACCTGGCTAGCTTCATCCCAGTGTGAACTTCACATAACGATGAGCCTTACTGTAGAGGGCATCTGTTATCTCCTTGATACATTTATTTGTTGAGGACTGACTTGCTGCATAGATCCTCTGTGGATTTCTGGAATGATCCGCAGGCAAAAAAAAATTGACCACGGTGGTGGCCTTCCCAGCCCATGGGGCGTTAGATCCTTCCGCAGAATGTGGCAGATATGATCCACCACCTCTCTTGACAAGCGCAGATGTACATGGTATTGTCTCTCGCTCATCTGCAGATAGACCATTGGTCATGTGAGTTGCCTCCATGCGATGGGTGAAACCTTCTCATCCTCTGCCTGTTGCTGGGGCTCCCCTGGACCATGAATCAGAGGCTGGGCCTCCTCGCAAGCAGGGCTAGATCAGGCAGGGCCCTTCAACTCCTCCTCAGGCAGCATTGAGCACAGGCTCCATTATTCAATCCTCCTTCTCTCTGGGGACAGATGGATGCACGAGATTAATGAACACTGGGCAAATTTAGCAGACCTCCCACTCGCATACACAAAGCCAATGCCATGGCCTTGAGCTTTGTCTGCTCTATTAGCTTTTCGTTGATACAGCCTTGCAGCTGAGGTGCAAACTCATATCTAGATGACCATGGTGCCAACCCTGATATTTGACATCTCAATCCCAGAGGTTGGGAGAGGTTTGGACGCATTCATAAAATGTGTACCAAAGGCACTCCTGAAGCTATGATCTTCTATGCTGATCAAGCTCAACATGCACTTCAGCAATTTTTGGATGTCCTTTGGCCTGCAATCCATGCCAATTGGAGAAAGCACATTAAAGGCTTTCATTGATCTGGCAGATATGTGGCAGCTGTGCTTCCTTAATGCAAGGCTCCGATTGCACCTTCTCAAGGAAGTCTTCCTCTTTTCTCTCAGCTCTGACCCTATTGCAATGTTTAGAGCCCAAGCAGTTTGAGGGTGTCCCCGGAAGATCCCATGAGTGCAGTCCTTGGCTCCTCCCACACTGACTCAGACCCCTGCTGTGCAAATTCTTGTCCAGTTTTGATTACAAACTGCGACACCGCTTTGGGCTTGTAAAATGGTGGTGAGACACGGTTTGAAACCAGCATCAACCCTCCCCCTGTCAGTGTTTGGATCCCTCCAATCTTCCTGGAACCTGACGTTGTGTAGGTAGAGCGCCCTCCTGTTATTCTCCAGCCTCCCCCACTAATCCCGGATCCCATTGCAATTGTGGTCAACATTGCAGCTCACCAACCTGAACTGTTGATGTCCCTATGCCCACTGTGGACCTCACCCCTCCCCATCTTGAGGCTGTGTGCACAGTCACGTACAAAGGTGACCTGCTCTTCCCCCCACCCCCCAGCAGAGTTTCAAATACCCTTTATGTATTACCTCTTCCCCATTTTCAGGCTGTGGGTGCCTCCCCTAACCATGGCCATCCCATATGCAGCCCAGTGTCAAGCAGGACAAGACCATGGCCAACAACTCTAAGACACCATAACCACACCCTGCACACCAAGCTGTGCTTTACCCCAGTTGAACACACAGGCCTTGCCCCTCCCTGGAGTGGGACTATGATGTGCGTGCTATGCATAGCCCTGTAGCATGGCCCGCAAAGCCCCAGGATTGCCTTTAATCTCTCACTCTGACCTCTACGCCCCAGACTAGGGACTATGACAGTGTTGCAATGGGCTCTCCCATTCCTCTATGACTGATCACAACAGTCTCCCTTCCCCACCCCCTCCATGAGTCTTTGTGCAATCCATCCCTCATGTCCAAGCCTTTTCCCTCCACCACCTCCGTGAGTCTCTGTGCAACCCATCCCTCTTGTACTACACTAACACAGCACCCCCACCACCACATATTTTAGAGTTTGTGAGACTCCCCTCCCATTCACACAGTTTAATTCCCATTCACACCCTCGTGTCTGCGTTCCAGTCTGCCATGTCGGGCTCCAGCTTTCCCACCCTCAGTCTCCCCTCTCCCTGCCATCGTCTCCCATATCTCAATCTTCTATCCCCCCAGCCCAGTCACAATGCCGGTCTCTGTCTCCATGCAGCCCTGCCTGAGCCCCACAGAAGACACCCACCCAGAGAATAGAGGAAGCCAGTTAGCAGATCAACCCCACACCCCTACCAGCGTCGCATCTCACTGGCACTGGTGAGAACCCGGAACAAGGCTATCGAAGGTAGGCTTCGAATCTTGCACTCGCCTCAAAGTCACAAGCAAAGTTAGAGCTGACGGCTGCATGCCACTTATATCCAAACGTGATTCAGACCAGTCTAATTTCCCGCTGACATCATACATAATTGGGAAGGGCTAAGTGATTCCGGCAAGTAGTGTTTTTACTGAGCATTGGTAACATGACAGCTCCCCCGTCACAGAATCTTTACAGTGCAGGAGGCCATTTAGCCCATTGAGTCCGCACTGGCTCTTTGAAAGAGCATTCTACCTATTCCCACTCTCCTGCCTTATCCCCATAACCTTGCACATTCTCACTTCAGAGAATTCCCTTTTGAATACTTCAATCGAACCTGCCATCATCACCCTCTCAGGAAGTTTGTTCCAGATTCCAACCACCCTCTGGGTGAACATTTTTTTCCTCATATCACTTTTACTCCTTTTGTCAATTATTTTGAATCTGTGCCCTCTAGCTCTTGATACTCTCAAGTGTAAACAGTTTCTCACTATTTATTCTGTCCAATCCCCTCAGGATCTTAAATACCTCTATCAAGTCTCCTCTCAGCCTTCTTTTCTCCAAGGAAAAGTCTCAACTTCTCCAGTCTATCCTCTTACCTACAGTTCTTCATCCCTGGAACCATTCTTGTGAATCTCCTCTGTACTGTCTCCAATGTCTACATCCTTCCTCAACTATGGTGCCCAGAACTGGATGCAGTACTCCAGATGAAGCATAACTAGGGCCTTATACAAGTTCAACATGATCTCCTTGCTAGTGTACTCAATGCCCCTATTAATAAAGCCTCAGATACTATATGACTGCTTATGATCCTGGGATGGAAACTGTCTGGTCTGGAGACTTAAAATAGTTATTTTCTTCATTGCCATTTTTACTTCCATTGATTCCATTAAGTTCCTCCCCTTGATTCATTTTTAGTTTCCATTTTAGCACTGATATTCTACCGTGTAAAGGGCTACAAATTACTCATTGAATGAATCTTACATTAGTACAGTATCACCTGTGCCCATCTTTAATGGAGCCACATCTAGTCTCAATATCTATAAAATCTTTTTATCTATAAAATCTTTTATTATTTGCCTTTTTTGCAGCTCTTAAATTTTTTTGTATCCCTTTGTTTCTATTTCTCTTCTGGTCCACTGGATTACCACCGCTTGGCATTTGTGTAAGCAACTTCCTTTAGTTTTACACTGTCTTACCACATGGTTACTATAGCTGACTATGAGTGGAGCTTATATTTTTTAGGGATATGTATTCATCTTGTACTAAATATTTTTGAATACTGCCAACTATTATTCCTGTAGGTTTATCAGTTAGTCGTTCAGATCAGTTTTAATGTGTCCAGCTTATGGCTCCTTCTATTGCCCAAAGTTGGAATGGTGTCTCAATATTCATGAGTGGCTCTCCTGCAGGTCATAAGTAACGAAGTAATATATACGGTCTCTCTCCTCAGTGCACAATATCTTACACGCCCCACCCCAAATGAACGCAGATGTTGTTATATAAAAGGATTAAACTTTCACTAAAAGAAAGTAAAATACAGCAATTTTATTACAATAATTGTAATCTTCAAAGCAAACTTAACATTCAACTAGAACCAATTTAATTTGAACTTTTGCTTGTTTTAATTCAGACTCGTTTATAAGCAAGTCAAGATTTTTGACTGTGCAAAAATGCAATTTGAAACCAAACCAAAAAGCATTCCTTATATTATGCATACACCCTCAACGTTATGTCGATTACAAACCATTCTGAATTAATTTCTAAGTAACATATACTGATGAGAAAACAAAAGTAAATAAACTGCACTTATATCCAGTTTTATTATCTGAAAAGATTTTCTAGTTATCAAACCAAGTTCACCCATCCAAAGCTATTCTCATGCATCTGACACTTTCAAGTCTGAAATATCACAGTCGGGGTGAAGGGACATACTAACACTATTTTCCTTATTTTGATACCAATTGTTAACCCACATTTTTACTTAATAGCATAAGTAAGTCAGAACAAAAACGAAATGAAAAGTGCACATTTTACTTGTATAGATTTGTACGTAGAAGAGTTGGCAAAAATTATTTATCCACAAGCAGGTATGTTATAAACACTAAATTAATACAAGATTGAGAAGGCAACAAAATAGTAAAGGATTAGACTGGATTAAGTTCTGATGAATGGTCATCAACTAGAAACATTAACGCTTTCTCTCTCAACAGATGCTGGTTGACCTGAGTATTTCCAGCACTTTCTATTTCAAATTTGCAGCATCTGCATTATTATGCATTTGTGTTAGGCTAGATAAGAGTTTGAAACTCACTCACACTATGAAATCAATGGCTGGTAGTTTACAATAAGGCTGACTTTAGAACTGTATTCTAACTCCCACTCTGACATCACACGCATTCTCTAAGTACATTTAATTGGAAACCATATTGCACTGTACCAACCTTGGTACTCTGAAATCATTCTGCAGAGCAACTTTTCATATTTATTCAGAGTACATTCAGTCAGTTTTTTTTTCCCACGGAGTACAATTTTGCTAAGTCAATTTGCATAGCAATCTCCCAAAATCTGTTTCGGTTCCTGGACTTCCACCTGAACTGCACAGAACCTCATGGGTCACATGAAAAACATAAACCAATTTTAATTGAAAAGGTCATTGTTGTACAGGTTAATTGGAAATCCGAGTCAGTAAATTCTGACACTTCCACAATGCATTATGGTTACTCAAGTTTATCTGTGCTACTGTAATCTAAGCCCACTTGGTGAGGAAGATGAACAGCTGGTTTCACAGCAGTGCCAATTTGAAAGCGTGCAAGTATACTCTGGCAGCACAGGCGGGTTGAATTGCTCTGCTTAAATCCTCTACTGCATCATCTACATACCACAACCATCTGTCTCAGCACTTGCTATACAGTAATTTGTTCTTTTTAAAAAATATATACATACACAGATTTATTTTCCCCCCCTTACTGACTGGTGCACTTTTCCAGTGTACAGGCGTAAATTCACTCTGGCTGTCATACTTAAAAACAATTGAAACAGCTCCACTACTCTGCATACTCAGTCTACATTCAGTCTCCATTCATTCTTAGGTAAAGGCTGAAATAATGTGTGTAAAGAGGAATACTGTTAGCACTGTGCAAGTACTTTGAAATCAATACCATCCATCTGGTCAGCTTTTTAAAATTTAGTCAATAGTATGCCTGTTGCTCAAACAATATTTCTTAAAGAAATAGACAGATGCAAAGCCACCAATGTAAACATTTTTTTTAAACCAAAAGGAGGTAAGGGAATTTGGGGCCTTGAAGGAAACGGCAACACTCTACCCCATTTTCTATGAATATTGGTTTGATTTTTTTTTTTTTTAAAACTTCTGGGCTTCAGTTGGTCAACTTTTAGATGTTTCCTGTGCAACAGACGACCATGGGATATGTTTTTCACCAACATTGGTGACATATCAGTATGAGTGAGGAAATCTGTTTCATACTTAGCTTTATTGCTAACATTACCAAAAGCAGAAAAGTAGACGAAGCTGTGAAAGGCAAAGGCACCAGCCCATATACCCCCTTCTCTGTATTTTATTAGTAAGGAACTTAATTTGTATTTTAAGTAAATATTTCTGACTGGGCCGTTCCTGTTTTCAGGAACTTGCCACCTGGGGGATATCAGCATGAGTCTTAGTCACCACAGTAATGAAGGAGGGCAAAATCTACACACCAGCATAATTCACTGTGCAATCTGACTGACCCTTAGCAAAACTAAACCAGAAGGTATTGAGGCCAGTGTAGGATGGGGAAGAGGAGAAAAAAGGTGACCAGCAAATCCTCTTTCAAAACATCCAGCATTTGAATGCATCCAGATCATACTATCAACGTATTAACTAAACTTTGTTTTAAACAAACCTGACAAATAAAGTGCAGCATTCAAACAGGCAAGTTAACAGTTACATACAAAAACAACAGGCTTTTCTTCCACTGTAGGGAAATTTTTTGATGCAAATATCTAATAGTGTTATTGCCAAACATTTAAGATAGGTCCATTTTAGGTTCTTCATTTCTTTCTTCTTTGGCTTCTTTAGTATTGTAGATCCTTAAGCCTGCATCTATACAGCGCTGCAAGTAGTGTTCAGCAACCTGTAGTAGATAGAAATACAGTGAAACTCACGGAGAATAAGTAAACTGTTGCCATTACAGCGAGTGTAAAGAACCAGAAAATGATGCAAAATCTGGACTGAGTGATCACTATGTCGGATGAAACTAAAAGTCAGGAATTTTACTCACTGCAACCAATTTTCTCTTTCATATTAGGTCCCACAAATATATTGACTTCAAAGTTAGATGATGAGACATGTAAAATGGGCTGCCGGTTCATACTGCCCATTTGACATTGTTCCCCCCTCCACCCCACCCTTTGGCAGGCTTGGTTCAATAGAAGCACCTTCACTCAAGTCAGAAGACCATAGCTTCAAGTCCCATTCAGAATGTGAGCATGTAAATGTAGGCAGACACTGATTGTGCCGTGATGTCAAAAATTCAACCAATTGGATGAATTTAAATCAAAACCCTTTCTGCCTGTCCAGTTTGGTTATGAAAAAACCCAATGGGATGACTTCTAGAGCAGGGGAATCCAGCAGTTTTCTGGCCACCGTTTATCCTTCAATTAACACAAGTTCCCGAACAAAAGACACTGCTGTTTGTGCAACTTCACGCAAATGCAGCTGCCAGTGACTACACTTCAAAAGTTGATTCAGTAGCTTTGGAGCATCCCAAGGGTGTTAAAGGCACTGTATAAATGCAAGTTCTTTCTTCTCTCTCCTCTCCACCGTGCCCCACAATGGCAGCATAAATGAAGCAACTTAACTCTGCTCTGATTTCCTCTCCTCTGTGGGAAGGGATTTGGGAAACAAGGTACTGAATAAGAATGAGGTGCTCCTCCTTCATTCTGCACCCTTATCAGGCAACTCCAGGTGAGGTCAGACACCCATTATGTACACCAGAATCCAGTTACTTCAAGGCATATGGTGCCAGCACACGAGACTGCTTTGATTTAAAGGTTTTTAATCCAGATTTCCATTGATATAAACAGGATGCATAGTACCTGCAAATTTCCCTGCTCAGTATAGCATAGTCAATAACAGCTCATCTCCAACATGGAGGTAAAATAAACACATATCCCATACATTGGTGCTCCTGCAGGTGATGTTGTATTATCTCTTTCTAGACCAATACAAACAAAGCTGAAGGGCATGCGTAAAGGTTTAACATAGAACTTTAATGGAGATGACTTCTTCTTGCTGCTGCATGTGCTGCTTACTGTGCAGTTTAACTAAGATGGCTGCTGCTCGTGACATTTCATCATTTCCTATGATGACGTAACTATTTACATAAACATATATTCTAATGAGTATACTTTATGTATTAGCAAGCACACCATCACAACAGACGATGCACCAAATGCCTATACTCAGATCAACTTGTGTCCAAATACTCTGCTTTTCTACTCAAAGGGAGCCTCTATAAACTCCACGTACAAGTAACAAGCAGTATATCAAATATTTTAAACATGATGCTTCCATCAATGACATTTTTATTCTTATTACACCAATATTTTATTTGTATATATTTTGAATAGATGAGAATTTCCAAAACAAAATATTAAAAGGGATACTGTATAATCAATAGACCGGTATAGATGAAAGGACATCAACCAGATATAGATGACAAAAGGTCATCGACTGGAAAGGTTAACTCTATTTCTCTCTCCATAGATGCTGCCTGACCCAAGTTTTCCAGCATTCTCTGTTTTCATTATAAATGAAAGGAGATTGTGCAAGTTGGGAATACTCTTAATTTAACAGTGATCCAGGGCTGAATTCCGTTTCACATAACAGCCAAATGCTGCAAGGTACAGTTCAGGATTATCTTATATGCCAATGGAAAGAAAAACTACTTCATTATGCTTAGACAAAAAGTCACCGGAAAAAGTGGGATCACCCAGTGCAGCATGATAGGGGAGGGCCCTTTCCTCCACTACGACCAAAAGCCAGCATCAGACAAATTGGGGGCTAGCTTCACTCCCACCTTTGTGGGAAATACTACAGCCCTTGTAAAGGATGAAGGGAAGCAGGCAAAATCAGAAATAAGAGAGGATCCTTTATAAATTCTGATCAAGTTTGAAGAGAATGGACACCCTTAAAACATACCTGAGGGTTCATGTTGCTAAGCATGTTCTGGAGGACATGGACATCTTGCAACTGGAAACACCGTTTGAGTTCCTATAAGGAAGATACAAATCATTATAAAAGATATTACAGAATTGATTACCACAATCCCAGCTTCCAGCAGTTTGGGACAGTGGGGTGGGGGATATAGGTAGGAAGGTGGGGCTACTCGTTGGGAGCACATTTTTTTCCTGGGTCTGTTAAATTTTCCTGTCAAGAAAATATGGCCTCATGAAGTGCAGTGCAAGTGGTAGACTTGAAGGAAGTATCTGAGCATTGAAGCAACAGTTCTGGTACTGTGCACCAAAACAATGTCAAGTGAGTGGTCAGTAACAACAGGGGTAACCAAACTAAATAGCTTAACTTCTATTGATTCTTCACCAGGAAGAACTGCTTTCCAGGTAGCAAAAATGGAGGACAATGGATGACGCCACATGGTTGTTACAAGGAAAGTGGAGTCATCAGCCAAGACAGAATAAAACTAAAGGTAATAAGGGAGGCACAATGGGGAAATGGTGAAGAACACAGACACACCTTAGGAGGTGGCAGGGGCCCAGAGAAGAAAATAAATGAGAAAATTGGATAACAAAGTGTTTGAGTAAAAACATGCACATGGTCTGGAATACTTATTTTGAATGTTGCAATCCTGAACATTTGGTTTATTGAAGCAATGCTATATGTTACATCCCTTGCAGAAACAAACCACACATAGCTCATGAACATTAAATTTCATTACAGTGCAAACCTGCACCTGGATGGATGAAAGAAAACGAGCACAGTTTTCCAAGTTTGCAGGGTGCTTACCTGCGGCAAAGATTCAAAAACTTCCATAGGAGGCAAACGAACATCCAAATGATTCAGGTGCCGAGCCACATTATGTATAGTTACCGTTTCTGCAGTTTTGGCTTCTGCAAATTCTCGGACCCGTTGGATGAACTCCGCTAGCTCAGTGTTAAATGCTTCCATATAACCTTCTTCAGCTACCTTTATGGATAGGAGTGGTGGGGAAGAGAGTTGGTCAGAAACAGAAAACAATGTGAAGTTTACCTTTAACTGAGCTAAATTAATTATTTAAGGACCATACTCAGCTTGTTTCCACCCCCCACCCCACCCACACTTACAAAAGCCACAGAGAGTAGTTTGAGGCAGATATCATAGGAATCTTACAAAGTTTACAGCACAGGAGGCCACACGGCCCACTGTGTCTGCGTCGGCCAAAAAAAAAGAACCATCCAGCCTAATCCCACTTACCAGCATTTGGTCCGTAGCCCTGCAGGTTACAGTACTCCAGGTGCATATCCAGACACTTTTTAAATGATATGAGACTTTCTGTTTCTACCACCCTTTTAGGCATTGGGATCCAGACTCCTACCACCCTCTGGGTGAAAAACTTTTCCTCATCTCTCCTCTAATCCTCTACCAATCACGTTACATCTATGTCCCCTAGTCACTGACCTCTTTGTCAAGGTAAATAGGCCCTTCCCATCCAGACCCTCAATATTTTGTAACTCTCAATCAAATCTCCCCTCAGCCTCCTCTGTTCCAAGGAAAACAACCCTGGCCTATCCAATCTTTTCTCATTTCCACTCTGGGAAAACATTCTCGTAAATTTCTTCTGCACCCTCTTTAGTGCAATTACATCCTTTCTGTAATGACGTGACCAGAATTGCACACAATACTCAAGTTGTGGCCAAACTAATGTTTTATATAATTCCATCATAACCTCCCTGCTCTTATATTCTATGCCTCAGCTAACTAAGGGAAGGATTCATCATTGCATCTTTAAGGAAAGTGTAGATTCAGGTAAACTGAGCAGTGGGAATAGATTTAAGTTGTTTTAGCATAGAACCAGCACAGATAGGTGGGAAAGTTTCCTTCTGTGGTGTAAACAATGATGGTTCCAAGCCTAAAAAAGTCCATTTGACACATGAAGCCCACTCCCTTAAAACGAACTATGTGCAGTTCATATCGCCATGTACTCTGAAGGCATTAATGCGGTGTAACCTCTGCAAAACTCTCCCCATAAACTTACTTCCCCTGACTAGTAGAGACTTTATCAGTAAGTTACTTCTGCTATAGCAAGAATGAAGTGGAAGAAAGGAAGGAACAAGTTCAACAAGAAGGTGCTTCATGTCCCCACAGGTTTTGAGGGTGCAAAGTTGCACTATATATTGAAACAAGCAGTGAGGCAGTACTCCCTTTAATGGTAATTTAATACAACCGTTTTATTTAAAACGCATACAAGGCTCAGACTGAATATAATGAGAACTTCCACCATTTTTGCCGAGGGAGCTCTAAAAATGAGAATTCTTTCTCCACCCACACCACCACCCCACCCCCAAACACCATTATTTTAGATTCTTACTTTTGCCTTCTCAAAAAACTGTCTGAAGCAGCCACGAGGATCTTCCTGAAGACTTCTGCCCAGTTCTATAATGAACTGCATAACAACAGCCTGGTGCGCCACCTGTTCCATCAGTGCTTGTTTCTGTAAATAAAACAAGGTGGTAGGTTACAAAAGAGCTTAAGTGAACAAGTTCTCTTTTGGGGGAGGGGGTGGGTGAAGTTGGACATCAAATCCCTCCATTCCTTTCCTACCCAAAGGACATGCTTCACCAGACGAAGGAACCTCCTGCAGCACAGGCTAGATTAAACTTGCTGCACTTCAATGTGTAAGGGCAGGAGCTGGTTTACCAATGACACTACTCCATTATTCATCATTTTTAATTCCCTCCATTTACATAGTGTTTCTGGGCTTTGGACCCCACTGTGTCACAAGCCATTCTGCAGTTAAGGAAACATATTTCCATTGGTGTCCATCTTAAACTGGCCATGTGGTATGCAACAGTGGTTTAGGCTAATCTGCTCTCAAGGTGTCATTCCCTTTAGTCACAAGGTCCCAGTTGCATTCATCTTCTCCACTGGGTACCTGTCTCGGTTAACATTCTTACTCAAGAAAGGTTTTATTCTGTTACTCCTGTAAAACATATCTAAACAAGGCCAGTACTTACAGCAATTTGTAAAGATTGTGTTTCCTTTTAACCCTACAGGAAAATGTTGAAGAGTTGGGTTTTTACCAGATTCTCATCCATCAATCCAATACTCACCTTTAGTTTATTGTATAGGTTACAACATTTTCTTCCTTTTCCCACACACCCCAAAATTCTCCCAGGTCTCATACCAGCCAATATGGGAAACTTTGTAAAGTCCTATCACACACAGCTTTTTCTGACTCTTGTCAGTTTAGCTTCGCTATCCAAAATGGCCATTTCTTGAACGTGTAGTGTTTTTTTAAAAATTCGGTCACAGGATGTGGGCATCACTGCCTAGGCCAGCTTTTATTGCCCATCCCTAATTGCCCTGAGGTGGTGGTGGTGAGCTGCCTTCTTGAACCACTGAAATCCATGTAGTGTAGGTACACCTACAGTGTTGTCAGGAAGGGAGTTCCAGGATTTTGACCCAACAGTGAAGGAATGGCAATACAGTTCCAAGCCAGGATAGTGAGTGACTGGAAGGGAACTTGCAGGTGGTGGTGTTCCCAAGCAAATACTGTCCTTGTCCTTCTAGGTGGTAGAGGTCACAGATTTGCAAAGTGCTGTCACAGGAAGCTTGGTGAGTTGCTATAGCACATCTTGTAGATGGTACACACACTGCTGCCATTGTTGGTGGTGGAGGAAGGTGGCAGATGGGGTGCCAATCAAGCAGGCTGCTTTGTCCAGGATGGTGTAGAACTTTGAGCATCGCTGGAGCTGCACTCATCCAGACTTGTGCATTGAAGATGGTGAACAGGCTTTGGAAAATCAGAAGGTGCATTACTCGCTGCAGAATTCCCAGCCCGACCTGCTCTTGTAGCCACAGCATATAAATGGTTGGTCCAATTCAGTTTCTGGTCATTGTTAACCTCCAAGATGTTGATAGTGGGGAATTCAGCAATGGTAATGCCACTGAATGTCATGGGGAGATGGTTAGATTCTCTCTTGTTGGAGATGGTCATTGCCTAGCACTTGTCTGGCATGAATGTTACTTTCTACATATCAGCCAAGCCCGAATGTTGCCCCATATGTTGTTGTATATGTTCATGGACTGCTTCATTATCTGAGGAATCATGAATAGTGCTAAACATTGTGCAATCATCAGCAAGCATCCCCACTTCTGACCTTATGATGGGGGGAAAGTCATTGATGAAGCAGCTGAAGATGGTTGGGTTTAGGACACTACCTGGAGGGACTCCTGCAGCTAGGCTCTGATGACAAGTGCTTCAATTCTAGACATTTTTGCTCTTTGAAGTATGTCAGTGTTGGGCATTTTGTCCACCCATTTGACATCCATGATGTTCTGAATGCATCTCATGTGAAACCTGTCCAACTGCTTAATATAATTACCTGGAAAAACTCAGCAGGTCTGGCAGCATCGGTGGAGAAGAAAAGAGTCGACGTTTCGAGTCCACATGACCCTTCAACAGAACTGAAGTATAGTTAGGAGAGGGGTGAAAAACCCCTCTCCTAACTATACTTCAGTTCTGTTGAAGGGTCATGTGGACTCGAAACGTCGACTCTTTTCTTCTCCACCGATGCTGCCAGACCTGCTGAGTTTTTCCAGGTAATTCTGTTTTTGTTTTGGATTTCCAGCATCGGCAATAGCTTTTTGTTTTTACAACTGCTTAATATGTCTGGAGTAGGTCTATGTTTCACAGACACAAGAAAAAAGGCATGTATTACCACATCTTTGTGCACAGCAAGTTTGATACCTCTTTTCTGCCACATTATCTTGCATAAACAGGCTGAGCTTGCTCTAGCAATTTATTTGCCACCTCACTATCAATGCAGATATTTCCAGAGGTTGTGCTTCTGAGATGGGCAAAGTTATATACAGACTTCAGGATTGTGTCATTTATAGTTATAGTAGGTGGGTTGCAGTCAGAACTTGGTGGTGGTTACTGGAGTATCTGTCTTTCTTAAGCTGATGATTAGCCCATAGTCGTCAGCTGCTTTTGAAAAATGGTCCATGAACCTTTGAAGGCCATGCATGAGGGCAGTCATCAGCAAACAGCAATTCCTATATCATATCTCCGATACCTTAGTTGAGGATTTCAATTGTGTGTTCTGAATTGGATGTATATTCCAACAAATGCCCCAGAAAGCATAGCAAAGAATATACTGAAGAGCGCATGTGCCATGACATAACCCTGCTTCACAACATTTGTTAGATCAAAGGGATCAATGTATTCACCACAGTCAGCAACTCTGGCTGTCATTCCATCGTGGTACTGGTGCGTCAGAGATTTACTGCTCTATTAGGGCATCCACGTTTGGCAAGACTTTCCCTAAGGCCCATCTACTGTGTCAACGGCCTTTGCCAGGTCAAAGGCACAGTAGAGCCCTGTTGTTCACAGCATTTCTTTTGTCTTTGCTGAAGGGTGAAGGTCATGTCAAGTTGCCTTTCATGATCCACTTTGATTTCCTGTCAGTGCATATTTTGCTAAGTGGCTTACTAGTCTGTTGAGTAGAATTTTTGTGAGAATCTTACCAGCTATCACAAGCAGAGAGATTCTTTGGAGGTTGTCACACACAGATTTTTGTTCTTTTCCTTTGTATAAGTCAACAATCATGGCATCCTTGAGCTCCTGAGGGGTGGTGTGTGGGGTCTGTGTGTGTCAGAAATAGTCCGAGAGTAGTTTTGGAGGAGTCAGCCACTGGAATGATAATTGCACCTGATCCTTGATACTCAAACCAGCTCTCACCCGTAGGTTTACATAGCTGCTAACGCACAGCAGTGGCCACACACCAGTAACTGTTGTCAGTTTGCAGACCAAACAGGAAAGGGTAGCATATGGTCTGGGGTCCACTTGTGAGGGACACTGCCCATCTTCAGCCACCCTTCTGACTCCACTTCACTGCTTATTCTCCACTCCCTCTGCTCCACCAGCACACTGATCTCTCACCCATTACGCCTCAGCCCTTTTGGAATTTTCTTCCAAAAATGAGTTTTCCTTGTTAACTCGCTCCCTCCTTTCAACAGTTTTCAAACACAGCATCCCCTTGATGTTCCCGTAAAACTTCCTTTTGTTCCTGCTCTGTATCTCTCCCCGCACCCCTTCGGAATTGCTCAAGGTGACAATTGCTTTATCAATGTAACACCTTAAAGAATGGTGTTCATAGAATCATACAGCACAGGAGGCCATTCAGTCCATCATGCTTCTACCAAATCTATGAAAGAGCTAGCCAATTGGTCTCATTCATCTGCTCTTTCCTGCAAATGTTTATTTTAACATTTATACCCAATTCCCTTTTGAAAGTTACTATTGAATCTGCTTTCATCATCCTTTGGCAAACAGAATACCTGTAATAGTCATGAAATAATGACGCAATACCTCTTTTGATCCAGTACCAGATGAAATAATCTGGCATGAACTCTCAAGGACAACTTTGCCTTTGTTCTTAACAGTGGTTGAGAGATAAAAGTATTCATTTCACTATGAGCCAGTTCAGAAAATAAGTTGTTTTTTTCTATAATATGTAATTAAATAAAACATATCACAATTTTGTAATTTGGGACATGAATTAGTCACACAAAATGCTATAAAACATTCAGCGGAAGGAGGAAAATTGGAACTAGAGGAAAGTTTAATTTTTTTTTAAAAGATGATGCTTCAAAAGAAAATCAACAGCTAAGTCAAGCACAATGACCTCTATCTCTGTTCCTTATCCAATGCTCCCATCATGGCATTTCACACCAGATGCATTGCCTGCCTGAATTTACATTTATTCTCAAGTCTAAGGCATGTTTGCTATCATAGATCAAAAGGTATTTGTGCTACAGTTCACCATACCCCAACCACATCACATATGATCAACAATCAGTCTTGCAGACTGGATGTCAGCAGATATCCATTATCCATAAACAAATCAACATAGCAACTCAATTTGAATCACTTCAAACTGTGAGTGTTCAATTATTACTGCAAAACTTCTAAAATACTATTTAAGCATTAGTCATCAGTGGAATAGATTTCAATTGTACCAGAATAAATGGTTACTGAATTTACTGCAGTTGAGTGCACTTCAGTTACCTTAATTTCTTACAATTCAGCTAAATAATGCAGTACTTTCTAAATGCCATTGCCCTTGACAGACTGGCACTCAATTCAAAAAAAAAGTTCCTGAACAATCATTCAGTCGATGAAAAATCATCAAATCTGTTCCTCCCCACAGATGCTTCCTGACCTCCTGAATGTTTCCAGCATTTTCTGTTTTTGTTTCATCTCTCTAGCATTTGCAGTATGTTATTTTGCTTCATTGTTCAAAATGCATATTCAGTTGTACTGACAAAAATTCGTCACCAACTCGCACTATACAAAAATAAGTAAAGTTCATGGAAACATGGTTAAACCTACTTTGTTCAAGTTACTTTTTGTCTTTGGCCTACCTCCTCCTCTTTTAAATGGAAACACCATTTTATTAGGTAATTAGCAGTCTCTTGACAAACGAGGTGAGGGTGGTCTGACAAATATCTCTGACTATCAATCCATCGTTTCAACATACCTACAACGAGAGAGGAAGAAAAAGTTTTACAGAACTTATTCTCAAACTTAAAAACTATGACACAACATAAGCCAAGTGTTTATTTTGCAGTGGTTAATCCCTCCCATTACATTATTATACAGTAGCAGCAAATGGAAGTACAATTAATCAAATTCCACAGCCAAAAGTATAAAAGACTACAGCTAAATAATGCAGTGCTATTTTCAAAACAATCGCTTCATTTTCTAAATACTGAATATTCCTGCAGATAAATTCGCACTTATGAGAAAATGGCAGCACCAGAATTTATTGCCCATCCCTGGTTGGTGATCCAACTGAGTGGCTTGCTGGGCCACTTCAGAGGGCAGTTAAGTGTCACCACAGGATTCACTGGGGTAAAAGCAGCAAGTTTCCTTCCCTAAAAGGACATTCAGCCAGTTTCATGGTCATGGTTTTACTGATATCAGCTTTTTAAATTATCAATTTATTATTTTTTTAAAACTGCATTCAAATGGCTAAGCTGCCCTGGCTTATTATTCGGTCCTCTGGATTATGTCTAGTAACATAACTTTACAACAATTTCCACAATGTCCTATAGTTGTCATTAGGATTTTTCACAATTTACAGTTGAAGTTAGTTTTGCTAAATAGCCATAACTACACTTAAGATGATTGTATGTAATGGAAGGGTAGGGAGTGGAAAAGAGAAATCTGCGATAAATTACAACCTGCTTATCGATCGGCCCTGTAACATAGGAGTGCACCAGTGGGAAGTGCACCAATGAGGAGCAGTACAAAACAAACTGGTCAAACAGGTGTTCAAGAACAATCAACTTGCTCGCTCACAAGCCCACCATAAAGCAACTCGAGTGCATATTTTAACTGCTACTACCTTTGACATAAGTAGAGTCAAGAAGTCAGGTAATTAAATACTTGGTGAAACAGGTAGGTTTCAAGGAAAATCTTGAGGGGAGGGATGGAGCAGAGTGGTGGTTTGGGAAGGGAATTCCAGTGCTTAGGACACGGATGCCTGAATGCAAAGCCATCAATGGTGGAGCAAAGGAAGTTAGGTATGCACAACAGGTCAGAGTGGGGAATCGCAGAGTTCTCAAGAGGTTTGTAGGGCTGGAGGTGACAACAGGGATAGGGAAAGGCAGGGCCACATAAGGATTTGAACAAGAGGATGAGTGTTTTAAAATTGGTACGTCTGTGTATTGGGAACAAATGCAGGCAAAAAATAATAGCAAATACAAATCCCATTATTCCAAAGTACAGTACAAATAATTTGTTAAATGTCTATAAGTTAATATCTTTGTAAGATGCAACTTATGATAAGTACATTATTCCATTGTTTTGTTACCAATTTAATGTGCAAGGGTGGGAGAGAGAACCAAATTCACACAGCACAGTTCAAAATAGTTAATAGTATTTTCACTGATTAGTGACTTGACTTGCATTTCTTTCCAGATTTACAAAGAAGCCAGTGCTTATTTGGGCTTATTTTGCAAATTATAGATATCAGTGCAATTATTCCCTGAATTACTTGTTTCTATTGCCATGTCAAAAATTTACTTTCAAGTAAAATTTAGTTAAAACTTTCAAGACTACAAAACATGCAGTGTGAACACATTGCCAGTTCAAGGGAGGCTGCACTGTACCACACTCACAGCCCATTGGTTATTTTTTATGAATTATTTTACGAATATGTATTTATTTACGAATCTGTATATGTACCTCAGCTTGTCCTAAAGAGCTGTCTACTTACCAAAGTGCCTGATCTGTTGGTTATACTTCTGTGCAAATGTTATATTTTTCCCATCTTCTTCTACTTCTTTACACTTTATGTTTTTGTTGATCACACTCTAAGAAAAGAGAAAGATCAACAGTTTTTAAAAAATCCACTTCTCCCCCAGTTTTCAGATTTTCACAAGCTACTTGTCTCCTCACATCAGGATCGGTTTTAAGGACTGCAGACTTTGCTCAGAACTTCATACAAAGAAGAAAAATCCATTAATAAACAGGCTTTAAAACTAGGAATTATTCATGTGGCTGCCCTCAGCACTCTTTCCAAATCCACACTATTACCCACATGCAAGGAGACTAAACCTGAAAGCTGCATTCTTAACTGAGGTCTAACAAGGAATATTGCCACGTAGTGAGGAAACCGAAGAAAAACATTACACAGGAATAATAGTTTCTATGCATAGTTACACGCTCAATCACCGCACTCCCACTCTGTCCTGCAAGTACTGTATATCTTCCAGAAGGGTTAGTCCATGTCAAAAATAATTTGATTGAGATGGGTGCAGGGTGGGGAGGGGAGGGGGCAGTGGAGAATTTGTGAAACTGTGTTCAGAGCTATCAAAGTCACAAGAAGCTTTTAAGGCTGTTAAAACAAAAACACATACTTAGCTTTATAAATAGAGGCAGAGTACAAAAACAGCCTGGGAGAAACAAAAACAAAGTTAAAAATTCAGGTCAGTTGGGGTTGGGGTTGGGCTGAGGGGGGTGGGGTTGTGATATTTGGAAGGTGATCATAACTAGTGCACTGATGAAACTGAATCAACCACTTATACCAGGAGATCTCCACCACAGGCAAGAAACAGGTCAAGCTCTACTTTGGAGGAATTCAGTGAATCAATGTTCAACAAACGAGCAGGCAATTGTTCCCTGGGAAAAGAGCCACCTAATATCCTACCTAGTTCTGGAACATACGTTCAAAGTGGTCGGGAGTAAAGCACAGGCGATCAACTCAAAAACATTACTGCTACTTTATTGTTCACCTTTATTGGTACTAGCTTGATCTATTCAAGTTAATGATCTTATGGACATTTATGGCCCATGGATTTTAGTTTCTACAAGTGGTTATTTTTTTGGGGGAAGAAGAGAAATGGGAGATATATTGCATAATGATAATATTACTGAATTAGTACCAATCCAGAGGCCTGGACTAATGCTCTGGAGACAAGTTAAAAACCCCACCATGAGAACTGGGGGAATTTTGATTCAATGAATTAAATAAATCTGGAATAAAAAACTGGTCTCAGTAATGATCATGAACCTGCCAGATTGTTAAAAATTTATCCGGTTCACTAGTGTTCTTTGGGGAAGGAAATTCAGTCTTACCCAGTCTGGCCTACAAGTGACTCCAGACTCACAGCAATTCAGTTGTCTCTTAACTGCCCTCAGAAGGGGCTTTGGGGGTGTAGGTGGTTCAAGAGAAGAGAGATCAATAAATTGAAAGGGAAAACTCAAGGCAATGGAGAAGTGTAGCGATTTGGGTAAAGACAAGCAGAATGGGGACATGAAGGAACAGACAGTTTTTTAAAAATGAAACCCAGTACATCAGAGAATAAAGGTCCATGCAAGGAATAGTAGTAAAAAATAAAATTAAAGGCTCTTATCTGAATGCACAAAGCATTCTTAAGAGATGAACTAGGAGCACAAATAGAAATAAGTTGTTTCAATCTAACCATCATTACAGAGACATGGTCACAAGGTGGTCAAGTTTAGGGAATAAATATTCCAGGGTACATATTTTGAAAAAGACATGCAGTATGGAAAAGGAGTAGCAGCCCTGATAGTAAAAGAAAACATAGGAAAGTAGTAAGAAAGGATCTTGGTTCAGAAGTTCAGGAAATAAGATCAGAACGGGTGGAAATTTAGAATAACAATGGTCAGAAAATGCTGGCAGAAGTAGTTCATAGACCTCAACAGTAGTTTATATGGTTGGGCAGAGCATTAAGCAAGAAATAATTGGGGCTTGTAACAAAAGCAATTTCATAACCTTGGGGTACTCCACATAGACTGGTCAATTCAAATTAGCAAAGGTAGTCTGGAAGATGAGTTTGCAGAATTTGTTTGAGATAGTTTCCTAAAACAATATGTTGTGATCTAGAATTGTGCAATGAGACAGGTTTAATTAGAAATCTCAAAGATCCGCTGGGGAAAAAGTGATCATAATACAATTGAATACCATATTAAGTTTCAGAGCAACATACTCCAGTCCCATACAAGAATATTAAACTAAAACCACGCCAATTACATAAGCGTGAGGGGACAGCTGGATAAGGTTAATTGGGTAAGTAGACTAAAAGGCACAGAGGTAAATAAACAGTAGGAGACATTTTTTAAAAAATCAAAATGTTCAACAAAAATACATTCCACTGAAAAACAAAAACTCAGTGACAAAGGTCCATCCATGGCTTATTAAGGAAGACATTAGGTTAAAAGAAGAGGCTTAGAATGAGCAAAGAATATTAGGGAAGCTGAGGATTGGGAGAGTTTTAGTAAGCAAAAGGCAATTAAAACATTGATCAAAAGGGAAGAGAGTAAACTAGCCAGGAAAACAAATACGATAAGAACTTTTACGAGTGTATAGAAAGGAAGCACAGTAGCCAAAATAAGCATTGATCCCTTAGCAGCAGAAGCAGAAGAAATTATCATGGGGGATGATGAACTAGCAGAGATGTTGAACAAATATTTTGTGTCTGTCTTTGTAATAGGAGAAATAAATTACATATTAGAAATAGAGGTAATCCAGGGGTTCAAGAAAGTAGCTTATGATAGCAACTAGGGATGGGTAATAAATGCTGGCCTTGCCAGTGATGCCCACATCCTATGAACAGATAAAATAAATCTACAGATGAAAGCATCACAAGTGGAGGCAAAGCTAGATTACAGGAGGCAAAGACACTGCCGACAATGAGACAAAGCAAAGCAGAGAGAAAACATCTGAAAACATAACTGAAGAATTAGGAATTTCATAATTATGAGTGCCCTGGTTTTAGCTTTCAACCCTCTACACTCACCCCACCCTGCACCCACCGCCAAAGGGTAAAAGAAAAGGGGGCAGGGGCAGGCACAGGAACTGGGGAGAAAATGGAAATTACCTCATTCGTGAGAGATTTCTGTGGTCCCAAAGTTAAGGAGGTATCGAGGAGGGATTTGATGTGGAGGGTATAGAAGGTGCAGAAATCAGGGGAAATTTGGGTGGAAACTGAAGCTAAAAGATGACAGGTGGAAGCTGAAGTTAGAGGATATGACAATTTCTAGTGTGAAAACTGAAGGAAGATAGGAGCCTTGAGATTTGGTAAAAAAGGTGCCTGTGGATGGCAAATAACTAAGATCTTCAAGGGCGGTGCAAAGACTGACAGTATGTTGTGAGAAATTTAGAAGCATAATGTCAGAGGACTACAAGAATAACCTAAGTGGAAACATAGCAAGAAAAGCCACATCAGCAGTTCATGTGCACAAGAAATCAGATGCAAACTTGGTTTGGGAACACTTCTAGAGACTGGTCAGGATTTACCCATCTGGCCTATTTCTGGAGGGGAATTTGGACCGACTAATGCCACTTGAGCTGCTGCACTGACTGCCACCAACAAGACATTTACAATGTTTAACATTTAAAATATGTGGCTGCAGAGTTAACGTTTCAGGTCAAGGACTGTTCTTAGTTCTGAGGAAAGGTCCTTGACTTGAAACGTTAACTCTTTCTCACTCCACTCCACAGATGCTGCCAAATCTGCTGAGTATTTACAGCATTTTCTGTTTTAATTTCAGATTTCCAACATCTGCAGTATTTTGCTTGTTTTGTATTTTAGATGTTAATTGGGCAGAATCTTAACTCATATCAAAGTCAAAAGCATGTAGTGCCCTCTACTGCAGATCTGGGACCTGTGTGAACTGTGCAAACAGCAGTGTCTCCCTTCAACCAGAGATTCAAACATCCTTATTCCGACATGCAGAGTCTAAACCAGGAAATGCAAGTTAGAATATTTAGTTCAATGCAAAATCAAAGTCACAAATTGCATCCTATGTGACTGTGACAAAGGTAAACTATCCTTCATCCTTCTTGACTTATCCACAGCCTTTGACACAATTCACTACACTATCGTCCTACAATGTCTCTCCACTATCGTACAGCTGGTTAAGACTGCTCTCACCCGATTCCATTCTTATCTATCTAATCGTATTTAGGGAAACACTGCAATGTCTTCTCTTTCTGCTCCTGCACCGTTACCTCTGGTGTCCCCCAGTGATCTATCCTTGATCCCCTTCTATTTATCATCCAGGTGCTGTGCCTAGCGACATCATCCAAAGCCAGCATTAGCTTTCATAAATATGCTGATGATGCCCACCTCTACCTCACCACCACCTCTCTCGATTCCTCCACTGTTGCTGAATCACCAGGCTGCTTATCTGATATCCAGCACTGGATGAGCAGGAATTTCCTCCAATATTGGGAACACGCAAGCCACTGCTTTCAGTACCCACTCCAAACTCTGGTCTCTTGCTACAGACTCCATCCCTCTCTCTGGCAACAGTCAGGCTAAACCAGTCTGTTCACAATCTTGGTGTCATATTTGATCCCGAGATGAGCTTCCAACAAATTATTCATGCCATCACTAAGACCGTCTATTTCCACCTCTGACATCATCTAACTCATTTTCTGTTGAAACCATCAATTATGCCTTTATTACCTCTATACTTGACTATTCTAATACATTGCTGGCTGGTCTCCCATATTTACCCTCCATAAACTTGAAGTCATCCAAAACTCTGCTGCTCACGTCTTAACTTGGACGAAGTCCCATTCACCTATCAGCTCTGTGCCTACTGACCTATATTTGCTCCCCATCAAGCAAAACTGTGATTTTAATCTTCTCTTCCCTGTTTTCAAATCCCTTTGTGGTTTTGTTTGTCTCTAAGCTCCTCCAACTCCATAACCCTGTAAGGTATCTGCACTCATCTAATTCTGACCTTGAGTATCTTCGATTGGTAGCCATGCCTCCAGTTGTCCAGACCCCAGGTCCTGGAATTCCCTCCTGACATCTCTCTAATTCGCTTTTCTCCTTTATAAAACTCCTTAAAACATACCTCCTGGACCAAGCTTTCGATCACCTGATCTAATATCCCTGTATGTAGTTCATAGTCTTATTTTGTTTTACAATGCCGCAGTGAAGCACTTTGGGATGTTTTATAAAATGGTAGGACATTTTGAAAATATTAATATCTGAAGGAACGAGATTCCACGTTTGCAAAAATAAATTTTCAGTGTCAGCAGGACTGACAAGCCTCAACTTGATCTGTCCTATAAGTGGGCAAGAGCCACAACTTTACACCCTTCATGTATTTCAATGTCTGGTCTCCAAGATACTGATGTATTGAAGCTTATTGAAGATAGTGAACCCGAAGGAGAGTCATATTGGACACCCTCCACTGATACTGCCAGACCTGCTGAGATTTTCCTGCCACTTTCTATTCTCAAGCTGCCATGAGCTAGAATTTGAATTAGAGTTCTCTAGATTATTAGTCTAGTGACATAACTACTTTGTTATCATGCTTCTTTTACTGCAATTAATGCCGGAAACATATACTGTACCTTATTAAACCCTTCTTTACTGTCTGTATCAATGTTCCATGAACTTAGCCGCTCATTCCAGATCAGCTCTTCCTCCTTCTGTCTCCATTCATCTTCTTTCTGTTTAAGCTCCCAGAATTCAGTCTGTGCTTTGGCCCGCTCTTGTTCCAAAGATTCAGAATTGTGCAGTTCCAAATCGCAAAGTCTCTGCTGGGCTTCAGCGAGCCTCCACCTACATTCCATTGTCCTCTTCACCAATTCTTGCTGCTTGTGACAAACGCTGTCTACTCCACCCATGTAAACCTAGGATTTTGTAGGCATCACAGATTAACAACATCAAAAGACAGTGAGACCTAAATTGAACAATACAGAACCATACAATTTTACAGCACAGATTATGATCATTTTGACCATCATGCCTATACCAGCTATCTGAAATAAAGAAAATAACCTCAGGGTGTCCCAAAGTGCTACACAGACAATGAAATACTTCTAAAGTATAGTCATGGTTGTAATGTAGGAAATGCAGCAGTAAATTTGCAGAAAAGATCCCACAAACAGTAATACAATAATGACCACAATCTGCTTCACTGATGTTGGTCAAGGGATATATGTTGATCAAGACACTGGTGATAACTCCCCTGTTATTCTTCAAATAGTGCTGAGAGTTTTTCACGTCCACTCAGAGATGGCAGTCTAGTCTAGTTTTAGCAGACAGATAGGAACACTAGCACCTGAAAGTTCCCCTCCAAGCCATTCACCATCCGAACTTGGAAATATATTGCCATTCCTTCACTGTCACTGGGTCAAAATTTATGGAACTCCTTCCCCATTAGCAGTGTGGGTATACCTACACCTCATGGACTGCAGCGGTTTAAGAAAGCAGCTCACCATCACCTTCTCTAGGACAATGATGGATGGGCAATAAATGTCGGTCTAGCCAGCGCGCTAACATCCCATGAATGAATTTTTAATAAAAAAAAGGGGGGGAGGGGGGGGAGTCATGCTAAAACTTTGCAAATTAATGATTTGGCCTTGGCTGGAGTATAAACAACTCTGGGCATCACACTTTAGGAAGGATGCCATGGCTTTGGAGAGAATACCGAGGAAGTTTACTAGAATGGTACCAGGGATGAGGGTCTTCAGTTATCTGGAGAGACTGGAGAAGCTAGGGTTGTTCTCCTTACACCGGAGAGGTTGATGGGAAATCTCAGAGGGGTATTCAAAATTGAGGGGCTTTGATAGTTTCTCTGTACTTGCTCTGTTTCCTCTGGCAAGTGAGTAAGTAACTAGTGGCCATAACAAAAGAACTCAAGGGAAGTGAAATTTTTTTTCACACAAAAGATTAAGATCTGGAACACATGATCTGAAAGTGTGGTGGAATCAGATTCCAAATTAACTTTCAAAAGGCAATTCAACATGTACTTTGAAGCAAACCAATTTTCAGGGTTATGGGGGAGAAAGCTGGATTGGGAGAGTAAATTGGATAGCTCTTTTCAGAGACAGCACAGGCATGATGAGCTAGTGTCTCAATCTTGACCTGCTAATGACCAACTGTAGAATCTAATTTAACAGAAACAATGTTAAGGCTTCAGAATGCACTGGTTAGACACTAAATAGTGGAAGGGAGTTAGGAGAGCAAATATGTAGACAGATTTCTGAGTGCAAAAACAATAGGGCAGTAATTGTTAGGGACTTCTACTACCCTAATATCAATTGGGATATGAACAGTATGAAGGGGAAGAGGATGCAAAATTCTTGAACTGCATTCAAGAGAACTTTTTTAGCCAGCGCCTAACAAGTCCAACGAGAGGGGGCACAATTCTAGATTTAGTCTTGGGAAATGAAGCTGGGCAAGTGGATGAAGTAGCAGTGGAGACCATTTTGGAGATAGTTACGATGATATAGTTAAATTTATCATTATTATGGAAAAGGACATAGATAGAACAGGGGTAAAAGTTCTAAACTGGGGAAGACAAATTTTACGAAGCTGAGAGGTGAACTGGCGAGTGGATTGGATACAGCTATTAGAAGGAATAACTATGTCAAATCAGTGGGAGGCATTCAAAGGCGAGATTCTACAGGCACAATGTAGACATATCCCCAAAGGAAAAGGGTGATACTGCCAAATCTAGAGCCCCTTGGTTATCCAGAAACATACAGGCCAAGATAAAGCAGAAAAGGAAAGTTTATGACAGCCACAAAAGACTTAATACTGTAGAAAGCCTAGATGAGCATAGAAAGTTCAGGGTGAAATAAAAATGGAAATTAGGAAAGCAAAAAGAGGATACGACAAAATATTGGCAAGTAAAATCAAAGAAAATCCTAAGATGTTTTACCAGGACATTATGAGCAAGAGAACAACTAAGGAAAAGGTAGGGCCTATCAAAGATGTGCATAACTTGTGGGTTGATGCAGAAGATGTGGGCAAGGTTCTCAATGAGTACTTTGTCTCTGTTTTCACTAAGGAGAGGGATGATGCAGGATTCTAGTTAAAGAGGAGGAGTGTGAAATATTAGATACAATAAGCATAGTGAGAGGAAGTACTGGGGAACTGGCATCCTTGAAGGTGGATAAATCACCAGGGCCAGATTGTTTGTTTCCCAGCCTGTTGAAGGAAGTCAGGGAGGAAATAGCAGGTACCCTGAGAATAATTTTCCAACCCTCACTACATAAAGGCGAGGTCCGTGAACATTGTACCATTATTTAAAAAGGTTGCGAGGGATAGGCCAGAAAATTATAGGCCAGTCAGTCTGGTGGTGGGCAAATTATTGGTAACAATTCTGAGAGACAGGATAAACTGTCACTTAGAAAGGCATGGATTGATCAGGGATAGTCAGCATGGTTTTGTTAGGGAAAGATCATTTCTTACTAACTTATTATAATTTTTTGAGGAAGTAACAAGGAGGATTGATGAGGGTAATGCAGTAGATGCTGTCTACATGGATTTCAGAAAGGAATCTGACAAAGTCCCACATGGCAGACTGGTCAGGAAAGTGAGATCTCATGGGATACAGGGGAAGGTAGCGGGTTGGATCCAAAATTGGCTCAGTGACATGAAACAAAGGGTAATGGTCGATGGGTGTTTTTGCAAATGGAAAAGAGTTTCCAATGGTGTCCCACAGGGTTCAGTATTGGGGCCCATGCTGTTTGTTGCATATATTAAGGATTTAGGCTTAAGTGTGGGAGGCATGATTGGGAAATTCATTGATGACACAAACATTGATCGTGTAGTTGATAGCGAAGAGGACAGCTGCCGACTCCAGAATGATATCAATGGTTTGGTTGAGCGGGTGGACAAGTAGCAAATGGAATTCAATCCAGAAAAGTTTGAGGTAATGCATCCGGGGAGGGCAAATAAAGTAAGGGAATACTCAAAAAAAGGGAAGCTTTTGAGAGGGGTTGAGATAGGTGTGAGACCTTGGAATGCATGTCCACAGGTTCTTGAAGGTGTCAGGGCAGGTAGAGGTGGTGGTCAAGAAAGCATATGAAATGCTTTCCTTTATTGGGTGAGATATTGAATACAAAAGCAGGGATGTAATGATGGAACTGTATAAAACACTGCTTAGGCCACAGCTGGAATTGTGTACACAGTTCTGGTCGCCAAATTAGAGGAAGGACATAATTGCTCTGGAGAGAGTACAGAGGAGATTTACAGGAATGTTGCCGGGGCTTGAAAATTGTAGCTATGAGGAGAGATTGGATAGGCTGGGGTTGTTTTCCTTAGAACAGAGGTAGCTAAGGGGTGACCTAATTCAGGCGTACAAAATTATGAGGGGCCGAGAGGGGTGGACAGGAAAAACTTGCTTCCCCTTACTGAGAGGCCAATTACCAGGGGGCATAGATTTATGGTGATTGGTAGAAGGATTAGGGGGCACATGAGGAAAAACTTTTTCACCCAGAGGGTGGTGGGTGTCTGGAATTCACTGCCTAAGTTGGTGGATGATGCTGAAACGCTCAACTCATTTAAAAAAGGTACCTGGATCTGCATCGGAAGTGCTGTAATCTGCAAGGCTACGGGCCAGGTGCTAGAAACTGGCATTAAAATGAGCAACTAGTTTCTTCTCTTTTTGGCCAGCGCAGACATGTTGGACTGAAGGGCCTCTTTCTGCACCATAACTTTTCCATGGTTCAAAGTACTGTACCACAAAAATGTATACTTGTGTTAAATTTTGTACATCGACCTCAGGGAAAATAAAGGCCTTGAAGCAGATTCACCAGAATGAAATAAGGGTGTAGAGGGGAATGTTATGAGGACATGTTGCATAAACTTGGTTTATTTCCCTTGAGTTTAGAGTATTAACAACAGTAATAAAACATAGAAGGCTGAAACTTACTAGCCATGCCTTTTTTTTTGAGGGGCAGAGGAATAGGTTCCAAAACTATTATTCTGAGAACCAAAATGTGGAAACAAGGAGGTAAGACTAGAATTAAGTGCAGTGTACAACTTGTATGGTAAAGGTGTATGGTAGTGTAGTGGTTGTGTTACCGGACTACAAGCCGGATCGATTAAGAACATAAGAAATAGGAGCAGGTGGCCATTCAAGCCCCTCAAGCCTGCCCCGCCATTCAGTAAGATCATGGCTGATCTGCTCCAGGCCTCAACTTCTCTTTCGTGCCAGCTCCTCATAGCCTTGAGCTCCCCGATATTTTAAAAATCTATCTTAAATACTTCCAATGATCTAGCCTCCTCAGCTCTGAGGTAGAGAATTCCAGGCATTCATTACCCTCAGTGAAGAAATTCCTTCACATCCTAGTTTTAACAGAGTGCCCCCTTATTCTGTAACTATGTCCCCTAGTTCAAGATTCCCCCGCGAGTGGGAACATCTTTTCACTATCTACCCTGTCAAGCCCCTCAGAATCTTGTATGTTTCAATAAGATCACCCCTCATTCTTCTAAACTCTAAACGAATAAAGGCCTAACCTGTTTAGCTGTTCTTGATAAGTCAATCCCTTCATCCCAGGAATCAGCCCAGTGAAACTCTTTTGAGCTGCCTCCAATGCCAGTATATCCTTTCTTAAATACGGAGTCCAAAACTGTACACAGAACTCCAGGTGCGGCCTCACCAACACCCTGTACAGTTGTAACAAGACTCCCCTATTTGTAAACTCCAAACCCCTAGCAATACAGGCCAACATTCAATTTGCCTTCTTAATTACTAGCTGTACCTGCATGTCAACCTTTTATGTTTCATGCACAAGAACACCCAGATCCCTCTGTGCTGCATTTTATTATAATATCCATTTTGATTTTTCCTACCAAAGTGCATGACCTCACCTTTCCTACATTAAACTCCATCTACTAAGTTTTTGCCCACTCACTCAACCTGTCTATACCTCCTTGCAGATTCCTTATGCCCTCATCACAACATGCCCTCCCACCTATTTTTGTATCAGCAGCAAATTTGGATACATTACACTCTGCCCCCTCCTCCAAGTCATTAATATAGATAGTAATAATTGAGGCAATATGACTGATCCTTGTGGCACTCCACTAGTTACGTCTTTCCAATCTGAAAAAGACCCATTAATCCTGACTCTCTGTTTTCTGTGTGTTAACCAATCATCAATCCACGCTAATACATTACCCCTAATACCATGAGCTCCTATTTTGTGGAATAACCTTTTATGTGGCACCTTATCGAATGACTTCTGGAAATCCAAATACACTACATCTACAGTTCCCCTTTATCAACTCTGCTTGTTATATCCTCAAAGAACTCTAACAAATTTGTCAAACATGATTTCCCTTTCACAAAACCATATTGACTCTGTTTGATTGTGTTAAGCTTTTCTAAGTGACCGGCTATTTCTTCCTTAATAATGGACTCCAGGATTTTCCTAACAAGAGATGTTAGGCTGACTGACCTGTAGTTTCCTGCTTTTTGTCTCCCTCCCTTCTTGAACAAGGGCGTCACATTAGCAGTTTTCCAATCTGCTGGGACCCTCCCGGAATCCGGTGAGTTCTGGAATATTTCGACCAATACCTCCACTAGCTCTGCAGTCACTTCCTTTAAAACCATTGGATGCAGGCCATCAGGTCCTGGCAACTTGTCTGCCTTTAGTCCCATTAATTTGTCAAATACTTTGCCCCTTGTGAGAAAGGCTGTTACAAGATCTTTCCTCCCATTAGCTCCTTGCTTATCTGATATCTTTGGAATGTTTATAATGTCCTCCACCGTGAAGACCAATGTAAAATATTGGTTTAAATTATCTGCCATTTCCCTGTTCCCCGTTATCAATTCTCCAGTCGCATCCTCCAAGGGTCCCCCGCTCACTTTAGCTACTCTTTATTCACCTGTAGAAGCTCTTGCTGTTTTTATATTTCCTGCCAATTTACTTTCATAATCAACATTCTCTCTCTCTATAAGCTTTTTAGTCGTCCGTTGCTGGTTCCTAAAAAATTCCCAATCCTCTGGCTTAGCATCAGTTTTCGCTG
Organism: Cetorhinus maximus; assembly: GCF_964194155.1. NCBI lineage: Eukaryota > Metazoa > Chordata > Chondrichthyes > Lamniformes > Cetorhinidae > Cetorhinus > Cetorhinus maximus. The sequence continues at coordinate 144,725,528 of NC_135880.1, forward strand.
CTTTGTATGCCTTAGTATTTGATTGGATACTCTCCTTGCTTGCCTTTGTTAACCACAGCTGGTTCATCCTTCTCATCAAGTCCATCTTTTTGACTGGAATAAATTTTTGCTGAGTGTTATGGATTATCTGCTTAAATGTCTGCCACTGCTCATCCACTGGCCTTCCCTTTAGTCTATTTTCCCAGCCTGCTTTAGACAATTCTTTCTTCATACCTCTAATTGCCCTTATTTAAGTTGAATACACTGGTTTGAGATCTGATGTGCTCGCTCTCAAACCGAATTTGAAATTCTACCATGTTGTGATTGCTACCCCGTAAAGGATCCTTAACTACAAGATCTCTTTTTAATCCTACCTCATTACACATTACTAGATCTAAAATAGCCTGTTCCCGGGTAGGTTCTGCAACGTAGTGCTCTAAGAAATAATCCCTGATGCATTCGACAAATTCATCTTCCATGTTACCCCTGCCAATCTGATTTGCCCAGTCAATATGCAGATTGAAATTACCCATGACAACTGTAGCGCTCTTCTTACACACCTGCATTATTTCCCAATTTATACTTTGTCCTACAGTGAGGCAACTCTTCGGGGGCCTATAGACGACTCCAACCCGTGACTTCTTCCCCTTGCTATTCCTTATATCTATCCAAACTGATTCCACATCACGAGCTATTGCACCTATATCACCACTCACCACTGCACTGATACCTTCCTTTATTAACAAAGCTGCCTCACCTCCTTTTCCTTTTTGCCTATTTTTCTAGAATACCATTGAATATTGAGTTCCCAGTCTTGGTCAACTGCAACCATGTCTCTGTAATAGCTATCAAGTTATATCCATTTATTTCTATTTGTGCTGTCAACTCATCTATCTTGTTATAAATGCTGTGTGCAATCAGATAAAGAGCCTTAAGCTTTGACTTTTTACCATAATTACTCATTCTGGTTCTAATTTCTGCTGCACTGTTCTGCTTATATTTTCTGTCCCTCCCTGTCACACTTTATCGTTTGCCTCTTCACTACGCTGCACCTCTGCTCTCGTTTATTTTTGATTTTCTAAACTTCCCTTCAATTGAACCCTCTCCCGCACTAATTAGTTTAAAGCCCTATCTACAACCCTAGTGATACGATTCGCCAGGGCACTGGTCTCAGCGTGGTTCAAATGAAGCCTGTTTGCAGATATAAAAATTGGCCATGTGGTTGATGATGAAGTGAGCTGTTGACTGCAGCAATATATCAATGGACTGTTTAGGTGGGTAGAAAAGTGGCCAATGGAATTCATCCTGGAGAAGTGAGAGGTCATGCATTTGTGGAAGGCAAGCAAAGCCATGGAATACACAATAAATGGTAGGGTACTGAGAAGGAACAGAGGGATCTTGGAGTGCTTGTCTGCAGATCCCTGAAGGTACATGTAGTATGCCATCTTATCTACATGTTTTCCTTTATTGACTGAGGCATAGAGTCTAAAAGCAGAGGGGTTATGCTAGAACTATATAGAATATAGTTGGGCTGAATCTAGAGTACTGTGTCTAGTTCTGGCCACAGTAAGGATCTGATCACTAGAGAGGGTACAGAGGAAATGAGGATGTTGCCAGGATTGGAGAACTTCAGCCACGAGGAAAGATTTGATAGGCTGGGTTGTTTTATTAATTAAAGTTTTTATTTTTGATCAACTTTGATTTTTAACTAATTAGTTGATCTAGTTTAAGTCATAAGTAAATTAAATTTTTACTTCCAACTTACGCTACTGCCTGTCCTGGTGTTCGGTCCTTGTTGAATTTTTTTTGAAACTCTGTACCGTGCTCAAACTCCAGGCTGTTTTTTTTCCCTCTGTCGCTGTGCCCTCGGCCCTGATATTTGAATGGCTCGATGTGTGACCCAATTCGGCCTTTGGTTCAACTCAGCCTGTACGGGACTGTCAGTTTGATAACAGTGACAGTGCACTTTTTGTCTTCTAACCAAAAATGAAAGAGTGATATTTCTCATACTATGTAGAGTATAAGACCTTGCAGCAGTACTTAAAAAAGCAAGCCAGGTTACCTTAAACATGCAAATTGTACAACGTTACTTTTTATTACCAGCTGAAAATGGAGTCCAGACATGCTGTGCAGTGCAAGAATGATGTCAGCAAGACATGTATCGTGTGCTATGCGTCCTGACATTATTGACCTGCTCTTTGGTTATGAAAATGATGGATGTTTAAGTGTTTTTACCAATTAACTGTCTCTCACCACAAAGTAACTGAAAATTTGCAAATGCCTCTTAATAATTTGGAACAAGGCAGATCAGTGGATCAGATTTTTTAAAGTTGACTTCTACTTCACTTGGTACAAGATTTGATGTGTGGCACGTAGGGCATAACCTTTGCTCTTTCAGAAGTGCTTCTCATGACGTGCTAGGGCTGAGCAAAGTGTCCTACTGGAGATTGCGTGCACGTCACCTTTTCCATAGATATATTGGGGAAAGGGCATCTTATCTTTCATAATATTGGCACGCCTTGCAAAGTTGGGAGCACTACCATTTTGCAGACAACCAAAAATACGAGGACTTCAGTCCTTTGCAATCACTGTTCATTTGATTAGCACAGCTCTCCCAGACAGCTGAAAAACTAATGGAAGAGCAGAATATTCATTCTCTGCCATTAGATATGAGAGATGATACCTGATCTTAGGGGGTTAAATTTTACTTGTATTCCCACTATTATAGAACATTGACGGGTGATCTGATCCAAGGATTAAAAGGATTCAATGCAATTGATATGAAAAAAGTTTCTCTGGGAGAATTCAGAACAAGGGGGGCAAATTCTTACAAACTGAAGTTCGGCCATCCAGGAACAAACAGGAAGCATATTTTCACACTTTTGGTAGAAATCTTAAAGTCTCTTCTCCCATCTGTCTAAGGCACCTTGGCGAGCTCCTGCTGTACAGTAGATGGTACACACTGCTGCCACTGTGTGGAAGGAGTGAATGTTTGTGGATGGGGTGCCAATAAAATAGGCTTTGTCCTGGATGGTGTCAAGCTTCTCGAGTGTTGTTGGGAGTATTCAACACCCCTAATTACAAAGCCAAGTAAATCAGACACTTTCTTAACTGCTTTATAAACTTGCCACCTTAAACAACTTATGAATACTCGCCCCCCAGTGCTCTCTGCTCTTGCAACCCTTCAAAACAGCATAGATTGAAAACATAAGGAAAAGGAGGAGTACACCATTTAGCCCCAAACTTGCTCGGCCATTCAACACATTCATGGCTGATGTCTTGCTTCAACTCCACTTTTCGCCCACTCCCCATATCCCTCGATTCTCTGAGACACCAAAAATCTGACTATCACAGTCGTAAATATATTCAATGATGGAATATCCACAACCCTCTGAGGTTGAGAATGCTAAAGATTCACACCCTTTGAGAGAAGAAATTTCTCCTCATCTCATGCCTAAATGCTCCTTATCCTGAGGCTGTGCCTCCAGGTTCTAGACCTCCCAGCCAGGGGAAACAACCTTTGTCTACCCTGTCAAGCCCCTTCAGAACCTTGTATGTTTCAACAAGTTCAACTCTCATCCTTTTAAACTCCAGACAGTATAGGCCCAATTTACTCAGCCTCTCATCATAGGATAACCCTCTCATTCCAGGAACCAATCTTGTAAACCTTCTCTGTACCATCTCTAGTGCAAGTACATCCTTCCTTAAATATGAGGACTAAAACTGCACACGGTATTCTAGATGTGGTCTCACCAAAGACCTTAACACTGTATCAAGACTTCCTTAATCCCATACTCCAATCCCCTTGCAATAAAGGGCAGAATGTCATTTGCTTTCCTAATTAGCTCTGTACACCTTCAGTGGCGGAGGTAATATTTTCACCTGTATGCCAGTCTGTAAACAATATATCTCAAAAACTCGCGGACGACTCTCAAAAAACCTTGGCACACAGATAGGGTAGGGCCCAAGGAAGAGAGGGAGTGGCAGTGGTGTAGTGGTAATGTCACTGGACTAGTAATCTAGAGGCCCGGGCAATTGATCTAGGAACAGGGGTTTGAATGCGCCCTCGGCAGCTGGTGGAATTTAAATTCTGATAAGAAATCAGGAATTTAAAAAGCTAGACTCAGTTAGTGACCATGAAACCACTGTCGATTGTTTCATGGTGAACCATCTGGTTCACTAATGTCCTTTAGGGAAGGAAATCTGCTGTCCTTATCTGGTCTAGCCTACGTGTGACTCCAGACCCATAGCAATGTGGTTCACTCTTAAGTGCCCCATGAAATGGCCTAGAAAGTCATTCAGGTGTAGCAAACCCCTACGAAGTCTACAAAAAGGAATGAAAGCAGCCAGATCACTCGCCATTGACCTAGGCACCGGAAATGACAACGGCACACCCAGCCCTGTCGACCCTGTAGTCCTCCTTATTAACATCTGGAGGGTAGGTTTGTGCCAAAATTGTCTTTAGGCTGTCCCACAGACTAGTCAAGCAACAGCCTGACATAGTCACACTCGTGAAATCATACCTTATAGATCATGTCCCAGATACCACCATCACCATCCCTGGGAATGTCCTGCCCCACCGACAGGACAGATCCAGCAGAGGTGGTGGCACAGTGGTATACAGTCGGGAGGGAGTTGCCGTGGAAGTTCTCAACATCGACTCTGGACCCCATGAAGGCTCATGGCATCAGGTCAAACATGGGCAAGGAAACCTCCTGCTGATTACCACCTACCATCCCCCACCCTCAGCTGATGAATCAGTGCTCCTCCATGTTGAACACCACTCGGAGGAAGCACTGAGAGTAGCAAGGGCGTAGAATTTACTCTGGGCAGGGGACTTCAATGTCCATCAAGAGTGGCTTGGTAGCACCACTACAGACCGAGCTGGCCGAGTCTTAAAGCTAGGCTGGGGTCTGTGGCAGGTGGTGAAGGAACCAAGAGGGAAAAACATACTTGACCTCACCGTCGCCAATCTACCAGTCACAGATGTATCTGTCCATGACAGTATTGGTAGGAGTGACCACCGCACAGTCCTTGTGGAGACAAAGTCCTGTCCTCATATTGAGGATACCCTCCATCATGTTGTGTGGCGCTACAACTGTGCTAAATGGGATAGATTTCAAACAGATCTAGCAATTCAAAACTAGGCATCCATGAGGCACTGTGGGCCATCAGCAGCAGCAGAATTGTACTCAAACACAATCTGCAACCTCATGGCCCGGCATAACCCCCACTCTACCATTACCATCAAACCAGGTGATCAACCCTGATTCAATGAAGAGTGCAGGAGGACATGCCAGGAGCAGCACCAGGCATATCACAAATGAGGTGTCAACCTGGTGAAGCAATCCCACAACAAACAGATCAGATCAAAGATTTGCAGTCCTGTCACTGTGAATGGTGGACAATTGAAGAACTCACTGGGGGAGGCGGCTCCACAAATATCCCCATCCTCAATGATGGGGGAGCCCAGCACAGTGCAAAAGACAACGCTTGCTCTCAAGAAGCTGGTGGTGAGCTGCCTTTTTGAACCGCTACAGTCCCCGTGGTGTAGGCAGACACACAGTGGTGTTAGGGAGGGAGTTCCAGGGTTTTAAACCAGCAACAGTGAACAAACAACAATATAATTCAGGATGGTGAGTGTCTTGGGGGAGGTGGGGTTCGATTCCAGGTAGTGGTGCTCTCATGTATCTGCTGCCCTTATCCTTCTAGATGGTAGCGGTCATGAGTTTGGAAGGTGCTGCCTAAGAAGCTTTGAAGAGTTCCTGCAGTGCATCCTGTAGATGCTACACACTGCTGCCACTGTTCATGGAGGGAGTGAATGTTTGTGGATAGGGTACCAATCAAGTGGGCTGCTTTGTCCTGGACGGTGTCAAGCTTCTTGAGTGTTGTGGGAGCTGCACTCATACAGGCAAGTGTGAAGTATTCCATCACACTCCTGACTTGTGCCTTGTAGATGGTGGACAGGCTTTGGGGAGTCAGGAGGTGAGTTACTCGCCACAGGATTCCTAGCCTCTGACCTGCTCTTGTAGACCAGTATTTATATGGTTAGTCCAGTTCAGTTGCTGGTCAATGGTAACCCCCCCAGGATGTTGATAGTGAGGGATCCAGCAATGGTAACGCCAGTGAATGTCAAGGGGCGGTGGTTAGATTCTCTCTGCATATATTCGTTCCTTGAATATTAGCCATTTCCTATCCAACATCATGCCTTTTAATGAAGTTCCCCCATCTATCTTCGCCAATTCACACCTCATATCTTTGCAGTTTCCTTTGTTTAGATTCAGGACCCTAGTGTCGGATTGGATTACGTCACTTTCCAACCCAAGGAAGAATTCTATCATGTTATGGTCACTGTTCCCTAAAGGACCCTGCACAACAAGATTAATGAACACCTTCTCATTGCGCAAAACCAAATCTAGGATAACCTGTCCACTAGTTGGTCTAAAAAAACTGTCGTACACGCTCCAGGAATTCATCCACCACAGTATTACTTGTAATTTGGTTTGCCCAGTCTATATGTAGATTAAGATCACCCATGATTACTGTGGAACCCTTGTTACATGCATCTCTAATTTCCTGTTTAATACTGTCCCCTACCTTACCACTACTGCTTGGAGGACTATAGACAACACCCACTAATGCTTTCTGCTCCTTGTTGCTTCTTAGCTCCACCCAGATTGATTCCACATCTAGATTTTCTGAGCCAATGTTCTCTCTCACTATTGCACTGATTTCATCCTTAACTAACATGCCACCTCCTTTTCCTTTTTGCCTGCCCTTCCTAAATATCGAGTACCCTTGGATATTCAGTTTGCAGCCTTGGTCACCATGTTGTGCCTGTATGCTAATTTTTTGTGTTCCTTCTATGAATACACCCAAGTCCTTCTAAACATCAATATTTATAACAATCACACCTTTTAAAAAATATTCTGTTCTATTCTTACTATCAAAATGATAATTACAATTCCCCACATCATACTCCACTTGCTACCCATTTGTGTACTCTATATTCCATCTGCTACCTTGTTGCCCACTCAATTACAATTCCTCTCCTTGTTGTTTCCCCCAAAGTGCATCATTTCACACTTACCTGCATTAAATTGCAGCTGCCACATGTCTGCCTATTGCACTAAACTGTCTATGTTCTCTTGAAGACTACTACTATCCTTCTCACTATTTATTACATTGTGCATGATCATCCAAGTCCAGGTCATTTATATGAGAAAAGCAATGTTCCTAATACATACTTTTGGGAGAACACACTGTATACTTCCAGCCTGTCAGAAAAACATCCATTCACCATTACTCTCCATCTCTTATCCATTAACCAATTTCATACCCATGTTATCCCCATTCCTTTAATATCATTTCCTATAATTTGAATAAGTCTGTTATGCAGTACTTTATCAAATGCCTTCTGAAAGTCCATATATACATCTACGGCACACCTTCCATCAACCATCCCTGTTAAATGTTATGAGAAATAGAAGCAGGAGCAGACCATCTGGCCTGTCCCACCATTGAAGATGATCACAGCTGATCATCAACCTCAACTCTACTTTCCTACACTACCAGCATATTCCTCGATTCCCTTAGTACTCAAAAACCAGCAATCTCTGTCCTGCATAGACTCAATGACTGAGCATCCACAGATCTATGGGGAAAAGAGCTGCAAAAATTCAAAACCCAGTGAAGAAATGTCTCATCGCGGGCCTAAATGGCTGACTTATTGAGACCATGGCTTCTCCTTCTAGACTTGCCAGTCAGGGTAAACATCCTCCCAGCATCTAACAAATCCCTTAGGAGTTTATGTGTCATCAAATGGATCACCTTCTAGGTCATATTAAAAAAGAGAAACTTAATTTTTACGTAGAGCTTTTCACAAGCACCAGACAGCTCAAAGAACTGCACTGCTCAATGAAGTACTTTTGAAATGCTGTCACTGCTTTAATGTAAGAAACACTGGAGCCAATTTGCACACAGCAAACTCTCTCAAACTGTAATGTGAGAAAGAGTGCAAAATATGCTTTTTATAATGTTGATTGAAAGATCAATTTTGGCCAGGGCATGGGATAACTTCTTTGCCCTTCTTCAGAATAATGCCATGGGATCTTTTCTCCCTGAGGGGGCAAATGGGGCCTGAGTTTAACACCTCATCGAAAGATGGCACATCCAACAGTGCAGCACTCCCTGAACACTGCAGTTGAACTTGAACCAGGAACCTCGTGACTCGACAGGCGAAAGTGCTACCACAGCTGACACAAGACCTAGTTTACTCAATCATTCCTCATAAGACAATTTTCTCATTCTAGGAATCAATCTAATGAACCTTCAATGCATTCCCTCAAGGGAAAGTATATCCTTCCCTTGGGTAAAGAAACCAAATCTCCACGTGTGGTCACACTAAAGTCCAACTTAATTGCATCAAGATGTTTTTACTCATACTCCAATCCCTTTGCAATAAAGGATGACATACCATTTGCCTTCCTACTTGAATACTAAACCAGATACTGTCTTTGAAAGCTATTATCTCATTCCTCTGTCAGACTGTAATATTATAATCAGTAGTGACACCTACCACTGAATTTTGTCTCTTCCTTATCCCTCAAAAATGCATTGTAATCAGGAATGTTTAGTTCCCACCCTTACCCATGTACAAGCCAGGTGTCTGTTAGAGCCACTCCTTATGTGGCAACTTGTACCTGCAGCTCATCAACCTTATTTGTAACACTTCTTGCATTAACACAAGCATTCCAACACCATTTTGGAGCAGCCTCTTCCGCTCTCAACCCACCCTCTTGTCGACTCTCCCATTCCCGACTTTCCCGCTTGCTGCTTCCCTCTCCTGACCCCTCACTGTGAGCACGGGCTCTGGAGATAAGAGGCAACGGGCAGGAGAAGCAGCTTCGACTTGCAGGAGCTAAGATCTCTTCAAGTGGGTTTGTAACCAGCTTCACACCTCCTTGATCAGAAGCCTCCTGGTAACAGATTCCTGATACCGCCAATGAGACAAATTACACAACAATGCATTGAATATGTTTGGGACACCGGGCCAGGACACAAATGCTCTCCGACACAGTAAAACCATCGGGGCAGCAGTTTCTCTTAATTCATCTCCACTTGCACTATGGACATAGGAGCCGCTCCTGGAGGCTTTAAAACCCGGGCGGGGATGGAATGGGAGGTTTCTGATCAAGAAGGGGTGAAGCTGATCACAAACTCACTTGAAGAGAATTTAACCTCCTGTAAATTGAAGCTGCTCCTCCTGCCTTTCGCTGCTCCAGAGGCTGTAATCACAGCGAGGGTCCAGGTGAGGGAAGCAGCAAGCTGGAGAGTCAGGGCGGGGGGAGGGTGGGTGGGTCAGGGAGTGGGAAAGGCCACAAAGCCTGGAGGGTCGGCCGTGAGAGGGCAGGCTAGGGAGCTGGAAAGGGTGCAAATCCAAGGAATGGCAAGAGGGTGGGTTAGGGAGCAACAAAGGCCACGAAACGGAGGGTCGGCGAGAGGAAGGGGCTCAGCGACCAGAGGGTTAGAAGGTGGGATGCGAGGTGAGCAGGATCGGCAGCAAGTGAGAGGTGCTGCAAGTAGGAAATTACCATATTTCTTTTATATTTTTAAGTTTATTTTATTTTAAAAGTTATTTCATTTACCAATTACCAATATAGGAATTTGGCAATGTAAATTATTTCAACTTAAAGGCTATAATGTTTTTTCTTATGAGGAAGGTCCTAAAGAATCAAACTATAGCTTTTACATTAGTTTTAATGTATTGGTTTTAATGGAAAATGCTGATTCGCTCCAAGTTGTTTCACTTAAAGTTGTGATTTTCAGGAAGGTAACTGAAACTTTGAGAGGGGACCTACAGCTTTGCTTTCTTCCTCTACCTAATTTCTGCTCCTTCTACATTATTCTTTGTTCTGTGGCTGCCTGTCCTGTATAGCTATAAAACAAGGCCTAAATTATGTTTATATAGCTTGGTATCTTACATCGGTGCCTCCACATCCATTTTCACCCAAAGACTATACTTGATCTCCACTCCGTGTGTAATGCTGGGGAAAACTGAATGAAGTTTTATAAAGATTACAGTATAAATGTCAATGTCTACAGCAATATTCAATGGCAACTACAATACTAGGCACAGTGAAATACTTAGCACCAAATAACTTTTAAAATCTGTTAGCTATTTAAGTGGTTGACTTTGTAAAGTTATGGGGTAATCCTTACAGTCCATGCCTTCTATATTCTGCAAGTTTTCCATGTTAAAATTATTGAAGGGCAGGATGGCAAGCGCTCTCTTTTTTTTTCCAGAGACCAAGGTGTGACTGCAGCTCAGATACATAGCATCTTCCCCAGAAGGTAGTGGGTTATTAAATTTATTAAGGCTGAGCTAGATAGATTTTTGTTAGACAAGTGTGTCAAGGATTTTGGGGCGCAGACAGGAAAGTGGAGCTGAGACCACAACCAGATCAGCCATGATCTTACTGATTGGTGGAGCGGGGTCAAAGGGCCAAATGGCCTATTCCTGCTCCTAGGTCCTACACTTTCTACACACCTTGTCTCCCCTCTCTGCTGTTAAACTAATGTGGGGGGCAGCTCCAGAGTGTAAGCCCTCCCACAAATCTCCAATTAACCTCTCCAGAAGGATATTATTCCCTGTCCTTCTCAGGTGTAACCCACTCAGCTTGCACAGGTCCTCCCTCTCCCAGAAAACCCAATACCCATGAATCAGAAGTTCACTCTCCGGCATCACTTCTCTGTCCACTTCTATATTCACTAGTTCATGGGCATTGGGAGTAATGCAAAAATTTTTGCATTTGAGGTCCTGATCTTCAACTTTTTACTAGCTCCTAAAACTCTGACCTCAACCCTTTACTCCTATGCCATTGGATTCAACAATAACCACAACTTCAAACTCCTTTGTAGAACGTCCTTTCACCCTAAGACCAGAGACACAACACTAGTTACAATGCATTCAGGACGGATAGTGTGCTAACCAAGGATAATTTTACAGCTCTACAGAGGAACAAAAACATTGGAGGATTCAGAGACTGAGTCTATTTTGTTGGAGGATGAATGATGCTGTTATATGTAACTGGGTTACTAGTTACGAACTAATCAGCATCGCAGGCGTGCTGAAGAACAATACCTGACTTTGACACGCCATGTTAGGGAGGAGTTTATATCTTTGTCCTTCTTCCTCTTCTTCCTCCTCGTCGTCGTCGTCGTTGTCTGAAGCGGCTGCAGGAAAACCAGGCCGATAATCCATCATCCTTCCAGAGCAGCCGCGCCAGCCTCAGTGTAACAAAGCGGCCCGGAGCACGTGATCACAGCGGCCCCGCCGTCACATGACCACCCCTTCCGCGCCTGCGCAGTGGCTAACACTGAGTGTTTTGCTTCCCTGCAGCAGAGGTTCCAGGAGAAAAGTGGACCTTTCAACATTGTTCGCTGCTGTTTCGCTCTAGGAAGTCAAAGATTATCAAAATACAATCTCCAAAAAGTGGGCCAACACCCTTTCGTAAAGCGCTCACCTCAATTGCCACCCATCAACATTGCAATCCATTTACCCCCACCATTTCAATCCATTTAACCCTATCATTGCAATCCATTTATCCTGATCATTGCAATCAATTTATTCCCATCATTGCAATCCATTCACCCCACCATTTTCATCGATTTACCCCTATCGCTGCAATCCTTTTACCCCTATAATTTTCATCCCTTTACCTCTATCATTACAATCCATTTATCAACATCCTGGGGGTTACCATTGACCGGAAACTGAACTGGACTAGCCATATAATTATGGTGGCTACAAGAGCAAGTCAGAGGCTAGGAATCCTGCGGCGAGTAACTCACTTCCTGACTCCCCAAAGCCTACAAGGCACAAGTCAGGAGTGCGATGGAATACTATCCACTTGCCTGGATGACTGCAGCTCCAACAGCATTCAAAAAGCTTGACACCATCCAGGACAAAGCAGCCCATTTGATTGACACCCCATCCACAAACATTCACTCCCTCAACCACTGACAAACAGTGGCAGCAATGTCAACCACCTACAAGATGCATTGCAGGAACTCACCATGGCTCCTTCGACAGCACCTCCCAAGCCCACGACCACTACCATCTAGAAGGACGAGGGCAGTACACACATGGGAACACCACCACCTGGAAGTTCCCCTCCAAGCCACTCACCATCCTGACTTGGAAATATATTGCCATTCCTTCTGGAACTCCCTCCCTAAATGCACTTGGATGTACCTACACCATACGGACTGCAGTGGTTCAAGAAGGCAGCTCAACACCTTCTCAATGGCAATTAGGGATGGGCAATAAATGCTGGCCTAGCTGTCCCATGAATGAATAATAAAAAAACATAACATTTCAATCCACTTACCCATTTCATTACAATCCATTTACCCCTATCATTGCAATCCATCTTCCTCTATTATTGTCATAAATTTACCCCTATGCTATGATTCCTATGATCACATAGTACAGGATCCTCTAGGCAAGAGTGATCATAACATGATAGAATTTGACATTCCGTTTGAGGGTGAGAAACTTAGGTTTGAAGCTAGTGTCTTAAACTTTAATAAAGGCAATTACTTAGGTATGAAGGCAGAGTTGGCTGAAGTAGACTGGAAAATAGGTTAAAAGGTAAGACAGTAGAGAATTAGTGGCATAGACTTAATGAGATATTTCATAACTCGCAACAAAGATATACTCCACTGAGAAAGAAATGCTTGGCAAGAAGCATCTGCCATGGCTAACTAAGAAAGTTAAGGATGGTATCAAATTGAAATAAAAGGCATGCAATGCTGTGAAGATTCATAGTAGGCTAGAAAATTGAGAACATTTTAGAAACCAGAAAAAGATGACTAAAACAATAATAAAGGAGAAATTAGAATATGAGTAAAGTAGCAAGAAATATAAAAACAGGCAGTGAGAGCTTCTACCAGCATATAAAAAAGATATGAGTAGCTAAAGGAAATGTTGGTTCCTTGGAAGATGAGACTGAGGAATTAACAGAAAACAAGGAAATGGCAAACGCTTTGTACATGTATTCTGTATCCGTTTTCATGTAAAAGACACAAAAAGTATCCCAAAAATAATAGAAAATCAATGTGCAAAAGGGAGGGAGAAACTCAAAACAATCACTATCACTAGAGAAAATGTACTAGGAAAACTAATGGAACAAAAGGCTGACATGTCCCCTGAACCATATGGCCTCCATCCTAGATTCTTAAAAGAAGTGGCTACAGAGATAGTGGATGTATTGGTTGTAATCTAAAATTCCCTCCATCCTGGAAAGGTCCCAACCAATTGGAAAACCAGAAATGTGACACTCCTATTCAAGAAAAGAAGGAGATGGAAAGTAGGAAACTTTAAACCACCTAACCTAACATCTGTCATTAGGAAAATTCTAGACTCCATTATTAAGAGGTTATTTGCAGAGCATTTAGAAAATCATAATACAATCAGACAGAGTCAGCACAGTTTTATGAAAGGTATTACAATCCTTGGCCGGACCTCAGGATATGAGGGGAGATCCGGTTAGGGACCGATAACATTTTGTTTAGAGTAAATAAAGGTTGAGATTCAAGACATCTGCTTTTGAAATAAAGCTACAAGATTCCACAGGTTTTGAACAAACAAAAACAAACTTTACTATACAAGTTCAGAAATGTAAAACAATTTACAATATGTATCTTACACTCTAACATTAAGGGTATGTATGAGATACATGAGAATTATCAGACAAACTGTGGGCAGACACACCACACTACAGAGTAAATGACAGATGAAACCAAAACAGATTCCATGGATTTCTCAACAAACAAACTACCCAGACGTTAGTCACCTTCTGAGCCAACCGATCTCCCTGAAATTTCATCTTTTTCACGAGGGTTCCCAATCTCCACCTTTGAAGATCTCTCCTCGGAATTCTCTCCAAAAGTTGCTCCCACTCGGATGCCTTAAACGATGGCCCAATTCGTAGGGTTTCAATCACACCTTCCGAGATTCCTTTTCCCTGGATTCTCGAGTACCCTCAAACACGAGCTTACAAGCACACTTTCAGGTCTATGATCGTACCAAGCAGCACCCACTGCTCCAAAGGGGTACCTTTGCCCCAACAGCCTTCTTTACTTAAAGTCTGTTCCTTGCAGCTCTTTCTATAGGTTTTAAACTCAACTTAAACTGGGACCTCTGCCTATCCCTGTCTCAGTGGCACTTGTTGGCTGGCAGACTCACAAAACTAGCTGCCCCAAGAAGGGCTGTTCACTGGCTTTTGAACTGATGTGATGACCTATCAAAACACTCCCAGAGGGCCCCACACTTGTTACTAGGCAGGAACCAATGTAACAAGCACTGGAACATCCTCTATTTTTAATGTTTCAATCCCCACAGATTGCTAATTTAACACCCAGTGACACAAAGATCAATGGATTTCATGACAAAGGGCAATCATGTTTGACAAATTTATTAGAGTTCTTTGAAGATGTAATGAGCAGGACAGATAAAGGGCAACCAGTGGATGTGGTGTATTTGCATTTCCAAATAAGGTTCCATGTCACTGGGCTAGTAATCCAGAGACCCAGGGGAATGCTCTGGGGACCAGGGTTCAAATCCCACCATGGCAGATGGTGGAATTTGAATTTGATAAAAATCTAGAATTAAAAGTCTAAGGGTTGACCATGGAACCATTGTCGATTGTTGTAAAAACCCATCTGGTTCACTAATATCATTTAGGGAAGGAAATCTGTTGTCTTTGCCTGGTCTGGCCTACACATGACTCCAGACCCACAGCAATGTGGTTGACTCTTACATGCCCTCTGAAATGACCTAGCAAGCCGCTCAGTTATAACAAACCGCTACAAAGTCACAAAAAAGGAATGAAACTGGACAGACAACCCGGCATCCACCTAGGCACCCCATAAGCAGCAAGTGATAGACAAGGCTAAGCGATCTCACAGCCAACAGATCAGATCTAAGCTCTGCAGCCCTACCACATCCAGTCGTGAATGTTGGTGGACAATTAAACAACTCACTGGAGGAGGAGGCTCCACAAATATCCCCATCCTCAATGATGTAAGAGCCCAGCACAGAGGTGCATATGATAAGGCTGAAGCAATTGCTACAACCTTCAGCCAGAAGTGCCAAGTGGATGATCCATCTCAGCTTCCTCTAGAGGTCCCCAGCATCATAGATGCCAGTCTTCAGCCAATTCAATTCACTCCACATGATATCAAGAAATGGCTGAAGGCACCGGATACTGCAAAGGATATGGGCCCTGACAATATTCCGGCAATAGTACTGAAGATTTGTGCTCCAGAACTTGCTGTGCCCCTAGCCAAACTGTTCCAGTACAGCTATAACACTAGCATCTACCCGGCTATGTGGAAAATTGCCCAGGTATGTCCTGTACACAAAAAGCAGGACAAATCCAACACGACCAATTACCACCCCATCAGTCTACTGTTGATCATCAGTAAAGTAATGGAAGGGGTCATCAACAGTGCTATCAAGCAGCACTTGATTAGCAATAACATGATTACTGACGCCCAGTTTGGGTTCTGCCAGCGCAACTCAGCTCCTGACCTCATTATAGCCTTGGGTCAAACATGGACAAAAGAGCTGAACTCCCGAGGTCAGGTGAGAGTGACTGCCCTTGACATCAAGGCAGCATTTGACAGAGTGTGGCATCAAGGAGACCTAGCAAAATTGGAGTCAATGGAAATCAGGGAGAGAACTCTCTGCTGGTTGGAGTCATACCTAGCACAAAGAAAGATGGTTGTGGTTGTTGGAGGTCAGTCATCTCCGCTCCAAGACACCAATGCAGGAGTCCCTCAGGGTAGTGTCCTCGGCCCCACCATCTTCAGCTGCCTCATCAATGACCTTCCTTCCATCATAAGGTCGGAAGTAAGTATGTTCACTGATGATTGCACAATGTTCAGCACCATTCGCGACTCCTCAGATACTGAAGCAGTCCATGTCCAAATGCAGAAAGACCTGGACAATATCAAGGCTGGGGCTGACAAGTGGAAAGTAACATCCGCACCACACAAGTGTCAGGCAATGACCTTCTCCAGCAAGAGAGAATCCAACCATCGCCCCTTGATGTTCAATGGCATTACCATCGCTGAATCCCCCACTATCATCATCCTGGGGGTTACCATTGACCAGAAGATGAACAGGACTAGCCATATAAATACTGTGACTACAAGAGCAGGTCAGAAACTAGGAATTGTGTGACAAGTAACTCACCTCCTGACTCCCCAAAGCCTGTCCACCATCTAAAAGGCACAAGTCAGGAGTGTGATGGAATGCTCCCCACTTGCCTGGATGAGTGCAGCTCTTGAGTGTTTCAAGAAGTTTGACACCATCCAGGACAAAGCAGCCCACTTGATTGGCACCACATCCACAAATATTCACTCCCTCCACCACTGATGCACAGTAGCAGCAGTGTGTACCATCTACAAGATGTGCTGCAGGAATTCACCATGGCTCCTTTGACAGCACCTCCCAAACCCACGACCACTACCATCTAGAAAGACAAGGGCAGCAGATAGATGAGAACACCACCACCTGCAAGTTCCCCTCCAAGTCAATCACCATCCTGACTTGGAAATATATCACCATTCCTTCACTATCACTGGGTCAAAATCCTGGAACTCCCTTCCTAACAGCACTGTGGGTGTATCTACACCACATGGACTGCAGCAGTTCAAGAAGGCAGCTCACCACCACCTTCTCAAGGGCAACTAGGGATGGGCAATAAATGCTGGCCCAGCCAGTGAAGCCCACATCCCGTGAAATTATTTTTTTTAAAATGTAAAAGATTGCTATAAACCATATGTGCTCATGGTGTTGGCAATAGTACATCTGCATGGGTAGAGGATTGATAGCTAACAGAAAGCAGTCAGAAGAAATGAGTTATTTTCAAGTTGGCAGACTGTAATTAGTGGGGTGCAACAGGGATCAGTGCTGAAGCCTCAACTATTTACGATCTGTATGAATGGCTTGGATGAAGGGACTGACTATATTGTAGCAAAATTTGCTGACAATACAAAGATAGGTGCGAAAGCAAGTTGTGAGGTGAGCTTAAACATATAAGATTCTGAAGGGGCTTGACAGGGTAGATATTGTGAGAAGGTGTTTCCTCTCATGGGGGAACCTAGAGCTAGGAGTACAGATTCAGAATAATGGTTCTCCCATTTAAGATGGAGATGTGGAGGAATTTCATCTTTTGGGGGGTCATTAATCTTTGGAATTACCTACCCAAGAGAGCAGCGGAGGTTGGGTCATTAAATATATTCTAGGCAGAGTTAGACAGATTTTTGGTCTACATGGAAATCAAGAGTTATGGCAGGCAGACAGGGAAGTGGAGTTAAGGCCACTATCAGGTCTGTCATGATCTTATTGAATGGTGGAGCAGGCTCAAGGGGTGAAATGGCCTACTCCTGCTCCTACTTCTTATGTTCATGCGTTCTATCATTGTAATTCATTTTCTGCTATCATTGTCACCCATTTACCCCTTTTCTGCCATTCATTTACCCATTTGTTTCATGCTGCTATAACAGGGCTAAGACCTCTCACACTTAACATTTTTATAATACATACATTTATATATCCACATGTGAGTAGTTTGAAATTTAAACCGTGCTTGGCAGTTAACTGTCAGTCACCACCAGTGGTGCATTCTCCATGGCAACACTACTTGTCAACCAATCAGCATTCTTTTCACATACAGTATAAATTGTTGTTTTCCCGCTTTTATTGGTATTCTTGCAAGAGTCCTGATGAGTGCAAGATGAACAGGTTAGACGTGTCTCTTTTTCCAGCAATATTCAAGTTTTGTACTATCAAATGACTAAATGGAAACTTAAACCTACTCCCAAGTCCTCCCTGAAGGCCAAAGCCCTGATCAGTGGGGTGGAAGGAGGATCTGTGTTTGCACCCCTCCCTAAGGTCCTCCTAGAGTGTGACCTTGTTTCAGGCCCTGTTAGAGCAGGAATTGTCCCCAAACTACCATTGGCAGGAATTGATTTCCCTCCTGGGAACGATTTGGCTGGCAGTAAGATGTTAGCCAGCAAAAGAAAATGAGGCCAAAATCAACCAGCAGAAATCTGCAGACAAGCAGAAAGCTGGGGAAGGTGCAGAGGCCCAGAAAGGTGAAATAGCACACATAAACCTTGATTGAGGGCTGCCCGAGTGCAACAAGGTGAAAGCCAGGCCATTAAAAGTTAAAAGAAGTCCAGAATAGGCCACTAGAACCTTAAATAGATTCATAGAGTATCCCAAAATTAAATAGGGACCAGAGAAGTCCTAAAACAGGAAAAGAGATTGTGAGGGCTGGCCCAAGTTCAGGAGCGGGCTGCCGCCTGTTGCCATGCCAACCCAAAGCACCCAGCAACAGAAGTTGGAACAGTCCAGTTGTGCTTGTACCTGAGCTGAACGCTGAACCGGAATCCCTTAAAGAGACCAAAATCCCTCTAAAACACCTCAATTTCCTGGCAATCAGCCGAACCGCAGTCCCTGGATTTGAACAGCCGAGTCCACAGGTTACTAAGGTGGACAGGCAGGAGCTAAGCTGGACAAGGGCAGCTCACCTTTATGATCCAAGGGCCTGGCACTCACAGAGTCAGATGCCCAGGATTCCCCTGCAGGTTGTTCAGAGCAGCTTGACCACTGAGTGCTAACCACTATTTAAAACCCAGAGATCATTTAGAGGACACATAAATCAGGAATTGGACAGGCAGAGCTCTGAAATCAATGGCTTTGCTTAGGCCAGATCTCCAATGGAGGAAAATTCAGAACTCTAACCCTGAATAAACATCCCCATGAAGAATCTTTCGAATCTTCCTAAGTCACCTAAATCTTCCACATCCCAGGATGGGACAATGTCCTTGCAGGTGCACTGACCCAGATTTAAACCTCCAAAAAGAAAATGCAGCAGGGAACTGCCATTGCCCCTGCTAGCTGTGTGTTTGATGTGCCACTATGAATGAGAGAATGCATGTATACTTCCTCACTTCCTATTCTTCCTCCATAAGACACAAACAAAAAAAAGAAATAGAATTCATTTTTTTCTCAGAGGCTGTGAGGGATGTAATGGGGCTAAGACCTCACACTGTATATTTTTATAAAATATAAATATTTATATATCATCCTGGCTACTTTTTAAAATTTAAAAACTGGACAATGAATTTTTAAAATGATGAAGCTATGTCTAGCTGTGACCCTCGAACAATAGGAGCTAACCTGGCAGTATCAAAGAAATTTGCACTTCATTATCTCTGAAGAGATGCTAATGATCCCTGTGGGCTATAGAGACCAAATTCAAAGTGAATTAAAGAAAGGCCACCCACATTTCATTAGCCAAGCCTGGCCACTGGAGTCTACTATTCAGCTAGGACAAAAGGCCCTGCAACCTTTTTTCAAATTCTTAATGGTTGGAACATTAACAATCTCAGGAACCCAGATAAAGGAATATACACCCTTTGCCAAAGCCAAAGTGGAGAGGTGGGAGTCATGTGACATGACCCCCACCCTTGCTGAGAGGACAAGTTATACTGTCTTGCTGTACTGCAAGTCAATCTGCCATCTTCCATCTACCAAACAGCAGCACAGAACAAGGGTTCTGTCCAGGTTTGAATGCTTGACCCCCATCTACACTGTTTCTTCTGGAACTTTTGAACCTCTATACCATCGCCTATAAGACTAATTCATCTCTGCGTACCTATCTCATCATGGAAATCATCTCTACTGGAAAAATAAATTATCCAGCATCAGTTTTCAACCTGCCAACCTCTGTGTAGGAATACACCATTGGACTTTGATTCTGGACTCTGGACTCAGGTGAAACAATGATTCTTTACTCTTTCATTTGTAAAGCTTTCTTTATCTATTCCTTGTTTATTGTATGAATGCGTGGTGGGGGGGGGGGGGGTGCGTGGAGGGCTATGTAGCGACAGCCCCTCCCGCTTTTTGAGTGTATGCGAATACACTAACCCTCTTAGTTTACCTTATCTCGAGTTGCTGTGAGGTGATGGTTGAAAATTGTATCACACCAAAACTGAGTGTTTGGGAAATATGCCACCGCCTATAAAGGGAGAAAGCAAAATCAAAACACCTTTCTGTTGATGGATGGGTGGTGAAAGGAGAAATTAGGGCTTTTTAAATTAAACACCGTCCTGTCTGTAATTCCACCCATTCACTCCTGCTCTCATCCAAATCCATCTGCTATTTCACCAGGCCAGCTTTCTCATTCCTCTCAGCTCTATTCCCAGCACTAATTTGAGGGATTGTCACCTCCCCATGCACTGTAGGTGATAGATCCTATGCTTGCCAGGGCTTACACTGGGGTTCATTATTTCAAACAATATGTTGATACACATTGATGTATTTTGCTTCTGTCTAATTGTTGTTTTTCTTGTAAATAAATTCATCTTTTAGCTTTGGTCGAAATAGTATTGTCGGGCAGCATGTTCCGAGTGAACAGGAGAGCGTCTTGGTCAACCACACAATCCGTGACATGAGGTAGAAAGGAATTGCTAGTTCTGTAGCAGCTTATTTCTATTATTGTTATGTATAAAGGAGATAAAGGCCTGTTTATGGAAACTGTCTCTTTGATGTGAGTTATAACACACAGCATGTGAAGGTTTTTACACTATTGCAATTTAAGCAGGTTGGTAAGGAAAAATATGTAGTTAACTAACACACCTAATGCCCAAGTGAACTGACAAATTAGGTTAAGGGATAGGTCCATAGAGAGGCAGTGGCAGACATCTAAGGGAAATTTCAGAATACACAGAATAGATACATTCCAACGAGAAAGAAAATTCCAAGGGGAGGACCCGCCACTAAAAAAAGTTAAAGATAGTATCAAACTTAAAGATAAAGCATATAATTGCACAAGGATGGGTGGCAGGTCAGAAGATTGGACAGAGTATAAAAATAGCAAAGAATGACTAAAAGATTAATAAGGAGGGAAAATTAGAGCACGAGAGAAAGCTAGCTAGAAATATAAAGGCAGATAGTAAGAGTTTCTATAGATATTTAAAAAAGCAAAGAGCTAACAAAGTGAACGTTGGTTCTATAGAAAGAGAGCCTGGGAAATTAATAAGGAGATGAAGATGATTTGAACAGTTACTTTGCACTGGTCTTCACTATAGAGGATACAGGTAACATCCAAGAAATAGCTGTAAATCACAAAATGGAAGGGAGGTAGGAACTCAAGAAAATGACAAACACTAGGGAAGTGGTACTTAGCAAATTGTTGGAGCTGCAGGCTGACAAGTCCCCGGGTCCCAATGGGCTTCATCCTAGGATCTTAAAAGAACTGGCTAGTGAGATAGTCGATGCCTGGCTTTAATTCTCCAAAAAACCCTGGATTCAGGGAAGGTTCCATTAAATTGGAAAATAGCAAATGGAATTCCTTTATTCAAAATTGGAAGGAGACCAAAAGCAGGAAACTACTGAACAGTTAGCTTAACGTCTGTCATAGGGAAAATGTTAGAAGATAATATTAAAGACATCATGGCAGGGCATTTAGATAAATTCCAGGTAATCAGGCAGAGTTAATATGGTTTTATGAAAGGAAAATCATTTTTAACCAATTTATTGGAGTTCTTTGAAGAAGTTACAGATGCTGTGGATAAAGGGGAACCAGTAGATGTACTGTACTTGGATTTCCAGAAGGCATTTGATAAGGTGCCACATCAAAGGTTATTGCGGAAAACAAAAGCTCATGGTATAGGAGGTACCATATTGGCATGGATAGAAAACTGGTTAGCTAACAAGAAACAGAGGGCAGCCATAAATGGGTCATTTTCTGGTTGGCAGAATGTAATGAGTGGTGTGCCACAGGGATCAGTGCTGGGGCCTCAACTTTTCACAATTTATTTAAATGACTTGGATGAAGAGACCAAAGATATGGTTGCTAAATTTGCTGATGACACAAAGATAGATAGGAAAGTAAGTTGTGAAGAGGACATAAGGAGGCTACAAAGGGATAAAGATTGGTTGAGTGAGTTGGAAAAGATTTGGCAAATGGAGTATAATATGGGAAAATGTGAAATTGTCCATTTTGGCAGGAAGAATAAAAAAGAAGCATATGATCTAAATGGTGAGAGATTGCAGAGCTCTGAGATTCAGAGGGATCTGTGTATCCTAGTGCTTGAATCGCAAAATGCTAGTATACAGGTACAGCAAGTAATTAGGAAAGCTAATGGAATGTTATTGTTTAATGCGAGGGGAATTGAATACAAAAGTAGGGAGGTTATGCTTCAGTTATACAGGGCATTGGTGAGACCGCATCTAGAATGCTGTGTACAATATTGGCCTCCTTATTTAAGGGAGGATGTAAATGCATTGGAAGCAGTTCAAATAAGTTTATTAGACTAATACCAGGCATGGGCGTGTTTTCTTATGAGGAAAGGTTGGGTATGCTAGGCTTGTATCCTTTGGATTTCGAAGAATAAGAGGTGACTTGATTGAAACCTTTAAGATCCTGAGGGGTCTTGACAGGGTGGATGTGGAGTGGATGTTTCCTGTTGCGGGATAATCTAGAACTAAGGGTCACTGTTTAAAAATAAGGAGTCACCCATTTAAGACAGAGATGTGGAGAAATTCTTTCTCCCAGAGGGTTGTGAATCTTTGGAACTCTCTTCCTCAAAGGGTGGTGGAAGCAGAGTATTTTAAGGCAGAGGTAGATAGATTCTTGATAAGCAAGGAGGTGAAAGGTTATTGGAGGTAGGTGGGAATATGGAGTTGAGGTTACAATCCGATCAGCCATGACCTTATTACATGGATGAGCAGGCTTGAGCAGCCGATTGGCCTACTCCTGCTACTAATTCAGATATTCGTATGTTGCCATTAGGTGTTTGTACAATAGACTGAAGGAAATTAGCAGAAATGTATTGCAGAAGCTAAACTGCTCTTACCATTTTTGGTCATTTCTTTCTGAAAGACCATCTGCAGAAGGTATTGTTAGACATCATCTATTTGTGCCCACTGCACCAGTCTACCTTGCTCCACTGGTGGTTCCCCATCGTTACGCTTGGACACAAGTTCTGCCATAGCTTCTAGATGCTGCACAATTAGGTCTGTTTGAAAAGCAAAGCCCTGCAGCACATTTTGACCATTCTACAGACCCTGTAGACACCGTGCATTAATAACTCCTGCCTCTTGGTTAATGTTTGAGGACTCCAAACATATGGCAGATGACAATCCTGTGATGACATAAGCTGCATTGTACTTATGCTTTAGTTCATGGACGGCAATGGATATTCTTGTTCTCTAAACAGACAATCTTTCTATTTCCACTATTTAAAAAAGTGTAACTGTGGATTGCTTTAAGATAAGTTTATCAAGCAGTCACATATCACAGGGACAGTATGGGATCTGTTTCATATTAGGAAGAAGTGTGAATGAAGGGATAGATACAAGTTACAAATTCTTGCAGCTGTTTGGAAGACAGACGCACAATGGGAATGTGCTGCCATGTTCAGATGAAAGGGATAGCATAGCAAAATAAGCTGTGAGCTGCGATCTCTGTAATGCATCTGTGGATTGCTATGGACAGGGGAGAAATGTGAGATAATTTTTCCCTTTTCCCACCTCTTAACTGGCCGTACCAAGGGGCAGGATTTTCAGCTCGGCATGCAGGCGTGCACCGGGCATGCATGAGCGTGAAATAGCACGCAATGACGTCGGGTGAGTGTCCCGACGTTGTCGTGCACTTGTGCAATATTTCGGTCGGCGGGCACGTGCAGGAGCCAGCAGCACGCCTGCTGACAATTTAGAGGGCTGTTAAGCCCATTAACCAATTAATTAAAGTGAAATTTTCCCTGCCTGATTTTTTGCGAAACCTCATCCAGGGCAGGATGAGGTTTTGAACAGTAATTTAAAAAACGATGAACATTTTTAAAACTCATTTTTAACATGTCCCTGGTCATGTGGGACAGAGTCACATGAAGGGATATGTTTTTCTTATTTTTGAAATCTTTATTTTTAATGTTAAAATCCTTCCGCTCCCTGAGGCAGCTCTGCGCCTTCAGGGAGCATTCACTGAGCGCACCCGTGCGCAGGCGCACATTTCAGCACTTGCGCTCCTCCCGCCCCACCCAGGCAGCGCTGAGGTTACCAGCGCATGTTTCACACTGGCTGGCCGTTAATTGGTCAGCCAGCATGACATCACGGGCCACCGCTCGTCGCGAGCGGTGGACCGTTGCCAGGATGCTCCCGGGCCCGCCCGCCGTGGTAAAAATTCTACCCAAGATGTATTTTTAAAGAAGCAGTGTTTTAACCCTTTGAGTGCTGTGACTCTAAAGGCCAGACACAGAACAGGCTTTCTTGTAATTTTAAATCAGGGTTGTCCAACCCTGTGGGCCACAATCGAGCTCGCCATGCCTCACTATCCGACTCACTGTTCAAAATTCAGGTAAATGGAAGCGACAGATCTGCACGGAGATGCTCCTCCAATCACTGTGA